>NC_088371.1:8162618-8175118 GCF_034508935.2 Berghia stephanieae
ATGCTGAAAGTCACATCCAACGAGTCAGATAAAAGAGGTATAAATGTTCGATTTTTAATCTTTAAAAAAACAGCTTTTACTCTGAAGTCTTTGCAGCCAATAAATCAAAAAATTGATGAGTTGTCAATATTATTAATTTATACCTTCATCATTATCATCGTGGGGGAAAATCATCCATTACCTGAAACTCGATTTGCAACAGCTCATCTTTATCTTGCATTATTAATTGATGATATTCTGTCAATTCACTGGTTAAAGATAAACTAATCTTACACCAACTTAATATTTATTTTACTATTTCATACAATAGAAACATACTTGATAATGCTGTTACTGTTTGGAGAAATGACATTCTAACAATCAGAATTGAAACTCAGATTCTCATATTAGATTTCATATGATGCCTGTTATTAACTCCGAGCTAACAACCATTACACATATAAATGTAATAGGTACCATTCAGTTTTAAATAAATAGTAGGTGACATACCTTCCTCATGCACTGGGGTTGCCCCAGCAGACTACAACTCAATGTATATCTGAGTATTCAAACTACCAAGGATGCTGCACTTTCTCCATTCGTCATGGTTTAGGTCCAATGCAACATAATTTAGACCACATAAAGGATGGTTGAAAATTAAAAAAAAAAAAACACCCAGCAACATACAAATCATTTAGTTAGCAAATTTAAGAATTCAAAAGCAATAATATCAATACAATATGACTGAAACATAATGTAGACATTTAAGCTAATTTATTAGTTCATCTAGAGATTGAATAACGGTACAAGAAAATAAATCACTTGTCATAAGAAGTTACAAACAAATCTGTGGTTAGGTAGGGTACACACAATAAGAAAAGATAATCGAGAAGCGAAAGTAAGGCAAGTATTGGAAGAAACATTAAATTGAATATTAGCGATTTCATGTATCCATTATTGTTTCATCATTTCATATTTGGCGATTCTAGCTGGTACTACAATCATAAAGTTAACGATACTTTCAATTCATTTTTCTTTACATAGGATAAGTGTCAGAATAATCATCACATATCTAATGAAAAAAAAGTAATGAGTTAGTACTTACTTGGGTGTGTCTTGATTAGAGTTGATGAAAAAGTAGGTAACTGAAACTGGCGCTCATCATATTGGACAGCAAACAGGAAACAAAATGACCAAGACAATTATTGTAGATGCCATCTACCAGTAAGTTTTGGATCATATTGACACGACTTTGTCACTAAATAAATAGATGCATAATGTCACAACAAAAACAACAAAATGATGCAAACTTATATTGCCTATATACATTTAATGAGAAAATATGATTTTAACTGAATTTTCCATTGTACAATCATGGGGGATAAATGGCCCTCAAATAAGAAATAAATAGGACTTTCTAGTATTTTACTATGTGCAAGTCATGGGGTCCAAATGGACCCCAAATCAGAAAATAGGACTTTCTAGTATTTTTCTCTTTGCAAGTCATGGGGGCCAAATGGACCCAAATCAGGAAATAGGACTTTCTATTTTAGTATGAAAATAGGGTTAAACAAAGTATTTTTATCGTGCCCAATAACACTACTAGCTTGCGAGTATGTGTCATTGCGCGATAAAGTATAACGAGTTTAATAAATATAAAAGAAATGAAAGAAAACGTTATTCCACTCCTCCAAGTAAGATTATTAGTATTAGGTATTTCGTGACCAATGGGATGGTTGTTGTACTTCTATTCACCATAATTTGTATTTTTCTCCATCGGTCCATCAGCTTGAAAGACAATTTGACTCAAAGAAGAACAAAGTTGGATTAGTATTCATGCGCACCAAAGATTATTATCGGCACGCTCAGATTTTAGCACGCTTTTGGCTTCTCCTGGAAAGCGTGCCAGAATCCAACAGGTATTGTTTGGCAGTCACTTGACCTTTGACCGCGGCATAATTACTACCGTTCAGAAACGATTTTAGTCTAATCTATAAGAAACCAGAAGCGCGAATAGCAGGTTCTAGAAACACTAGACGATTTATCTAACATAAGAGGATGATGGGAAACAAAATGTATAGATAGAACGAAGTTGACGTCACTCGGGTCTTTGTTACTATTTTTTTGCCATCCACGTTTATGAGCAATTCTCACTAAACTGTATTAAGCAGACTATTAACGTTCAAGGTTACACATAGTTTTGTGTGTTGGTCCGTTATATTTCCGGATGGCTATTGTGAGCTTCTTATGCCAAGCACATACTATCCATAGTAAAATAAGGGGAGTAAAATGACTCTTATAAGATATATAAAACAAAGTAAACGACGTTTCGACCTTTGGCCTTCTTCCGTTAAACAAGAAAGAAAATATTTTATATTATATTGGAATTATAGTTAAAAATAATAGGTAAACCTGTTGATACATACATATCTTTATCGATACTGTTTTAATTATAATTCCAATATAATATAACACATTTTACTTTTCTTGTTTACCTGAAGAAGACAAAAGGCCGAAACGTCGTTTACTTTGTTTTGTATCTTTTATAAGAGTCATATTTACTCCCCTTATTTTACTATACATTTTATTGACTCATTTAGGCACCTATGCGGCTATGTGGTCATAGTGGTATGCATGACACTCGCTTTCGGATCGGTAGGTCCTGGGTTCGAGCCTTGTTCGGCGCATAGTTGAGTCCTTGGTAATGGCTCTTTACTCACATTCTCTCACCGTACTCAGGTATAAAATGAGTAGCTGCTCGTTAACAGCGTTGTCTCTGTCGAAAACACATTTGCAATATCGCCTAACAGCCGTCAAATCCCGTTCTACACGTTACGTGCTGCTGTTGGTCAGGACCTTCTTGTAAAACGCTTTGAGCACGTTTAATGGATATTGCGCTAAATAAAATCTCCATTTTAAAAAGATTTTGGTACTGCTCGGAAACACTAATCTCTTTTTGAAAGATTCTTTTTTTCTCTTTTCCGATTTTTGTTCTTATTATTCTTTGTTCCATGTTTTACTCGAAGTATGGTTTCCTGGAACATTTTTTTTTGGTGTACATTACCTAAGAGGTTAGACAAAAATGAGCTACTATTTATCTATTCTTTGATTTATATATATGACCCCTCGTCTCAAAACGGTATTAAGTCGGGATGATTAAGATGCAGAAAATGGAATTTGTAGACAAAAATATCATGCTTACGTTGAGTTTACTATAATTCGACTTTTTAGCATCTGGTCCATCCCGACATAATACCGTTTTGAGACGAGGGGTCACATATTCCTTTATAGTGGCGTGTCGTGTACTATCCCCATACTCTTATAAATAATGATTTAATAAAATGTGAAAAACGGGACTCGAACCACATACATATTGGTCAGAAGCCGAGTATAATACCACAAGACAACAACGCCGCATTCAAGGCCAATGGTAAGCTGTGTCAGCCCTGTTCATTATAAAACATGATCATAATATTTATATTATATATTATATAAAAATATATACAATTTGAATTTCACGGCGTAGGGGAAGTAACTCCGTTTTAACAGAATACTGTAATAAAATAGGAGTTACATCCCTTGATTCCATTTTATGCAGCAACAATGCTGAACCAAACAGTGCAAATGGTTATAAATTTATGCCTAAAACCGATACAAATCGCAACGTCCCCCGAATAACTAAATTAAATAACGATTTTGATAAATTATCGGAACCATGACATTATCATTATTATCAAAACAATGATAAAAATAAAAATAGAAATAAAAATAAAATAAAAAGTTATCAAACATCCACCTATTTCATGGTTTGCTTCTAAGATGAATAAATATGAATATAAAATTCGGCTCTAATTCAGTATAACACCAAGTTGATTACTAGGGGCACATATGTTTAAGTGCATGATGTAATCAGTCGGAAGGTGAACATTTTGGATTTGCATTTTTCTGCATTTTCTGAAAGAATATGCTCCCCAGAGCATTTTAATCTTTATTTAAAGTAAATCGGGTGATTTTTCATGACGTTATGATCAGATGTATAGAAAATGTATCCAGCAACTTTTCTCAAATTTCATACTTTTTCAACTTGACTAGCTGTAAAAAATATTTAGAAGTGAAATTAAGCTATGATATTTCCCGAAGATGTACAAAAGGGTTGATTTAATCATTTATGTAGAGAACTCATTTTTGATGAAAATTGAGCTTCTAACTAAACATGGCAATATCTCAGTCGTTCAAACCTTTTTACCATCCGACTGATTATGTCATCCACTGTAACATATTAGCAGGTATGATAGCTTAACGCAATTATGGGCCTGTTTTAACATTGTTGTAATTGAGAGTATTTTGCGTTTGTTAGAGATTATTTCCATTACAACAATAATAAGCCTTGTACAATTCGGGTTATCAGACCTACAAATAAGTGAACGATGGAAACTAAATGTGTTCTAAATTGTTCGACTTTGGTTAGATGGTTTTGTTTGAAGAGAATGACATTTTAAATGTATTGAATTATTTAAAAAAAACTATTTTTTTTTTCAATTTGAATTTTAAATTACTAGCCTTTCAGGATCAGCTTGACCTTCGATCGACGTGCTCTTATTATCAGGTCTGACAACCGAATGCTATTAAGTGCGGCTACGTGGTCTTGTGGTACGACACTCGCTTTCGAATCGGAAGGTCTTGGGTTCGAGCCTCGGCGCATAGTTGAGTCAGTGAAAACGGCTCTTTACTCCAGACCTGCCATTTTACCAACACAAAAAATCAGGACCAAGGTCTCAAAAAATCAGGACACAGGAAAAAAAATCAGGACGCTTGAAAATAAGGGACAAAACGTTACATTGATATTTTTTTTAAACACTCACCTGAGGACACCAAACTCACAGGCGTAGTGTCGTTATTCTGTGCAGTTATTGTCGACCACATTTGGCCAGAAGACTTGGTGATGGCACAAAGCCATAACAAGACTGCCCACGACTAATAAGAGTCATCTTGATAAGAATTATATCACTCAGAAGCTGCCGAGTCATGCTTGCTCTAGCCTCCGTTTTGTTCTTGCGAACAAGCGAAAAAACCCTTTCTGAGTCTGCATTACTATGTGGTAAACAGCATAATCCCTTCATTACCTGCCCTAAGAGTTGGTATTTAAAAACCCCACAACTATCCTTCAATTCACTGATCTCCTGCCACAACCTGTCAACCCTCATCGTCACATCAAGTCCTTCCAGTCTATCAAATTGAAACCTAACAAACTCCTTTTGAAGTTGTTCATGTTCACAGGATGTTCTTGGTTTAAGACATTCGAATCTATTGATCCAGTAACTTATGGACTCGAATTTGGTTGTGGTCCTGACACGGACGTCCAAGATTTTCGCATGTTTGAGAGCTTCATCTCTAAGGGGCAAGTTTTCGAAGATGTATTTTAATGAGGTGGAATAAAAGCTCCTGACATCTTCAAAAAATTCTGTCAACTGTGTCCCAGACATCTTTGTTTCCGCTTTCATGACATCAATAAAAAGTCGGGTATCATGGCCTATTAATAAATCCTCTCTATCCTTCTGTCTGCTTCTCCTGTGGTGTTCTATTTTATAAATATCACTCTCCTTGGAAATGGCCTCTGGTTTAACAAAAGCCATTAATATGTCCGTCACAACATCATGAAGACGCTGCTGCAGTAAGTGTACTGTTGGTTCCTCTCTTTGGAGGAGAAGATTAGCATTAATGTAGGTGGGAAGGGCAAACTTGAGGAATAGAGCATAAGCCTTTGACTTTGCGTTAGAAAAAAATAAATCAATTCTCTTCAACCTATCAGACGGTTTTTTAAGGTCTTTAATTTCTGCACTGAAAAAACCAGTCAAGGCATCCCATTGTTCCACAAGTCTTTCAATGCATTTGTGAAGTGACAACCACCTTGTTGGTCCATGTTTGATTATTTTTTTAACAACATGCCCTGTTTCTATTTGGAACTGTTGCAGGGATTTTTGTCTCTTTGTGCTATTGTCTAAGTAGTGATAAATGTCAATTAAAATTTCCTCAATTGGACACCTCAGTGTCTGACAGGCTCGCTTGGCTGCAATATGGAGTAAATGGCAGGGACAACCTTGAATGTGAATATCAGGATTTGTTTTTTTAATATGAGCAGCAACACCATTTTGGTTCCCTAACATAACAGCAGCATTGTCACTACCAAAACTAATACAATTCTTCCAAGAGAGTCCATGTTTATCTAACTCACTGCTCAGTGCAGTATAAATATTTTCTCCTGTTGAATTCCCAGTTGGAGTGGTGATACTCAAAACATCTGTCACAACTTGACTATTGTTATGGTACCTAAGCACAATCGGGTATATTTGCTCTGATCCTCGATCATTGCTTCCATCAGTTGACAGTGAAAATGGGGTATCCTTTACAGATTTAACAATTGTTGATTTAGCATCCTCAGCAATATTACCCATCAACTGGCGACATTTCGTTCTAGCACATTTGAATTTTTTAGCTATGTCACTATCAGGGAACATCATCTTGAATAGTTCTCCAGCATGATCAGCAATGGCCACAGGGAGGTTGTGTTCAACAATAAAAGTTGTGAATAACAATTCAGCCGTCGCCACCTTATCATCTAAGCTGCTCCGAGACTTTGGCGAAAACATGGACATCACAGATGGGGTTGAAGAAAATGCTTTAGCACGATTCGAATGCTTAGGGGTCTTAATATGTCTTTCCAAATCAGAACGTGCTCCACTACTTATCTTTACGTCACATTCACAAATTGTGCACCTGGCATACTCATCCCCTAACCTTGACTCAGTCACAAAGTTCCAAATCTTCTTATATTCTTCACGGAACTTTTGAACACGAGGTCGTTTTGGTGCTGGCGAAGCCATAATTATCTTAAGTCAATAATTAGATCTATCTATCAACACAAATGAATCAATGGATGTATTATGTATAGCACAAATAACAAAGACCAATTATAATGCACACAGATGAAAAAGTAGTAAAAAAACGAATTAAATCCAAGAAAATGCACAATTAACAATTCAGCTCAGCACGAGGTAGAGTTGAGAACAATGAATCAGTGACTGTGACTGGTGATTGACGATTGAACGAATGGTGTGCACGAAATTGAAATAAACCACAACACAGGTATCTATGAAATAATAACACCTACGAATTCATTCCCGTCTGCCCATACTATAAAACGAAATAATTATGACTGGGCAACATTACCGATATCATTATATCGATACCGTACAATGGGGGTGGCGATATGTTATACACATCCGGTTCATACGGTCACCTCATTATTTGATTACCGCTAAAAAAAAAATTCTACCAATTTTTTTCCGCCAATTTTTTTTTTTCTAACTAAAAAAATTCGGGTAAAAAGAAAAATCGGGACGCGAGAGAGAAAAATCAGGAAATCGGGACAGCAGCAAATTTCGCATAAAAATCGGGACGGTCCCGATTAAATCGGTACAAATGGCAGGTCTGTATTACTCACATTCTTTCACCGTGTAGAATGAGTACCTGGCTATTAATAGCCTTGTCTCTGTCGAAAAAAATGGCAATATCGCCTAACAGGCGTCATGTCCCATTCTATATGTTACGTGTTGCGGTAGGTCGGGGACCCCTTTTAAAGCGCTTTGAGCATGTTTAGTGGATACTGCGCTATATAAAAGCTCAATTTGAAAAAAAAAATAATGAACTACTAGCTTTTCATCATCTGCTCGACCCCGATCGACGTGTACTTATTATCAGGTCTGATAACTGAACGCCATTAACCCTCTCCTTACCGACTATAAGAAAATAGTCACATTTTGGCTACAACATTTTTCTTTAAAATTATTTCTTTTGTACATCATATAATTTAAAGAAAATGAACAGTGTGTTGTAGAGCATGTTTTGCTAAAGAAATTATGCATGGCAAGAACTCATTTAATAATAATAATAATAATACTTTATTGCATCCCAAAAGGAATTTTTTTGTACAGACGTGTTATAATTTACACAATAAGACAAAAATACAATGGAAATAGGATTTATATATAAAAAAAGGAGCAGCTCTATAACCAGAGCTGCGCTTTATAATATGAATAATTTCAACATTGTAAAATAGTTAAAACTGTCACTATAAACTGAAAATTGAAAAGATTGCAAAACAAATAAATTAATGAATTAATATTTATATTTAAAAAAAGTAAAAATGAGAAATAATTATATAAAATGATTATTGCTTGTTGTTATAAAGCCTAATACTGGACGGCAGAAAAGATTTTCGGTGTCTCTCTGTTTTTGTTGAAATAGAGAAAGGGCGACCACTTCTTTCTGATATAATAATTGATGGTCTTAGTGGATGATACTGGTCATTTAATATTTTAGTTATTTTATTTATACAAAATTTCTCGTATAAAAGATCTACATCGTCAACATCATTTATATAGCGTTTAATGGATTTTTTAATATTTGAATTTATTTTGTTCCTTTCCACTGCGAAGCAATTGCCTCCCCAAGCTGTTATACAAAATGACACAACACTTTCGATTTCTATTGTATTTGAGTGATAAATAATATATTTTTGTGTTAGTTGGGTGGTTGTGAAGTTTTGGGGAAAATCCTGAAAATGGCTGGTAAGGAGAGAGTTAAGTGCTGGGTTAACTCACTCAACTTTAACACCAACTATATCCGTAGTATACCCGGGTTACTTTTACCCCATGCCTATTTATTACATTTTTATGAGACAAATTATTGGCGTAGTATTAAAGTTAATGTGCTTAATTTTTACATGTTAATGATAGTTGAATAAAACTATCTATGTACATGCTCATTTTTAAATACATTTTTTTTTCGAATTTTGAAAAGTAGCAAAAATCTCTAGGGTTGAGTGAGTTAAGTACTGGGTTAACATTGTTGTGTTGAGCATTATTTTGCGTTGGTTTGAGAGTAATTAAAACCAAAGCTAGAGGTGCCTAAATGAGCCAATAAAATGGAGAGAAAAAAATAAAGTGAGTAGATGTGACTCATATATAAGGGAACAACACAAAACAAACAACGTTTCGGCCCTTGGTCTTCGTTAGGAGACAGTAAACACAAACACAAATATGTAAATTTACAAAATATCACATGTGATATTTTGTAAATTTACATATTTGTGTTTGTCTTTACTGTCTCCTGACGAAGGCCAAGGGCCGAAACGTTGATATTTTGTAAATTTACATATTTGTGTTTGTGTTTACTGTCTCCTGACGAAGGCCAAGGGCCGAAACGTTGTTTGTTTTGTGTTGTTCCCTTATATATGAGTCACATCTACTCACTTTATTTTTTTCTCTCCATTTGAGAGTAATTCCATTACACAAACAATGAGCCCATATCCATTTCGGTTTATCATCAGATCTGTAAAATAGGTGGACAATAATAGCAAGAAATGAAGTGAGTAGAAAAGTGCCAGAAGACGGCTATGTGGTCTAGTGGTATGACACTCGCTTTCGGATCGGAAGGTCATGGGTTCGAGCCTCGCGCTCGGCGCATAGTTGAGTCCTTGGAAAAGGCTTTTTACTCAGATTCTCTCACCGTACTCAGGTGTAAAATGAGTACATGGCTGTTAACAGCGTTGTCTTTGTCCGAAAAATTGTAATATCGCCTAACAGGCATCATGTCCCGTCCTACATGTTAAATGTTGCTGTTGACCAGGGACCCCTTGTAAAGCGCTTGAGCACATTTAGTGGATATTGCGATATATAAAGCTCAATTTAAAAAAAGACAACAGAGATTAAACAACTTCGCGGCGGCGATGGGGGATCGAACCCTCGACCTTACTTGTACGAGAACTCCGCCTGGCCGGGCGGGGAGATCGTGACTCTATCGTATAAGCTATCCACCACCTGGGACCCTGTGCCAGTAAGGTAGCAGGTTCGAGCCCCCAATCGCCGCCGCGAAATATTTTTATTCTCTGTTGTCTTTTGCCGATTTCCTTCTCAATGTATTTCTTGTTATTATCAACACAAGTTCCTGCTCCACTCACTTTTCTGAAATTAAAAATAGGTGGACTTCGACACCGATATAATATTATTACCGGATCGACGTGGTTGTCCACCCATGTCGATGTTGGAAATTAATATGTGACACCTCGTCTCAAAACGGTATTAAGTCGGGATGATTAAGATGCTGAAAATGGAATTTGTAGCCAAAAATATCATGCTTACGTTGAGTTTATATGCTTTATAGAGGAGAAGGAATATCATATTTTACTGTGGTAAATACCAACGTTTCATATTTTTGACCAGTTTAACTATAATTCGACTTTTTAGCATCTGGTCCATCCCAACATCATACCGTTTTGAGGCGAGAGGTCACATATGTAAAAGGAGCTGCTCGAAGCTCGAAGAAATAAATAACAATGTGACATTGAATGGAAGCTTCAATTTAATATTACGAAAACAGATAAAATTGACATTTCGGGTTTCCCCTTTATCAACAAAACAGGATAAATAGAAACACTACAGACGAATGAGATAATGTGGTAGGGGCGTTATTAAGATTCATCTACATTTGTTTCCTTCCACCAGGCCATAAAAGAGGTCACAATTGCTCAGTTTTTGGAAGTTTAAAGTTTAATCAATTTTTTTTTGTTTTTAAGGGTTTCACGGCGCTTGCAACACATTTAGGTTATATCAGCGCCAGTAAAAAGGAAGAAAATGGGATAGTAAAAAGTTCTAGAATTACAATTAAAGCACCCAAGAAAAGGTAAGACAAAGGGGAACTGGGAACAGCAGATGTAGATTCCAAGAGCATACCATCAATGTACTTAGTTTGAGATCACCTATAAGTCTCATCCGGACACAAGCACAAAATCTAACATAGAGGAATACACCCAAATGCTTACAATTTACATTGAAAATAACAAATATAATAATACATAACAGAGAGATGATTTACAAGGAAAAAAATATCGTCTCCCAAAACAATAACTATGCATTTGACTGTTTCCCTCCCAGCTAGGACTCCGGCCAGGACCAAGACAAAGAAGAAAGCAATTGAAAAACAGATATAGGGGGATAGAAGATACAGTATGTACCTCCCTGCCCACTATGGGAGGTCAGGAACCCCACCCAGTATCAATTTTGAAAAAAAAAAAAGATTGTTTTTGATCGATTAGTTAAAAACTTTTGCCCCTTCATTTCATCCAAAATTTATTAGGTAGCCGGGTATTTATGGATTTGGTGGATATTAGTCGTTGTCTTCATCATCATCATCATCTCATCATCATCATCATCATCATCAACATCAACATCATTGCCATCATCACCATTATCATCATCATCATCATCAAGACGTCATTTTGGCGTGGTCATCAACTGCTTCATGACGTCACAGAATCTAGAGTGCTGGCGATTTGACTGAGGCGGCAGCTGGAGCTGTGGGTAAATTTTTTTTTTTCAAATTGAGCTTTTCTATAAGCCAAACAGGCCTTTATGGACCTCGGAAACATTTTGAAAAACAAACAGATGTCGTTCGGGATTAGATTCCGAGTCTTGAAGTGCTACGTGTGGCCAATCTTGTTATACGGATGCGAAAGCTGGACTACAAATGCAGAAACACAAAAGAACATTGAAGCTTTTGAAATGTGGTGTTTGAGAAGGATGCAGAGAATATCGTATACTGCACACAAAACGAACGAAGAAGTGCTAAAACAAACATACCAACAAAGGAAACTAATGCCCTTAATAGCGGATCGACAACTATCCTTTTTCGGACACATAGTAAGGAAAGATAAGAATTAATACCTGGCAAGTTGTGGAAAAATACCTGGTAAACGCGCCCGGGGGAGACAAAGAAAAACACTCATAGACCAACTGAAGGGCTTCACCAACCTAACAATCCAAGAGCTGTTTGAAAAAGCAAGAGACAGGGAGGAATGGAGAGAGATAATTCATGCAGTATCCGAAGCCTGGACCAGGCATGGAACCTAGAAGAAGAAGATAGGGCAATATCCACTAAATGTGCTCAAGCGCCTTACAAGGTCAACAGCAACATTGAACATGTAGGACGGGACATGCCGCCTGTTAAGCGATATTACAATTTTTCGGACAGAGACAACGCTGTTAACGACCAGGTACTCATTTTACACCTGAGTACGGTGAGAGAATGTGAGTAAAGAGTCTTTTCCAAGGACTAAACTATGAGTCGAGCGAGGCTCGAACCCAGGACCTTCCGATCCGAAAGCGAGTGTCATACCACTAGACCACATAGCCGCACATGTAACGTGGAGTCAATTCAAACAAACAATGAATCAGAGAGTATCAATAATACTAAGATGAAGAACTGAACAAGTGTCTATGAAAAATGTGCCAGACAATGGAAGAAAGAAAAATACAAGAAAAAACCCCCTCCCAAACAGCCAGTCTACTCGACTGGAGATCTAACCCCAGACCTTCCGATTACGGTAATCAGAAGGTCTGATGTTCGATCCCCAGTCGAGGTCGACTGATTTTTTGGGAAGTTTTTTTTTTCTTGTATTTTTTCTT
>NC_088371.1:8180118-8187618 GCF_034508935.2 Berghia stephanieae
AAAAGTGAAATTAAGACAATATTGAAACTGAAAACTTTTATACTAAAATAAAGTCACTTCTTATGGTCTTATGGTTATCCCACTTTCTAATAACCTAACTTTAACATTGAAGAGTCAGCATCCCCACCCCTCCCTCTAGTCAGGTACGGGGTGATTGGCATTGATGCCAACTTAAATGTACAGCACGAGAGCATGAAGGTTGGGGAGGAAAGGGGGTTTTGGAAGCATTGTTCACCTTTAGCTAATACCAATGTAATTATTTTCAAATTCTATAGGCCTGGATACTATCTATATCTAGTATCTAAAATATTACACATTGAATGATATAAAAATGCGGTGTGTCTTTTTTACGAAACCCGCCGAAACCCTGCGAAACCCGACGAAGTTATGGGAAGTAGGTGGCAGTGGGGAGTGAACCTAGAACTCAGGGAAGTGTACACCATTGGGGATTGAACCTGGGACTGGGTTTCGGCGGGTTTCGTAAAAAAGAACTAGTGCTTTTTTACGAAACCCGCCGAAACCCGACAATATCCAGCAACGTTATGGGAAGTAGACAACTAAGGATGGAGGGGATAGAAACCTGAGACTTTCGAGTGGGGAAAAGATAGTACTTCATTCGATAACCGCCGAAACCCGCAATATCGCACCAGTTTCGGGGTTTCGCAAACAGTGTGCGTGTCCTGGAATCACGGGCGGTGTACACCAGTGGGGAAGTGGGAACTGGGACTGGTGTAAAGGATTCAGTGGGAAGTTAAAAACATGGGACTAAAGGGAGATGGATACCATAGAAAGTTGTTAGTTGGATATGGGAGTTGAGTACCAGAGGAGAATGAACCTGACACTATAGAAGATGGGCACCAGTGTGGAGTGAACCTGGGACTCAGGGAAGTGCACATCAATTTGGAGTTAACCTGGGACTGTGGGAGATGGATAACTGTGGGTATCCGAGCCGAATTATAGGAGTTGGGTACCAGAGGAGAATGAACCTGACACTATAGAAGGTGGGCGCCAGTGGGGAGTGAACCTGGGAGTCAGGGAATTGCACACCAGTGGGGAGTTAACCTGGGACTGTGTAAAAAGGATATCAGTGGGAAATAAACCTGGAACTAAAGGGAGATGGATACCATTGAAAGTTGAATCCGGATATCGGAGTTGAGTACCAGAGGAGAATGAACTTGACACTATAGGAGATGGGCGCCAGTGTGGAGTGAACCTGGGACTCATGGAAGTGCACACCAATTGGGAGTTAACCTCGGACTGTGGGAGATGGATAACTGTGGGTATCCGAGCCGAACTATAGGATTTGGGTACCAGAGGAGAATGAACCTGACACTATAGAAGGTGGGCGCCAGTGGGGAGTGAACCTGGGAATCAGGGAATTGCACATCAGTGGGGAGTTAACCTGTGAATATCTAAAAAAGGATATCAGTGAGAAATAAATCCGGCTTTATTCGTATGGTATCCATCTCCCTTTAGTCCCAGATTTATTTCCTACTGATAACCTTTATACATATTCCCAGGTTAACTCCCCACTGGTGTGCAATTCCCTGAGTCCCAGGTTCACTCTCCATTGGCGCCCACCTCCTATTGTGTCAGGTTCATTCTCCTCTGGTACCAAGCTCTCATATCCGGCTTCAACTTTCAATGGTATCCATCTCCCTTTAGTCCAAGGTTTATTTCCCACTGATATCCTGTTTACATAGTCCCAGGTTCAATCCCCACTGGCGCCCACCTCCTATAGTGTCAGGTTTCTCTCTCCTCTGGTACCCAACTCCCAAATCCGGCTTCAACACCCAATGGTATCCATCTCCCTTTAGTCCCAGATTTATTTCCTGATATCCTTTTTACATAGTCCCAGGTTCAATCCCCACTGGCGCCCACCCCCTAAAGTGTCAGGTTCATTCTCCTCTGGTACCAAGCTCTCATATCCGGCTTCAACTTTCAATGGTATCCATCTCCCTTTAGTCCCAGGTTTATTTCCCACTGATATCCTGTTTACATAGTCCCAGGTTCACTCCCCACTGGCGCCCACCTCCTATAGTGTCAGGTTCATTCTCCTCTGGTACCAAACTCTCATACCCGGCTTCAAATTTCAATGGTATCCATCTCCTTTAGTCCCAGGTTTATTTCCCACTGATATCCTTTTTTACATATTCCCAGGTTCACTCCCCACTGGCGCCCACCTTCTATAGTGTCAGGTTCATTCTCCTCTGGTACTCAATTCCCATATCCGGCTTCAACTTTCAATGGTATCCATCTCCCTTTAGTCCCAGGTTTATTTCCCACTCATATCCTTTTTACGCAGTCCCAGGTTAACTCCCCACTGGTGTGCAATTCCCTGACTCCCAGGATCACCCCCCACTGTTGCCAAACTCCCATAACTTTGCCGGATATTGTCGGGTTTCGGCGGGTTTCGTAAAAAAGCACTAGTTCTTTTTTACGAAACCCGCCGAAACCCAGTCCCAGGTTCACTCCCCAATGGTGCACACTTCCCTGAGTTCTAGGTTCACTCCCCACTGCCACCTACTTCCCATAACTTTGTCGGGTTTCGGCGGGTTTCGCAGGGTTTCGGCAGGTTTCGTAAAAAAGACACACCCATAAAAATGCAATGTCTGAAAGTGGTAAGGAGTCGGAGTCGGGACTTCTAAAACCGACTCCGACTCCGACTCCACCCTCAAACAACCGACTCCTACCGACTCCGACTCCGACTCGCCAGCCCTGGTAGGAGTAGTAGTAGTAGTGGTAGTAGAAGTAGCAGTAGAAGTAGCAGTAGCAGTAGCAGTAGTAGTAGTAGTAGTAGTAGTAGTAGTAGTAGTAGTAGTAGTAGTAGTAGTAGTAGTAGTAAGCTTCGCAGTCCGAATGACGCTTGCTGAGAATTGTGTGATTCAGTCATGGTCGATAAGTATAACTGCTCTCTCCATCCATATTGTTCATTGTTTCCATTGGTCTTGGTCCTGGGCCAGAGTTTTGAGTATTTCTTAGTTCTTCAGGGATTAATTCGGCTTTATCTGAATCCAGAAATTTCTGGTTCAGGGTAGTTACTATAAATGTTGGTGGTCTCCCTACATAATTTGTTGCCATGAAGGAAATATTCTGTCATTGCAGTTTGGGCTGGGATGTTATTTTCTCGACGTAAGATGTGACCAAATAGCCTCCATTGCTGTGATTTTATTATTCATTGAGATCAATCTTTGTAATTGTCTCTGGCCAATAGATTCCGATTACGCGACGTAATTGTTTGCTGTGCTATGAAACGAGACTACTAAGTTCTTTTTTGTGAGGCCCCAGGTTTAATAATTATAAGTCTATATCGGAATAATCAGTGCCTCGTAAATCTGTATTCGTTTATTCTCACTAATTAAGTTATTTCTATTCCATAAATTTTTGGAGTTGGTTGAATGCATTAGTGATCAGCTGCTTTCGTTTTCTGATGTTTTCATTTTCGTTGATCAAATTGCCTAGTTTACGTACTTTTCCATTCATTTAAATTTCTGTTAAATTTTGTATATTCTGTTTTGGATTGATTCACTTTCAGATTCCATGCTTCTAGGCGAGTTGATATTATTGGCAAGTATATTTTCGCTTGATGTTCTGATTTAAAGATTAGGTCTGTATCATCTGCGTATATCAATTCACCTGTGATTTTCTTTATTGGTGGTAATTTTGGTCTTCGATCTTTCATGGCCGATTCAAGGTATATCGTGAATAGAATTGAACTCAATCTGTCTCCTTGAGGGGATCCAATTGAGGTTGATATTGTTGTTAATTCTCTGCCGGTTCAAATTGTAATGTAGTATTTGATAATAGGTATCTTATGAGCTTCACGTGATCTTAGTCCAAGAATGAGTCAAAGATTGAAAACAACTTGGTTCTACATATGGTGTAGAAAAAGCTGAACTCATATCGATTCCAAGTATGGTAAATTCTTCCTTATATTTCTCCGTTCTGGCTTTCAGACATCGATGGGCCCATACTATGTCTGCAGTGCTTCTATCTCTTCTAAACCCGCTTTGTGAAGGTGAAAGATATTCCTATACCTTTACTCTAATTCTGTTGAGCGTGATTGTGCTTAAAACTTTTCTGAGCGTGGATAATAACACGATGGGTCGCAAATTTTCTAAAGGGCCTTTCTTTTATTTGGTTTGTTTAGCAGAATGAGTTTTCCACTTCCAGGATTGAGAACTTGTTTTGTCTTTAATATCTTATTATACGTATTAGCTAGTATTTGCATGCCTCCGTCGTCAAGACATTTTAGTTCTGCTCTAACACCATCTAAACTCATTGTATATCTGCTATTTATTCAATTCTAATCCCTTCTTACATACTTATCCTATTGGTTCCCTGGTGGTACATAAGGCGCCAACAAAGTTCTTCCATGCATCTATGTCCTGGGCCAGCCAGACAGCTCAACTCAATGCATGTCTTTCCAGCCTCTTTCATCTCCTCTTCAACTGTATTCCTCCAGGTGCCCAATGGTCTGCCTCTCTTTCTCTTTTCCAGTGGGGACCATCTTAGCTCAGCTCAATCCATGTCTTTCCGGCCTCTTTCATCTCCTTTTCAACTGTGTCCTCCTCCAGATGCCCAATGGTCTGTCTCTCTTTCTCTTTCCCTGTGGGGACCATCTTAGTGCTGTGTGCTGAGACAGTCTGGACTTTTCCCCTTCTAGCTACATTTTATTAGCATTTTCTGTGATGGAAAATGCTCGTCCGGTGGTTCAGTGATATGATATCTCGTCTAGTCGCAAAGTCAAGAGATGTTATTCGTGGTCAGTGGCAGGATGGGTATCAATGATCGTGGAAAATTCTGGTCTCGACGAAGTGTTTTGCAAGGCATTGTAACACCCATTACCCGACTAGACAAGGGTGTGTTTGTTTGTTTGTTTGTTGTAAAGGGTTTTACGGCGCTTGCGACGCATTTAGGTCATATCTGCACAAGTAAAATGAAGAAAATGGAATAGTTAAAATATTATAGATTTACAATTAAAGCAGCCGAGAAAAAGTATGACCAAAGGAAATGGTACAAACAGGGAACAGATGTAGATTCCAAGAGCACTCTATCAGTGTACTTAGTCAGGGATCACCTAAAGTCTCAAACAGACACCAACAGAAGTCCCCACTAAGAGAAATGGACTCAAATGTTTACAAATCATATGCTAAGAATAAAAAAAAAAATAACAGTACATAAAGAGAGATGATTTACAAGAAAAATATATAATCTCCAAAAATTATAACTATACAATCGACTGTTTCCCTCCCAGCCAAGAACTCTAGCCAGGATCAGGACAAAACTAAGTAATCTCATTCCAAGACAAAGACAGAAAGCGATTGGAAAACAGATATAGGGGGGTAGAAGACACAACAAGTACCTCCCTGCCCACTGTGGGAAGTCAGGAACGGAACCCGACCCAGAGACAAGGGTATGAATGAGTATCTAGCCATAGCCAGTGACGGATATTGTAAGGTTGTAAGTATTTAAAAAATGACTAAAAGTCCAATTGTACTGTATGAAATAGAATTACGGTTCCAAATGGCCTGATGGGATAGGGAAATAAAATAAACAGAGTGAAGCGCTTTGAGCATGGTGAATCGTACAAATGCGCGGTATAAATGAATTTTCTGGATAAAACTTTGTTTGTTTTTAAGGGTTTTACGGCGCTTAGAACACATTTAGGCCATATCAGTGCCAGTAAAAAGAAACAAAATGGGTTAGTCAAAAGTTCTAGAATTACAATTAAAGCACCTAAGAAAAGGTAAGACAAAGGGGTAATAGTTCAAATAGGAAAGAGATGTAAATTCCAAGAGCACACTGTCAAAGTACTAAGTTTGAGATCACCTAAAAGTCTCATCCTGTCACAAGCACAACTCCCCACTAAGAGGAACAACCTCAGATGTTTACAAATCATATATAAATTAAGTAAAACAGAGTACAGTGCATAAGAAATATGATTTAAAAGATAAAAAGTATCATCTCCCAAACTCTTATCATTTGACTGTTTTCCTCCCAGCTAGGGTATCCGGCCAGGGCCAGGACAAAAGCAAGTAAATTCATTCCTAGACAAAGACAGAAAGCATGTTGGAAAAAAGATACAGGGGGATAGAAGACACAGTATAATACAGAGAACTGTCTATTCTTTCACACCAATGTGAAAATATATGCAGGTCTGACATCCGAACTCACTTTTATAGGTCTAGTTTAACATTGTGGTAATGGACAATTTTTTGCGTCATTTTTTTTTTAGAATTCCATTACAACAATGAGCCCATTATAAACTGAGTTATACGACCTGCAAATAAGTGCACGTCGATTCACAACATACCAATAACTCAATTCCAATAAAACGCGACATAACCCCCCCCCCCCACCCCACCCCAACACACACACACACACACACACACACACACACACAAACAAAAAAAACAAAAACAAAACCAACTTATCTACAGATTACCGAGTTCAAATGGACGAAATCAAAATTTAACATCATAACATATTATAGGCTAAGCACAGTACAGAGAACTGTCTATTCATTCACACCATACCAATAACTTAATTCCCATAAAACCAGACATAAATAAATAATTAATAACCCCCCTCCCCCCAACATATACACACACACACACACACACACACACACACACACACACCTTGAGGTTTTATATTGCGCCATGTCCACGAAACGTGTTCAAAGCGCTTCACAAGGGGTCCGTATCCAAAAGCAACACTTGACATGTAGGACGAGACATGACGCCTGTTAAGCGCTATTACAATTGTTTTTGACCAGAGACAACGCTGTTAACGGCCAGGTACCCATTCCACACCTGAGTGCTGTGAGAGAATGTGAGCGAAGAGCCTTTTCCAATGACTCAACTATGCGCCGCTCGGGACTCAAACCCTGGACCTTCCGATCCCAAGGCGAGTGTCATACCACAAGATCACAAAAACGCACAAGTGGACCATTTTTCAAGAATGCCTCACAGGCTATCATCCAAAACGCGTTCTGTCATCATGCCCTGTTATTCTTCCCTCCCCCTGTTATAATATTATCATTTCATCCCCGAGATGCCTTTTGGGCTATAAGGTCTAGTGGTATGACACTCGCATTCAGATCGGAAGGTCCTGGGTTCGATCCTCCCTCGGCGCATAGTTGAGCCCTTGAAAAAGGCTCTTATCTCACAATCTAACCGTACTCGGTTGTAAATTGAGTATTTGGCCGTTAACAGCGTTGACTCTGTCGGGGAAAATTGCAATATCGCCTAACAAGCGTCATGTCACGTTCTACATGTTACGTGTTGCTGTTGGTAAGGGACCTATTAAAAAGCGTGCACGCTTAGTGGATATTGCGCGATCTAAAAGCTCAAGTTTAAGTTTAAGTTTACCACGTATAGTAACAAAGTGCTTACGGAGGAACCATAAGTTTGGTTACAAAATAGGACGGAGCAAATACGATTTCATTTTGTTGTTTTCCTCAATTTTTGCTTCAACAACATCACTCTCTTATCT
>NC_088371.1:8192618-8207618 GCF_034508935.2 Berghia stephanieae
ATGCTTGACAATAACAATCCCTACCTTGAGTTCTCAGATCGCGCAATATCCACTAAATGTGCTCAAAGCGCTCTACAAAGGGTCCTTGACCAACAGCAGAATGTAACATGTCGAACGAGATTTGACGCATATAAGGCGATTTACAATTTACAAAAGATAGAGACAACGCTGTTAACGGCTAGGTACTCATTTTACACCCGATTAAGGTGAGAGAATGTAAGTAAAGAGCCTTTTTTTTCCAAGGACTCAACTATGCGCCGCTTAGAGCGAGGCTCGAACCCAGAACCTTACGATCCGAAAGCGAATGGAATACTACTAGACCACACAGCCGCACAATTGATCGGAAATTGCAACATTTTGTGGACCATAATATTATATAAGAGTTGGTCATTGCTTTTCGATTTAATTATTCTTTCCTTGAAAAAATGTTATTATATCTAGATATGACCTTTTCTTTGATCTGTTCTCTCCTTTCACATTCTCCATCACTCTCTCTCTCCCTCTCTCTCTCTCTCTCTCTCTCTCTCTCTCTCTTATATTATATTATATATATAATATATTATATATATTATAATATATGTATATATGGGTACCTTTTCATAATAATACATTATACTCCCTTTCAATCACCCTCTCTCTCTCTCTCTCTCTCTCTCTCTCTCTCTCTCTCTCTCTCTCTCTCTCTCTCTCTCTCTCCTTCTCTTTCTATCTTTATCAATATGGGTAAGTTTCATAATAATACATTTTACTCTTTCAAATCTCTCTCTCCGTCAACCCTTTTCTTCTTGCCATTCTCTCCATCTACCTCTCATCCCCGCCTCTTCTCTTTCACTCACTCCCTACATCTCTCTCTCTCTTTCTTTCTCCCTTCTCTCTCTTTCCCTCCCTCTCTCTTCCTCTCCCTCTATCCCTTCCCTCCCTCTCTCTCTCTCCCTCCCTTACCCGTTATCACTTACTTATACACATGTGTGATTGATGCCAAGAGCCAGTATCCGTGAAATGCTATTTTTTCCCCAATCCCATCCAACTCCAACACGACTGGTAATAAATCATTAACACACAATTTGTTCAATTGCTTTTTGGACCCATTTTCACGTTTTTATCAGAAAACAAAAACAAAAGTTACTTCATTTGACCAGCTAGCGATTGCATTTCTCTCTCTCTATCTATCTCTCTCTCTCTCTCTCTCTCTCTCTCTCTCCATTTCCCTCTCTTTTTTTTATTTCTCGCTCTCCCCTCCCCCACCCCTCTCTCTCTCTTTTTCTCGTTCTCCCCCTCTATATCTTTTTTTTTCGCTCTCCCCCTCTCTGTTTTTCTCGCTCTTCCCCCCCCCCTCTCTCCCTCTTTTTTTTTTCTCTCGATATCCACTCACTTTTATTTTATCCCCCTCCCCCTCTCTCTCCCTCATCCCTCTCTCTTATTATAAAATAACAAAGGTTACGATTTGTCCAGAGCTATGGGACAGCGTGGCTCAGCGGTATGGTCTTTGCTTCGTACCCCAAAGGTACCGAGTTCGACTACCCACCGTGCTTTGTGGCCTTTTCACCTAAACTTGGCTCACTTGCAGCGCTGAACTGTGGCTGGCGCCTGGATTATTCCAGTCTTTCCTTGGAATAGATCCTAAAGAAAAGTTTCCTCTATGGGATGAATAAAGGAATTTACTTTTACTTTTATTTTTTATTTCTTCTTCTTCTTCTTCTTCTTCTTCTTCTTCTTCTTCTTCTTCTTCTTCTTCTTCTTCTTCTTCTTCTTCTTCTTCTTCATAATGATGATGATCATCATCATCTCCTCCCCCCCCCCCCCCCCCCCAGTTTCCAACCACAAAGTCTACAAACACTACCCCCAAAACAGACTCATTGCTAACACCAACACCAACACCGCCACAATAAGAGCAGAGAGACATTTTACACCCGAAATGATGGAGCACTACAGCATTCCAACTCCTGAGTGATCGCACTCTCTCACGCATAACCCACATTCATTTCAACTAAGGTACCATCACAAACTTTTATTTTCTATATTTTTTCTTCCCATTACTCTGTTCATAATAATATTTTTACTCATTCCCCTGTCCACCGTGAAGTGATTAGGTAGTTGGGTCTGTTAAGATCTGGCGAAAAGCACCCTGCGATAGACTGTGTCCTATCCAAAGTGCAGCGAGGGACATGTACATAATATGTTTTTTACATTGATCTTTTATATTGCGCAATATCCACTAAACGTGCTCAAAGCTCTATACAAAGGGTCCTTGACCAACAGCAACACGTAACATGTAGAACGAAACATGACGCATGTTAGGCGATATTACAATTTTTATCCGACATAGACAACGCTGTCAACGGCCATGTACTCATTTTACACCTGAGTACGGTGAGAAAATATGAGTAAAAAGCCTTTTTCAAGGACTTAACTATGCGCCGAGCGAGGCTCAAACTCAGGACCTTCAGATCCGAAAGTGAATGTCATATCAGAAGACCACAAATATGCAGGTCTGGCATCCAGGACCCTTGTAAAGTGTTTTGAGCACGTTTAGGGGATAATGCGCTATATAAAAGGTCAAGTTTTTTTCATCTAATGTTTTTGTTTGTTTGTTTGTTTTGTTTTATTTTATTTTGATCTCTGTCTTCAGGTTCTCTCTTATCACTCTTTACTTTCCTCATTCAACCACGCAGACATTACCCCTTTACAGGCGAGTTTTTTTTTTTTTTGGGGAGGAGGGGGGGGGGGGGTCCCGATAGCTCAATTGGTAGAGCACTCGTTCACAATCAAAGGGACGAGCTCGATCAAGATTCCCCCCTCCCCCCCCCCCCATTCCCCCAGTCCACCCAGCAGTAATTGGGTAGCTGGTTCTATTAGATCTGGCGGAAAGTGCTATGCGATAGACTACGTCGTATCCAAAGGGCAGCAAGCAATTGCTATTGTCCGTTTCACAGCTATAGAAACGGGGATAAACTCCGACTCCATGGGTGTAATGGCTCTGAAGGAGAGCGAAATTTGATTTATTTCAAACATAATTTGATAATTCGAAGTGGCCAAGTGATTAAGGCATCGAATTGTGGTCCAGAAGATCCTGGGTTTGAGCCCCGCTTCAGACAGTTTCGTTTTAAACCCCCAAATCACTTTGGACAACACGGGTGATTCCCGTCAGTTCTGGATTTAAAAAAACCCAAGAGATTAAACTTTTATTTATATATAGCGCAATATCCACTAAACGTGCTCAAAGCGCTTTACAAGGGGTCCCTGGCCAAAAGCAACACGTAACATGTAGGACGAGAGATGACGCCTGTTAGGCGATATTACAAATTTTTTCCTACATAGACAACACTGTTAAGGGTCAGGTACTCTTTTTACACATGAGTACGATGAGAGAATGTGACTAAAGAGCCTTTTCCAAGGACTCAACTATGCGCCAAGCCAGGCTCGAACCCGGGGCCTTCCTATCCGAAAGCGAGTGTCATACGACAAGACCACATAGTCGATTAAAACGTAATCCGGCCTGGAAAGACGTAATGATTGAAAGATCGTTGCACGGTGAATCATGTAAAATTATTTCCTCATTATCTGATCTAAACTCTCCTTCTTACAAAAGCAAAATAGATTGAAATCCTCTACGTCTGTTGACGTTAGAAGATTCAAATCTCTATACGATAACATCATTATTCTCATCATTATCATCCTCATCATCATCATCACCATTTTCAACATCATCATCATCATCATCATCATCATCATCATCATTCTCAACGTCATCATCACCATTATCATTCTCATCATCATCTTCCTCATCACCATTTTCATCATCATAATCAATCTAACCATCAACCACACCATAATCCCCCTCTTCCTCATCATCATCATCATCATCATCATCATCATCATTCTCATCACCCTCCTTGTCATCATCGTCATCATTCTCATTATCATCATCATCATCACCATCATTCCTATCATCAATGACACCATAATCCTCCTCCTGATCATCATCATCATTCTTACCATCAACCACACCATAATCCTCCTCTTCCTCCTCCTCCTCATCATCATTCTCATCATCAACCACATCATAATCATCACCATCGCTATCATCATCCACATCACCATCATCATCCACATCATCATCATGCCAACAGCATCCTATTTCAACCGCATAATGTTCTTATCTCTAACCAACACAACCGTACGTTTGTCCCTGTCGCTGAGAGAAAAATAAGTTATAAATAGACACGTTGAAACTCGGTTCTAAAAGAAATAAAATGAGATTAAAATCTATTTAACACGGTATTTTATTCTATCTCGACTTATGGGATATTTTGACATATCACATGCGTTATAATAACGTTTTAAAAGGCTTCATCTGACAAAAAAGATTATTTCCCGATCCCAACCGAATATGGAGGTTATTCCTTCATTAGTTTTTGTTGAAAAGTTGTCACAATATTGTTATACTTTTGATGTCAAAGCCCAAAATCAAGTCGCAAAATGGGTATCAACACAGGAAACGTAATTTTACCATCAAAAATGTTTCTTAACCGATGTATCTAGTAATAGTAGTAGTAGTAGTAGTAGTAGTAGTAGTAGTAGTAGTAGTAGTAGTAGTAGTGGTGGTAGTAGTAGTAGTAGTAGTCGTCGTCGTCGTAGTCGTCGTCGTCGTCGTATTATTATTATTATTATTATTATTATTATTATTATTATTATTATTATTATTATTATTATTATTATTATTATTATTATTATTATTATCATTAGTAGTAGTAGTAGTAGTAGTAGTAGTAGTAGTAGTAGTAGTAGTAGTAGTAGTAGTAGTAGTAGTAGTAGTAGTAGTAGTAGTAGTAGTAGTGTATGACTACACCTCCAAATGCATTTCGTCAACCCGGCTTCGAAAGTCTTCCTCCGCCCTGAAAACTGTTTCCTATCCACCTTCAAGTTTAGTTACTGGACAGTGGAGGACGATGTGATCGCTGGTCTCTGGAGCTCTGTCGTATTCTGGAAAAACCCATATGTAAAAATTTGGCCAGAAAACTCGTTCTTCAAATATCGATCGATTTAATTGACCCTCGTCTTGGCAAAAACTCTATAAAACCAAGACGATCGATATTTGAAGGACAAGTTTTCTGGCCAAATTTTTTAATTTGGGTTTTTCCAGAGTACACACTTCCCTCAGTCATCACTGTTCCCAAGTTTTAATCTGACATAATATTTGATGCAGTTCAGTCATGTCCCTGTTAAGAGGCGATTTGAGGAAACCCAGAATTTCCTGGCATTGTGGAATGCAGGCATTCTTTTGGTGGGATCTTTTAAGATGTTTCCTCCCCTTGGCGTCTCCCTGTTCCACATTTCTTCTGATAATGATGATAATAATATAGTGACGTTTTTGACCAGTTCGAGGATGTCAACGAGCAACATCCCTACAAAACCCAAGTACATGAGTGAGGCAGAGGACACATCGTCGTAGAGGCATATGATAGACAACGTACATTGTAAATAAGAGTGAGCTTTTATAGAACGTAATATCCACTAAACGTGCTCAAAACGCTTTACGATGATTCCCTGGACAACAGAAAAACTTAACACTTAGAACGGGACGTGACGCCTAATAGGCGGTATTAATTTTGTTTCGGACAGAGAAAACGCTATTATTTAACGTCCAGCTACTCATTTTACACCTGACTACGGTGAGAGAATATGAGTAAAGTGCCTTTTCCAAGGACTCGACTATGAGCCGAGCGAGGCTCGAGCCCAGGACCTTCCGATCCGAAGGCGAGTGTTAAACCACAAGACCACATAGTCGCACAAGGGCAGGCCGCGGATACATAAGAAAGTAAGGACGATACCGAATAATTAAAACTGCCCAAGATAAATATTTTTAAATTTTTTTTTAGAAAAGACCAAAACCGCCTGTTAACAAAATGAATATGGCTGCGCAGTCTCCATGGATGCTTGCCGTGAACGTGTGCGTCACTTCGAGTTTGTTAGTCTGTTTCTATTATCCAGTTAGTAATTTGGCACAAATTCACCTTTAGATTTATATTGTGTGCAATGGACCCCAATCACGGAAGTCCGCCATCAAAAACAAAACAAAAACCTTACCAAAAACAAAAACAGAAACTTTGACACAATTTCCATCCTCACAAGGTCTCGTCCATTCCCACGATTTGAACAAACGGAAGTTGTCTGGTGTATCAGCAGACCACGTGACCTACCCGTCGTCCAATGAAATAGAATAGGCCTTTTAGAAGGCTGATAGAGTTATCAGACGACTGTAAACAAAGACGGGATTATGACGTCTCCTTATCGCCTTGCTTAACTCCAACAACAATTACAACCATTCTAATGCCAAGCTTCATCATCACTCATAATATTATTATATGTATATATATATTATATATATATATATATATATATATATATATATATATATATATATATAATATATATATATATATATATATATAGAGAGAGAGAGAGAGAGAGAGAGAGAGAGAGAGAGAGAGAGAGAGATAAATAGATAGGTAGGTAGGTAGGTAGGTAGACATACAGACAGACAGACAAACAGACAGACAGACAGACAGACAGACAGATAGATAGATAGATAGACAGACAGACAGACAGACAGACAGACAGACAGACAGACAGACAGACAGACAGACAGACAGACAGACAGACAGACAGACAGACAGACAGACAGACAGATAGATAGATAGATAGATAGATAGATAGATAGATAGATAGATAGATAGATAGATAGATAGATAGATAGATAGATAGATAGATAGATAGATAGATAGATAGATAGATAGATAGATAGATAGATAGATAGATAGATAGATAGATAGATAGATAGATAGATAGATAGATATATAGATAGATAGATAGATAGATAGATAGATAGATAGATAGATAGATAGATAGATAGATAGATATAATTTAAGTGTAATTTTATTCAACTTCTACAATATTGTTTCAAGAATTCGCAATCTTTGGGAACTGAAAGTCAGCTACTGAAAGATAACAGATGCTTGAACCAATATTGTAGAAGTCGAATTAATTTACACTTAGATTATCTTATGCCTAGCTCTTTTAACAAAAAGTTGAGCACTATTATTTCACGGTTTTTGTTTTTATAATACTGGGTGGAGAACCAGCAATATTTGCGGGAGGGGGGGGGGGGGGGTGGGGGGGGGGGGGGGGGGGGGGGCGGGGGAGGCTATTAACAATTTTAAAAAACCCACAAAAACTTGAGTTTTATATAGTGCAATATCCGCTAAATGTGCTCAAAGCACTTTACAAAGGATCCCTGACCAACATCAACACGAAACCTGTAGAACGAGACATGACGCCTGTTAGGTGATATTACAATTTTTTTCCGAGAGAGACAACACTGTTGACGGCCAGTTACTCATTTTACACCTGAGTACGGTGGCAGAATGTGAGTAATGAGTCAATTCCAAGGACTCAACTATCCGCCGAGGTTCGAACCCAGGATCTCCCGATCCGAAAGTGAGTGTCATACCACAAGACCACATAACCGCAGAAAGGCTATTACGAACAGCCACTCATCTATTTTACTTATCATATTACTGTATTGTGGAAATTAACATAGGCCGAGACGAATCTTTTGAGCCATTAACGATGGATCGCGGATACGTTAGGCATAAGGTGTGTAGGTGCGCGCAAATGAAAATGTTTCTATTCGCAACGTCAAATGACCGATCATAAATGTCTGGGTGAGGGGACGGACGCTTTCTTATTGACAAAACATTTTTAAAAAACCCATATACGCTGTTGATAAAGAGAATAGCAAATTTTCTTAATAATAATACTTACATCCTAACATAATAATGGATGAAG
Organism: Berghia stephanieae; assembly: GCF_034508935.2. Lineage (NCBI taxonomy): Eukaryota > Metazoa > Mollusca > Gastropoda > Nudibranchia > Aeolidiidae > Berghia > Berghia stephanieae. Next base: position 8,200,467 of record NC_088371.1, read on the forward strand.
ACAGTGTCAGAATTTTATGAAACTTAGTAAATAATTCAAAGAATGCTAATTAAATTGGCAAATAAAATATACCTTAATAAAGATAAATATTCTAAAAATAAAAATAACATTTTAAATGCTAAATCACGGTATTTCTTTTTTTTTTCATATTAAATAAAGGAGTTACCGTCCTAAATTTACTATGTGTATATCGTGACATCGTTCTCATTATTCAGAGAATACTGCAATTTTAATTTTACTTAATTACTATTTGTTTTTATGATTTTTAAAACTTATTTAACTTAAAAAAGAAAAGAAAAGAAAATACGCCATGCCCCTAGGTCACAGAGCGACGCGACGCCACTGCATAATTCTGTTTATCTCTGTCTCTACATCAAAGAATAAGCGTAATGAAAGCTGGGCGTACCTGTAAGATGACTAATTTGCCATCAATGACATCCTTGTTACAAATTAGGGAATTATGGGAATGCCCGGCCATATCGAAAGCGTTGGGTTAAATTTAACCAGTTAACTGCCGTACTCTGAGGGGAAAAAAAAACAAACACGCGTTTAAATATTTGGCCAGAAAACTCGTCCTGCCTTCAATTATCGATCGATTTAAACGACCCTCATTTTGGAAAAAGCTCTCACGTCTGGAACGTTATTAAAGATTTCGCGAAGACTCAAGTTTGGTAGTTTTTACCAAGATGAATGTCATTTAAATCGATCGATATTTATTGAAAGACGAGTTTTCTGGCCAAAATTTTAAATATATTATATTATTGTACGTGTTTTTTTTCTCGAGTACGGCAATTAGCGGGTTAAGAATCTACACGCTTATAAAAACATCACCAGGTTCCAATTACCCCTGACAGGTGTCTGAAATTCAAAGCATTTCCCTCAATGGCTTACAACAAATAAATCAGTATGATCATAATTTCCTTCAAAAGCTTGTTTTAACTCTTTATGAGTGCAATGATGAGCTTCAATTTCTTTGGTTTAAAAACAAAAAACAAAAACAACAACAAAAACAATAATAAAAAAAACCGGGAGTCCTTCTGAGCCATTAGAAATATATGGAACCGGGGTTTATTCCAAATACAGCGTGAAATGGACAATAACAATTGCTTGATCCCCTTTGGATAGGACGCTAGTCTATCTCAAAGTATTTTCCACCAGATCTAACAAATCAAATTACCCAATCACAGCTGGGTATACAGGGGGGGGGGGGGGGAATCTCGGTCCCTTTACGTGTGAAGCTATTGCCTTACCAACTGAGCCATCGGGATTCCTCCTTGAATTGGTAGGTTACAAAACAATACAATTTCCAACAATTTCTTTTCCAATGGAGTTTTACTCACAGCGACAATGGTGATCATAGCTTTGACACAGTCCTCTGCATTGTGGGCCATTAAGAAATCCGTTTTTGAACCAATGTACCTGTAGGAAATAATTCAATAATGCGAAGTTATATTTAACCCTTTCCTTACTAAACTACAGGAAAATCGTCACATTCGTTACGATACAACCAACATTTTTCTTATTCAAATGTCTTTTTTACATCATAAAATTTAAAGAAAATGAACTGTGTGTTGTAGAGTAGATGTTTTGCTAAAGAAATTATGTATGGCAAGAACTTACTGCTATTGTGTTTGAGCGATACAAAATCTATTTTTGTGTTAGTCGGGTGCAAAGATATGAGGAAAATCCTACAAAATGGCTGGGAAGGAGAGAGTTAATATGCATGTATATATATATATATATATATATATATATATATATATATATATATATATATATATATATATATATATATATATATATATATATATATATTATGTTATAAACAAATAGAAGAAACACTACCCGAGTAGCCGCGCAAATGTAGCAACACCATCCGTTCATAAAACTTACAGCCGTCTTTAAAAGCATCTCGGGTCTCGTTAAATATTAATCTATTGGTATAAAACCTTTCAGTGTTTGAATGGAAAAACAAGAGTCAAGTAGATAGCCAGAGGGCGAGAGTGGACAATATAGAGTCATAAGATCATTAATTTAAAATTGAGCTTTTGTATAGCATATCCACTAAAAGTGCTCAAAGCGCTTTACAAGGGGTCCCTGGCCAACAGTAACATTTAACATGTAGGACGGGACATGACATGACGCCTGCTAGGCGATATTACAATTTTTTCGGACCCGGCCAGGGTGAGGACAAAAGGAAGTAATCTCATTCCAAGACAAAGACAGAAAGCAATTGGAAAACATATAATATAGGGGTATAGAAGACACAGCAAGTACCTCCCTGCCCACCATAGGAGGTCGGGATCCCGACCCAGGCTTACGTATCTATTTGTAGAATTAAAAAATAACACACACACACACACACACACCCACAAAGTAAAATACATATATACACATATAATAACAAACAAATAGACAAATATACAAAACCAAAAACAAAAAAAACAAAACAAATCACACACACATATCAAAATGAAAGCAATGTCAAAAATCTTTGAATGCTAACAAAAACAATAACAATAATCCCCAGCCCTTACATGTAAACAAACACACAAACAAACAAACAAAACGAACCCAGGCCAGGCAGGCAGGCAGGCCCGACCACGATAATTCACCGATGAAAATGACACGGACACACAACTCCGTTATCATTCCGTCATAAATAATTCACCAATCCAAGCAATCCAGCCACGGTTACAATACAAACATGGGATGGAATACAAGTGCGGCTATGTGGTCTAGTGGTATGACACTCGCTTTCGGATAGGAAGATCCTGGGTTCGAGTCTCGCTCGGCGCATAGTTGAGTGCTTGGAGAAAGCTCTTTACTCACATTCTCTCACCGTACTCGGGTGTAAAAAGAGTACCTGGCCGTTAACAGCGTTGTCTCTGTCCGAAAAACATTATAACATCGCCTACCAGGCGCCATGTCCTGTCCAAAATGTTAAATGTTGATGTTGGCCAGGGACCCATTGTAGTGCGCTTTGAGCACAATTAGTGGATATTGCTCTATATAAAAGCTCATTTAAAAAAGTGTGTCTTGATCCCTCAAAACGATATTTTTTCACGATGGTTTAGACGATCTTTTATACGAGAAATTTTGTATAAATAAAATAACTAAAATATTATATGACCAGTATCATCCACTAAGACCATCAGTTATTATGTCAGAAAGAAGTGGTCGCCCTTTCTCTATTTCAACGAAAACAGAGAGACACCGAAAATCTTTTCTGCAGTCCAGTATTAGGCTTTATAACAACAAGCAATAATCATTCTATATAATTATTTCGCATTTTTACTTTTAAAAAATGTAAATATTAATTTATTAATTTATTTGTTTTGCAATCTTTTCAATTTTCAATTTATAGTGACAGTTTTAACTATTTTACAGTGTTGAAATTATTCATATTATAAAGCGCAGATCTGGTTATGGAGCTGTTCCTTTTTTATATATAAATCCTATTTCCATTGTATTTTTATCTTATTGTGTAAATTATAACACGTCTGTACAATAAATGTCCTTTTTGGGATGCAATAAAGTATATTATTATTATATTATTATTATTATTATTATTATTATTGTTATTGTTATTATTATTATTATTATTATTATTATTATTATTATTATTATTATTATTAAAACTTGAGCTTTTGTATAGAGAGAACGAAGTTGACGTCACTCAGGTATTTGTTATTGCTATTTTTTGCCATCCATTTATGAATAATTCTCACTAAACTATATCAACCATACTATAAACGTTCAAGGTTGCACATAGAAGGGGAGAGAGAGTGAGAGAGAGAGAGAGAGAGAGAGAGAGAGAGAGAGAGAGAGAGAGAGAGAGGGGGGGGGGAGAAAGAGAGAGACACACAGATAGACAGATTCATTACACAACCCATCCAAGATGTTAATACGTTTGTTTTGTTTTTAAGGGTTTTACGGTACTTGCAACACATTAAGTTCATATCAGCGCCAGTAAAAAAAAAGGGATAGTAGAAAGTTCTAGAATTACAATTAAAGCACCCAAGAAAAGGTAAGACAAATGAGAATTTGTTCAAATAGAAAACACATGTAGATTCCAGGAGCACACTATCAAAGTAATTAGTTTTAGATCACCTAAGTCTCATCCTGACAAAAGCACAGGTCCCCACTGAGGAATACACTCAATTGTTTACAAATCATATATAACACGGAAACAAAACATAATACAGTGCATAACAGAGAGATGATTTACAGGATAAAACGTATCATCTCCCAAAACTAACTATATATTTGACTAATTCCCTCCCCGCCAGGGTATCCAGCCAGGGCCAGGACAAAACCTAGTTATCTTAGTCCAAGAGAAAGACATAAAGCAAGTTGGAAAACAGATATAGGGGGATAGAAGACGCAAGGAACACATGTTTACCACAGCTATGCTGTCTAGTGGTATGACACTCGCCTTTGGATCATAAGATCCTGGATTCGAGCCTTGGAAAAGAGTCTATAATTCACATTCTCTAACCATAATCAGGTCTAAACTGAGTACCTGGCCGTAAAACAGAGTTGTCTCTGTCGGGAAAAAATTGAAAAAAATTGTAATATCGCCTAACAGGCGTCATAATGTCTCGTCCTACATGAACCAGTTGCTGTTGGCTAGGAACCCTTTGTAAAGCGCTTTGAGTACGTTTAGTGGTTATTGCTCTATATAAAAGCTCAAGTTTTCTGTGTGTGTTTTTTTTATATAGATGCTGGCGCTTGGCTAAAAAAATCACAACATTGCTATCCGGAAATATAACGGACCAAAACACATGTGCCTATAACAAAGTCCTGAGTGACGTCAACTTTGTTCTGTCTATAGATAGAACGAAGTTGACGTCACTCGGGTCTTTGTTATTGTTGTTTGCCATCCACGTTTATGAGAAACTCTCACTCAACTGTATTAACCAGACTATAAACGTTCAAGCTTACAAATATTTTTGTGTGTTGGTCCTTTTTTACTTCCGGATGGCAATGTTGTGAGCTTCTTGGCCAAGCGCATACTATCTATATTTGTGTTGTCTATTCTTACACAATCTACTCAAGACTTTAGCAAAAGCTCGTTAGGTACCAAAAGAGATACGTACAAACACAGTGTAAAACCCTTTATAATGCGTGCACATTTCAGACCTGCCAAATTGAAAATCTTAAAATGCCTAGTTTTTAGAAGATAAAAATAGGGGTTGCTATAATTGAGCTTTTATATAACGCAATATCCACTAAACGTGCTCAAAGCGCTCTACAAGCGTTCCCTGGCCAAGAGCAACATTTAACATTTAGGACGGGACATGACGCCTATTAGGCGTCATTACAATTTTTTTTCGGACAGAGACAACGCTGGTAACGGCCATGTACTCATTTTACACATGAGTACGTGAGAGAATGTGAGTAAAGAGCCTTCTCCAAGGATTCAACTATGTGCCAAGCGAAACTAGAATCCAGGAACTTCTTAGTGTCATATCACTAGACCACATAACCTCACAATTAACATTATATACCAACAATTCACCCTCAAAATGATTAAATAAAATTTCAAAATTCTTACAATTAATTATCCACTCCGGCATCAATTTATTTTCATTTTTAATAAGTTTTAATAAATACTTAGAGATGCTCACGGAGTTCTCAAATTGTAGCCAAAAAATTCCGTAATTTTACGAATTTTTCTTAGGAATAGGCAGGTCTGCCCATTCTAAATCTGTCATACCGAATTTCTGTCATAACCATTTTTGGTGGCTGATGTCTATAAGTAGCACCACCAGCCTGAAAAGAACCCATTATGATAAACAAGAGAAAAGGGGGCTGGGGCAGTATTCATTACAATACAATATCAAAGAAAATACTGCCCACCCTCGACAAATGATTAGTAACAGAAGTTGACCAACCCCCGTCTTCACAGTCAATATATTATAAGATGTTATAGTGTAGGCAAATACTCCTGATCTTATATGAAGGGCGATGAGTGTGTTCTATTCTGGGCTATATTATCCTTTATGCCAAATTCTGACAAAACTATCCTTCTATTATTTTGGCCAAAATATTTTTTTACCTCAAATATCGATGAATCAAAATAAACCTCAATTTTTCAACAACAAATTTAAAAAATAAAAAAAATAAAAGAAAATGTTAACTCCCCCCCCCCCCCAAAAAAAAAAATAAAATAAAATAAAAAACCCGACACCGTTAAAAAAATCTGCCGTTTAAAATTTTTGGACAGTTTGATGCTGCACTTTATCAATTCATATTTGAGGGAATAATTTTCTGGCCAAAATATTTTTTGAAAATGCGTTTTGTTTCAGAGGGGTAGCTTTGTCTAAAGAGTTATTGGCCATCCAAAAAGGGTTACCCAGGGTAAATTGTTTGCCTGGGGGTTCTGGGAGGATGATGATGATGGTGATGATGATGATGATGATGGTGATGGTGATGACGATGATGGTGATGATGATGATGATGAGGTGATGGTGATGGTGATGATGATGATGATGATGATGATGATGATGATGATGATGATGATGTTGATGATGATGATGGTGATGATGATGGTTATGATGATGATGATGATGATGATGATGATGATGATGATGATGATGATGATGATGATGAAGGTGATGGTGATGATGGTGATGATGATGATGATGAAGATGATGGTGATGGTGATGCTGATGATGGAGATGATGATGGTGATGATGGTGATGGTGATGATGGTGATGACGATTGATGATGATGATAATGATGGTGATGAAGGTGATGATGATGATGATGATGATGATGATGATGATGATGATGATGATGATGATGGTGATGATTATGGTGATGATGATGATGATGATGAAGTTGGTGACATTGCTGGTATGAGGGAGTAATGTAATGATGTATGACATGCCGTTACAGTGTACGCCCCCCCCCCCCCCCCCCCCCCACTTTTCTGTTGGAGTCAAAGTAAGATCAATAATAAATGAATGTGGGCTTTGATAATATTGATATGGATGATGAGTATGATGATGATGATGACGACGACGACGACGACGACAACAACAACAACAATAATAATGACAAGAAAAACAATAATAATAATAATAATAATAATAATAATAATAATAATAATAATAATAATAATATAATAATAATAATAATAAT
>NC_088371.1:8210118-8215118 GCF_034508935.2 Berghia stephanieae
TAGTCTGATGGAAGGGACAAATACATAGGACGTGTGACTCCACCTGTACTAAATGTAAAGTAAGGGACAAATACATAGGACGTGTGACTCCACCTGTACTTATTGTAAAGTCTGATGGAAAGGACAAAGACATAGGGCGTGTGACTCCACCTGTACTTATTGTAAAGTCTGATGTAAGGGACAAAGACATAGGGCGTGTGACTCCACCTGTACTTATTGTAAAGTCTGATGTAAGGGACAAAGACATAGGGCGTGTGACTCCATCTGTACTTATTGTAAAGTCTGATGTAAGGGACAAAGACATAGGGCGTGTGACCCATCTGTACTTATTGTAAAGTCTGATGGAAAGGACAAATACATAGGGCGTGTGACTCCATCTGTACTTATTGTAAAGTCTGATGTAAGGGACAAAGACATAGGGCGTGTGACTCCATCTGTACTTATTGTAAAGTATGATGCAAGGGACAACTACATAGGACATGTGACTCACAGTGTACTTATTGTAAAAACTGATGGAAAGGACAAATACATAGGAGGTGTGACTCCATCTATACTAATTGTAAAGTAAGGGACAAAAACATAGGACCTGAGACTCACGTGTACTTATTGTGTAAAGTAAGTGACATATACATAGGACTTTTGACTCCACCTTTACTTATTGTAAAGTCTGTTACACCCCGACCCCCTAAAAAAAACCCTAAATAAATAAATACATAAAATAAAACAAGTAGATATATGAATAAATAAATAAATGAGTAAATAAATAAAGAGATAAATTTTAATAAATAAAGTTTACAAACTAAAATGAATAAAAAAACAAAAACAAATAGATGAATAAATAAATAAATAAATAAATAAATAAATAAATAAATAAATAAATAAATAAATAAATAAATAAATAAATAAGTAAATAAATAAATAAATTAAGTAATGAATTAACGAGGAGTTACTCAATTTGACGACACAAAGTACGCTAATCATGGGCACGGCTAGGCGTACTTACGAAACATTATTTACCCAGAGCTGCCTACCTGAAATTTCAAAAAAATTTGTAGACTCCAAGGGGAAAAAAGGAAAACAAATCCCTATAAATAGCTTTAGAAATAAATAATTTGCCCTCAGCACGAATTTTTCATGGGACTAGGCAGGTCTGCTTTTACCTATATTATCGTCAATTGGGGTAACTTTGCCTTAAGGAGTAACGTTGCTTCTGTGAATTTGGGACATTTTGAGTCATCTCAGTTTTGTTGTAGTTATTATCCTGGTTAAATGACTGAACTTTTTATCAAAGTAAATAATGACCACAAAAATAAACATACTCTAATTGGTCAAATATTAAAGAAGCAAAGTTTCCCCATAAGGCAAAGTTACCCCAGGTGACGGTACTAATAAATCTTCGAAAACGGTAGGAGCTGCCTGAAGCCGGTGATCGTAAAATACTAACGAGAGAGTGAACACGGAGAGGCTTCGTATGGGAACAAAACAGAATTTTCCATTTCTTCACAGGCTATGCTACACCCCCCCCCCCCCCACTTTCCTCCTTTGGCTCCATTCAATCGTAAATCCTTGGTAAGCTAATTCTCTCCGTAGGTGATGATGTCAGCAAAGCCAACCATTATAATGATCACATTGCGTTTTTGTCTATTTCACCAGTTTCTCATTCATTACCTACCATTAGCCAGTTAGTTAACTGTCGCTATCTACATTTTAGAAATTTGGCCAGAAAACTCGTCCTTCAAATATCGATCGATTTAACTGACTCTCATCTTGACAAAAAAAAAACAAAAAAAAAAAAAAATTATTTCTGGAACATTCTTTAACCCTCTCCTTACCATCTACAGCAAAATCGTCACATTTGTTAAGACACAATATACATTTTTCTTATTCAGATTTATGTTGTACATCACAATCTTTGAAGAATGACCTTTGTTTAATTAATAAGAAGATACAGTTGTTTTGTAGGGAGCTTATTTAAGTTTTAAAAAATCAATTTTTCTACTGGGTAAGACTTCTATTTTTGGGAAAATACTGAAAATGATCGGTAGGGAGAGAGTTAAAACCAGACATTGCTTGGCCAACAACAACATTTAACTCTCTCCTTACCAACCATTTCAGAATTTTCCACAAAGCCTCACACCCACCCAACACAGAAAATATACTTTCCTTACTCAAACATAAAAGCGATAAGTACATTCTTCTATACATAATATTGTCCATCAGAATGAGCTTTACAACAAAGGGTCAAGTTTTTATAGCTATAACAAAATTTCTTTTATATTATTTTGTGATCTACCGTCAATTGGGATAACTTTGCCTCAAGGGTAAACTTTGCCTTTGTGAATTTGGAGCACTATGAATAATCTCAGCCTTGTTGCAGTTGGGGGCAGCGTGGCTCAGCGGTACGGTCTTTGCTTCGTACCCAAGAGGTACCGAGTTCGATCACCCAACGCTGCGCTGTCTGGCCTTGAGCAAGTCACTTCACCCTAGCTCACTTTGTGGCGCCGCAATGCAGCTGACGCCTGGGTTATTCCAGTCTTTCATTGGAATAGACCCTAGAGACAAATTTCCCCTAAGGGATGAATAAAAGGATTTTAATTTTAATTTTAATATATTCCACCCGTTAAAAGACTGGAATTTTTATCAAAGGAATACATTTCCACAAACTAAACAATCTCAATAATAATGATAATGATAATGATAATGATAATAATAATAATAATAATAATAATAATAATAATAATAATAATAATAATAATAATAATAATAATAATAATAGATAATGATAATGATAATAATAATAATAATAATAATAATAATAATAATAAATAATAATAATAATAATAATAATAATAATAATAATAATAATAATAATAATAATAATAATAAATAATAATAATAATAATAATATAATAAATAATAATAATAATAATAATTTAAAAATAATAATAAATAATAATAATAATATAATAATAATAATAATAATAATAATAGTGCGCATTCGTAATATTATATAGGCCCTATGCCCAACAATTTATATATATGTGAATCGCCGTCCTTTCGGGTTTTGCGCCTGGACGAACCGGAATACAAAAACACAAGTTAAAAGTTACAATGACATAGATATAATATTATTATTCTTACTCTTTAACTCCTGCTCAAATTATATTCTCTCTCCCTGATAAAAAGTAGTCCTTCAGATACACAAGACCCATAGAGCCGAGTTTATCCCGGTTTCTGTAGCGTGAACCGGACAATAGCAATTGCTTGCTACCCTTTTGATAAAGGACGCTAGTCTATCGCACAATACTTTCCGTCAGATCTAACAGACACAGGTAGCCAAATCACTGCTGGGTGGACAGGGGAGTGGATGGGGAAAGGGGGGGGGGGGGGAAATATCGACTGCACCAGGATCGATCTTGGTCCCCCCCCCCCCCCCTTTGCTTATGAAGTGAGTGCTCTACCAACTGAGCTATCGGGATCCCCCCCCCCCCCCTCCCCTGATAAAACAGAAATAAACCTCGTCGAATGTCTCATATCATTTCTGACTGAAAATTCTTTTCCACACCGGCCTTCCCGGCTCCTACGTGATAATGACTTGAGACTATAAAACATTTGGGTTATCAGAACTGAAAATAAGTATACACGTTGGTTTGAAGGTTATTTTCCATTCATTACAACAATGAGGCCATGGCAATTTGGATGGTCGGACCTTGTTAACGAGGGGACACTCAGCAAGAGTAACCATCCCTACATCAAAAACGGACGCCCAACTGTATTGGATGGTCGGACCTTGTTAACGAGGGGACACTCAGCAAGAGTAACCATCCCTACATCAAAACGGACGCCCAACTGTATTGGATGGTCGGACCTTGTTAACGACGGGCACGCAGCAAGAGTAACTATCCCTACATCAAAAACGGACGCCCAACTGTATTGGATGGTCGGACCTTGTTAACGAAGGGACACGCAGCAAGAGTAACTATCCCTACATCAAAAACGGACGCCCAACTGTATTGGATGGTCGTAACTTGTTAACGAGGGGACACTCAGCAAGAGTATACATCCCAACATCAACGTTGTTTTGAAGGTTATTTTCCATCACAACAATAAGGCCATGAAAATTTGGGTTATCAGACCTGTAAAAAAGTACACGTTGGTTTGAGAGTATTTCCATTACAACAATGAGACCGTGAGAATTTTCGGTTGTCAGACTTGTTTATAAGAACACGTTGAGCTATAGTTATGGAGGAATAGTAGTAGCGGTCCATCGGAGTCATTAGGCTCATTGAACCTGAGTATATCCCGGTTCTATAACGTGAAACCGACAAAAGCAATTGCTTGCTACTCCTCGGACCGGACGCCAGGCTATTGCAAAGTATTTCCCACCAGATCTAACAGACCCAGTAACCCAATCATGGCTGGGTGGACAGCTAGCCGGGGTCGGGGAAAAAATCTCAACTTCTCCGTCCCTTTGCGTGAGAAGCGAGAGCGCTACCAGCTGAACTACTGGGACTGCCTACGGAGAACTACTTTAACTCTCTCCTTCCCAGCCATTTTCGGGATTTTCCCCAAAACTTCACACCCAACTAACACAACAAATAGATTTTTTTATCATTCAAACACAATAACAGTGAGTTCTTACTATACATAGTTTCTTTAGCAAAACATGCTCTACAACACACTGTTCATTTTCTTTAAATGTTATGATGTACAAAAGAAATTTGAATAAGAAAAATGTTGGTTTTATCGTAACGAATGTGACGATTTTCCTATAGTTGGTAAGGAGAGGGTTAAAACATGCCTGAACCTCAACTGTAACTGGGTCGTCTTGACATTAATAGTCGTTTGTCCGTTACGGCTGCTCACCTTGGGACAAAAACATGGGGAAATAACTGCAATTTGATGGTATCGATTATGAACGGGTAGGTATTAGTATTGAACGATCAGCTCTTTAAGCGTTATTAACATTGATTTTCAAATGATAACACAAAGGCATATGG
>NC_088371.1:8222618-8225118 GCF_034508935.2 Berghia stephanieae
TGAACAGAATAGGGAAGAAAACTGCGATGTCAAAATCTGGTTCCAATGTCACTGGAAGTGTAAAACCACTCTTCCGGGAGACTGGATACATACCTTGTGTAAATGGTCTTCTGGTGTCAGAGTGATGGTATCTTATTTTCTAGTCTAAATATATGCTGGTCGTCAATAAAGATCGTCCATCTTCGCTCTTTTTGGCCCCGTTATCCTAAGAATCTGCCTATAGATAGTATGCGCTTGTCTAAGAAGCTTACAACATTGCCATCCGGAAATATAACGCACCGACACACAAAACTACGTGTAACCTTAAACGTTTATAGTTTGGTTAATACAGTTTAGTGAAAATTACTCATAAACGCGAATGTTAAAACAACAACAAAGACCTGAGTGACGTCAACTTCATACTATCTATACACCTTGTTATTCAATACGTAAGCTACACGTTGTCAGTCCTCCAAAGGACTGGTTACATATTACTTTCAAGGAATTTGGAACCGGATGCGTGGAAGGTGTGACGTCACGACTTTTCTACACAATTTATTGAAGCCTAATTACCAATTGTCGGCCTATAAGCAATAACTAACAGAGCCGAGTGACGTCAACTTCGGCCATGTGGTCTAGTGGTATGGCATCGCTTTCGGATCGGAAGGTCCTGGGTTTTAGCCTCGCTCGGCGCATAGTTGAGTCCTTGAAAAAGGCTCTTTTCTAACATTTTCTCACCGTACTCAGGTGTAACCTGGCCGTTGACGGCGTTGTCTTTGTCCAAAAAAAAATTGTAATCTCGCCTAACAGGCGTCATGTCCCGTCCTACATGTAAAGCGTTCCTGTTGGCCAGGGGCCCTTAGTAAAGCGCTTTGAGCACGTTTAGTTGATATCGCGCTATATAAAATCTCAATTAAAAAAGAAATTTCATCATGCTGGAATGACTTACCTCTAACTTTAATACGGTGAGAAGCCAACACCTCTCCTATCCGACTGTGTTGAAGGGATTGGTGAAGTATGACTGGACCTTGGATAAACAAGAGGACACAATAATAATAATAAGTATAGAACAAAAGTGTGGTGTCAAAAAAAAACTGGTTCTAATCTCATTGGAAGTGTAAAACCGCTCTTCCGGTGGACTGGATACACATACCTTATGTAAATGATCTTCTGGTTTCAGAGTGATGTTATCTCGTTTTCTATCTAGTCTAAATGTGACCCCTCGTCTCAAAACGCTATTAAGTCGGGATGATTAAGATGCTGAAAATGGAATTTGTAGTCAGAAATATCATGCTCCAGTTGAGTTTAAATGCTTTATAGAGGAGAAGGAATATCATATTTTACTGTGCTAAATACCAACGTTTCATATTTTTGACCAGTTTAACTATAATTTGACTTTTTAGCATTTGGTCCATGCCGACATAATACCGTTTTGAGACGAGGGGTCACAAATATTATATGCTGGTCGTGAATCAAAGATCATCCATCCTCGCTCTTTTACGTCCCGTAATCCTAACAATCTGCCTATACACCCTGCTACTGAAATAGTTATGCCACCTTTTGATTCAATTTGTAACCTATACATTATTAGTCTTCCGAAGGACTGGTTACCTACACACGTCCAAGGAGCTTGGAACCCGAAGAGTAGAAAGTGTGACGTCACGACTTCTCGGCAACACCAGCAGTAAGAAGTAAAAGCAACACTGCCGCACACTCTGGTAAAACCCATAAAATTTAAAAATTTGGCCATAAATCTCGTCCTTCAAATATCGATCGATCTAAAAGAACCTCATCTTGGCAAAAACTCTCAAACCTGGGACATCGCTGAAGGACGAGTTTTATGGCCAAATTTTTAAATTTTATGGGTTTTACCAGAGTACGGCAGAATAGTATTAGTAATAAACTGAAATAAATAAATAAATAAATATGAACTTTTATATAACGCATTTCCTCAAATTCACCATGCTCAATGCGCATCAATTTTCATTGAATCCAGCCACCCAGCAGATGTGGTACCATATTTCCATTTCATAAAGTACCAGTCGCCTGATAGGCGTCCTTTTTTGCACTAACATTCTTACAATATCGGTCATTGCCTACAACCAAGAATTCATTCACATCTGATTCAGGTGGAATGATGTGTGTTACGGGCGTTGATTGCAGAGCGTCCACCTCGTGGCCAGGCGGAGTTGCCGTAACAGTAAAGTCGTAACAGTTAGGTAGTAGCAGTCGGGTCTTGGGTTCATATCTTCCAATCCGCAAACTGTTTATTCCCTATTGTCTTCTGTTCTGGCACTTTTCTACTCACTCCATTTCTGTTTATTATCAACATTAGCGTCTGCTACACTCATTAAAAAAAAACAACTAGTAGTAATAGTAGTAGTAGTAGTAGTAATAGTAGTAGTAGTAGTAATAGTAGTAGTAGTAGTAGTAGTAGTAGTAGTAGTAGTAGTAGTAGTAGTAGTAGTAGTAGTAGTAGTAGTAGTAGTAGTAGTAGTAGTAGTAGTAGTAGTGACCATGG
>NC_088371.1:8232618-8235118 GCF_034508935.2 Berghia stephanieae
ACTGCCTCACAGAACTCACTATAGAAATTCCTAAATTTATCTTAAACATATTTCAAAGTTTGGTTCACTCCAACATGATGACACCACATGGAGACGATGGGCCACATATATTATAAAGTAATTTGTTACCAAGCATGAACTGCGGCATCCATCACTGCCATAAAACTGGCGTGCTATGGAAAAAAAAAACCCAACCCAAAACAACCATTTCAAAATTTTGGCCAGAAAATTAGTCCTTCAAATATTCATCATTTAAAATGACCCTCATCTTATCGAAAACTTTCAACCCTGGGAAAGTCTAGAAGACTTCGCGGAAGTCCCAGGTTTAAACGCTTTTGACAAGACGAGAGTCTTTTTATTCGATCTGTATTTAAAAGGACGAGATTTATGGCCAATTTTTTTAAAATACGTTGGGGTTTTTTTTCTCCAGAGTTTCGGCCAAAGTTTCTCGATGTCCCATTCATCATCTTGTCATAATTTATCTTATCTTCCAGCATAGGAGAGAATTCTTGATTCATTTTTAACCAGTTCAACGCTGAATTCTGGGGAAAAAATGTATTTGAGAATTTGGCCAGAAAACTCGTCCTTCGATAGATTTAAATGACCCTCATCTTGGCAAATAAAAATTCTCAAACTTAGGACTTAATTAAAGACTTTGCGAAGTCTCAGGTTTGAGAGTTTTTTTTTTTTGTTTGTTTTTTCTTCTGCCAAGACGAGGGTCATTTCAATCGATCGATATTTGAAGGACGAGTTTTCTGGCCAAATTTTTGAATAATGTTTTACCAGAGTTCGACAGTTAACTAGTTACAGCGGTCTGTTATGTTTCATATGCGCATCTTTTTGGTCTGGAGTATCCCCATAGCTTAGTTCGTAGAGCAGTCGCTTAACCCTCTCCGTACCAACTACAGGAAAATAGTCACATTCGTTACGATACAACCAACATTCAATTATTATTGTCCGTTTCACGTTATAGAAACCGGGATAAATTCCGGCTCCATGCGCCTCATTGCTCTGAAGGACAATTTAGAGCTTTTGATTCCTTGTTCAAGTCCAGTTGTGGGCAGCACAAAGTGGCGTGGTATCCTTTTAGAGGGACTAAACTGAGAGCTAATCAACAAAAAGACGATCTAAAAAAATTAACAAAGGGTCGAGTGACGTCAACCCTTTCTTTCCAACCATGTTTTATTAATAAATTTATTTATTTATCTGGCTGTCTTCTCATCTGTCTAATGCTCTCGATTCCTTGGGGGTTTTCAGCGTTATTCTCCCTGTGTTGTGCGTGTTCATTCCTTCACACCTCGAGATGTGAAAACATTTACACGGCATCAGTTCCACAAACGTTGTTGGGTGTTTATCTTGACAATACGACGCAACATTCATACAACAAGGCATAAGCTTGTGTGTGTGTGTGTGTGTGTGTATGTGTGTGTGTGTGTGTGTTGTGCTTGAGAGAGAGATAGAGAGAGAGAGAGAGGGGGGGAGAGAAAGGGAAGGGGAGAGAGAGAGTGAGAGAGAGAGGGATAAGGAGGGGGAGAGAGAGAGGGGGGGGAGAGAGAAAGGGAAGGGGAGAGAGAGTGAGAGAGAGAGGAGAGAGAGAGGGAGGGAAGAGAGAGAGGGAAGGGGAGAGAGAGAGAGAAGGGGGGGGGGGAGGGAGAGAGAGAGAGAGAGAGAGAGAGAGAGAGAGGGAGAGAATGAGGGAGGGAGAGAGAGAGAGTGAGAGAGAGAGGAGAGAGAGGGAGGGAGGAGAGAGAGATAGTGAGTGAGTGAGAGAGAGAGAGAGAGAGAGAGAGAGAGAGAGAGAGAGAGAGAGAGAGAGAGAGAGAGAGAGGGGTTTAATGTACTCCACAATGTTTTAATTATGTAAAACGTCGCTCAGGGGGAGAGAGGGGGGGGGAGGAGAGAGGGAAGGGGGGTAGAGAGAGAGAGAGAGGGGGGAGGGAGAAAGAGAGGAGAGGGAGGGAGGAGAGAGGGAGAGAGAGGGACGGAAGGAGCGAGAGAGAGAGAGAGAGAGAGAGAGAGAGAGAGAGAGGTGCAATGTACTCCACAAAGTTTTGATTATGTAAAACGTCGTTCAGTTGACTCAACCAGAGCATTTATATAACACAATATCCACTAAACGTGCTCAAAGCGCTTTACAAAGGATCCCTAAACAAAAGCAACACTTTACTTGTAGGACAAGGCATGACGCCTGTTAGGTGATATTACAATTCTTTTTCGGAAAGAGAGAGCGCTGTCAACGGTCAGGTACTCATTTTACACGTGAGCATGGTGAGAGAATGTGAGTTTAGAGCCTTTTCCAAGAATTCATCTATAAGCCGCTCATGATCGGGTCTGGAAGCCAGGACCTTCCGATCCGAAAGGTGGGAGTCATACCACTAACTAGACCACATAACCGACCGTCTCCTTCGCGTACCATAAATTGGGATAGGTTCTAGTCCCATTGGCCTAAATACGCTTTAACAGTCGTAACGTCACTTCCCTCTAAAGGACGCATGGTAAC
>NC_088371.1:8252618-8255118 GCF_034508935.2 Berghia stephanieae
CCTATAGATAGTTCGAAGATGACGTCACTCAGGTCTTTGTTATTGTTTTTTGCCATCCGCGTTTGTGAGTAATGCTCACTGAACTGTATTAACCTGACGATAAACGTTCATGGATACACACAATTTTGTGTGTTGGTCCGTTATACTTCCGGATGGTAATGTTATGAGCTTCTTAGCCAAGCGCATACTATCTATAGATAGAATGCGCTTGGCCAAGGAGTTCACAACATTGCCATCCGGAAGTATAATGGACCAACACACAAACTCTGTGTAACCATGAACTTTTATAGTCTGGTTAATACAGTTTAGTGAGAACAACTCACAAACGCGGATGGCAAAAACAATAACAAAGGCCTGCGTGACGTCATCTGCATACTATCTATATTTATTATCGCCTTGTCCAAAAACTCACGTTATCTAACACTCTTCCGTGTTCGTTTACAAAGACTTGAAAAGCATTTCATAGATTTCTAACTATTTCACATCTATCTAGTGTCCTAACCAAAGGGTGGCAAGCAATTGCTAAAGATATGAAAAAGTGTGTATGAAACAGTGCCAGACAAAGAAAAAAACGAACAATTTTTTTTTTATTTTATTTTTTTTTTTTTTTTATTTTTTTTTGTATTATTCTTTCTTGCTTTGTCTGGCACCCTTTCATTCACACTTTTTCAAATATTTATCTTCAACCAGTGCCTCTTCCCTTATTTGTTTCTTTCATATATTATAGATAGTATGCGATTGTCTAAGAAGCTCACAACATTGCCATCCAGAACTAAAACGGACCAACACACAAAACTATGCGTGAACATGAACGTTTATAGTCTGGTTAATACAGTTTAGTGAGAATTACTCAAAACGCGGATGGCAAAAAACAAAAACAAAACAAAACAACAAAAAAAAAAAACAATAAAAAAGGCGTGAGTGACGTCATCTTCGTTCTATCTATACAAACAGTTCCTATTGTCCGTTTTACGCTTTAGAAACCGGGTTAATCTCCGACTCTATGTGAATAATAGACATCTAGATAACCAAGCCTCTCGGACAGTCGTCATAATGTAAACAATGGCAGTGATTGGTGAACATTGTAAACTACACAGGTTTTTACTATCGATGGTATGTGTCTAAATAAAATATCCAATGATCTACCGCTTTATCAATAGAACCAACACAGAAAATTATGTGTAAATTTAAACGTTTAAAATATGATCGAGAATATCGTGTGATAACTAGTCACCCATTTGGCGGTATGAAAACAATAACACTGATCAGAGAGTTGTGGATATCATCGTGGCCATCGTTAAGTTATAGCCTGACACTGAAACCCAAAAAGACTGGCATTTTGACGTCATTATTTGGTTTTTGCACCGCCTAGTGAGTTGTCGTTAGTAGAGCTCATGGAAACAAGTTGTCCCATTGGTTGAACTATTGAATACAACTCACGATTTGCTTTCTTTTGTGGCCAAAGACTGGCATTTTGACGTCATTTTTTGGTCAGTGTCAGGCTATAAGTTAACGATGGCTACGATATCATTCACGCTTTTGTTTTATAAACAACCAAATAATATGTTTGTCCGAGCACGTGTGAAGGTGTTAGTAGAGCCGGCAGGTCCAAGGTTCGAATCCCAATCTGACCGCCGGATAGTGAGGAAGTTGGAAAAAAGTATTTTACTCACATTCTCTTACCGTACTTGGGGGTAAAATGAGTACCCGGCCGTTAACAGACTTTTCTCTGACTGAAAGAATAATAGTAAATAAATTGAGCTTTTATATAGGGCATTATCCACTATACGTACTCAAAGCGCTTTACAAGGGGTCCGTCCTGGCCAACAGCAACACTTAACATTTATTAGGACGGGACATGACGCCTGCTAGGCGATATTACGATTTTTGCGGACAGAGACAACGCTGTTAATGGCCAGGTACTTATTCTACACCTGACTTCAGTGAGAGAATGTGAGTAAAGAGCCTTTTCTACGGACTCAATAATTCGCCGAGACAGGCTGGAATCCAAGACCTTCCGATCCGAAAGCGAGTGTTATACCACTAGACCACATAGCCGTTTAGCATCATGGTTCATCCGGAAGACATGAGCAGTACACCTTCAACTTGTTCTCTTTACGAAATGGGATAGAGGCTCTGGCCCTCGCCCTCTTAAACTAAAGGTCTGACATTCACCGTAGCCATCGTTAACATAATATAGCCTGACATTAGAACCCTCTAGGACTGGCAGATTGACGTCATTTTTTAAGGTTTGTGTAGCGTCTAGTGAGTTGTCGTTAGTAGAGCTCAAGGAGACAAGTTATTTCATTGGTTGAACTATTGAATCCAACTCACGATTTGTTTTATTTTGTGACAAAAGACTGTCATTTTGACGTCATTTTTTTGGTCAGTGTCAGGATATAACTTTACGATGGCTACGCTGACACTGACCAAATAATGACGTCAAAAGACAAGTCCCAGTGGGTTCAACGTAGCTATCGCTAATTTAAAGCCTGTCACT
>NC_088371.1:8260118-8262618 GCF_034508935.2 Berghia stephanieae
TAAAGTGAATTATCATAATCAGTCGGATGGTGAAAAGGTTTGAAGTGAGATATTGCCAAATTTAGTTAGAAAGTCAATTTTTACAAAAATGAGTTCGTGTCATAAATGATTAAATCAACCCTTTTGTACATTTTTGGGAAATATCATAGCTTAATTTCACTTATATATATTTTTTTTACAGCTAGTCAAGTTTAAAAAGTATGAAAGTTGAGAAAGTTACTGGATGCCTTCCGCATACATCTGACCTAACGTCATGAAAAATCACCCGATTTACTTCAAATAAAGATTAAAATGCTCTGGGGAGAATATTCTTTCAGAAATGGCAAAGAATGCTAATCCAACATTTTCACCTTCCGACTGATTATGTCATACACTGACACAATTAGTGACTTCAGATTAATTATCAAGCTTTACAGTTCACTATAATTTGATCTTTTTATATTAAAAAAAAAGGAAGCAACATGTAAATATTTATTCAAAGTTGGCGATGCCAGAATCGATTGAGAGGTAGAATGAAAGATTTCTTACACTCTAGCATTTTGGAACGTCTAGCATTTTGGAACGCGCACTCGCAAGCTCGTGCAAAGGTTGTAACACGTAGAGTTCCAAAAAATCAAGAATATGAGAATCTTATTTTAACTTAACTGCCGGTTTTTTGTTGTTGTTTTTTTTTAATGGTGAATAAAAATAAAACGTAGTAGATTATAAAAGTCGCATCAGCAAACAAGCCCTTAACTATGTTCGGTTATCAGACCTGCAAATGTGAGCTCGTGGTTGTGGACGAATGAGAAGTCAAAATTGCTGATTGGATGATTAAAGAAATGGACGGATGAATTTGTCAATAATTGGAGATAGAAAAATAACAGGCTATGGATTAATATGTCACTCACAGCCGTGATTCGGTGATATTTCACGGTGCACCGACTCGGATTCCCAGTCATTCCGGAATTATTTGAAGCAAAACGAGTCATGTGTATTTTTTTAGAGAACCATAAAATCTTCCCAACCGGGCTGGTTGAATTCAAAGTTTTATATTGCTAATTTCATAGTTCAGAACGCAAAGTAAATAAATAATCAGAAGAATTTGGTTGACCTCGACAAGACACCGTTTTGGGGCTATGGGTTACATATATAATAGCCGTAGTAGTAGTAGTAGTAGTAGTAGTAGTGGTAGTATTAGTAGTAGTAGTAGTAGTAGTAGTAGTAGTAGTAGTAGTAGTAGTAGTAGTAGTAGTAGTAGTGGTAGTAGTGGTGGTGGTAGTAGTCATTAGAATATCATAGCAATAACAAGATGGTGTAACTAAAAATTGGTACAGAGAAACTAATGTATACTATTGAATATAATAAAGAAAACAAGTGACATACGAGAGGCTTAGCAGATTATATGTTTCACGCTTCAGACATCACACGTATGACGTACCACGAATCTATCACATGATCATTCTCATGACACGTAAAAAATAAAGTGCCGCTGTGCAATTTTTATATGAGTTACGGAAATGTGTACATCGTGACGTCATCATTCTATCAAACGTCAAATAGCGACACAATTTTCACATATTATAATGAGAATGGTCATGTGATAAATACGTGATACGTCAGGCGTGATGCGTGATGCGTGTGGTCTGCTAAACCTTCACTATTGACTTACATATGAAAAGCCGTCAACGCATAAAAAAAAAAAAGAAATAGGTGGGTGGATAGATGGATGGATGGATAGATGGATAGATTGATAGATGAATTAATGAATGAATGAACGAATGAATCTATAGATAGACGGATTGGTGGATGGGTCGGTGGATGGATGGATGGATAGATGAATGGAAGGATTGGTGGATGGATGGATGGATTGATGGATCGGTGGATGGATGGAGTGGTGAATGGATGGATTGGTGGATGGATGGATGGATGGATAGATGGATTGGTGGATGGATGTATGGATGGATTGATGGATGGATGGATGGATGAATGGCCGACAGAGGGATTAATGAAGTTGTAGACAGATATGGCTAATGCAAAATAAACACGTGAATTGGTCAAATGAAAAGTTGAATGAATGAATGGATGGATAATGGAATGGATGAAATGATGGATATGCCTGGTATGGTGGTTATATGTATGTACATGTGTTGTACAATGCTTTATGAGGACAGTTGAAATACGTGGGGGCAAGAGTATGGGTATGTCGATGATGATGGTGGTGATGATGATGATGATGATGATGATGGTGATGATGATGATGATGATGATGATGATGACGATGATGATGGTGATGATGATGATGATGATGATGATGATGATGGTGATGATGATGATGATGATGATGATGATGATGATGATGGTGATGATGATGATGATGGTGATGATGATGATGATGATGATGATGATGATGGTGATGATGATGATGATGATGATGATGATGATGGTGATGATGATGATGATGATAATGATGGTGATGATGATGATGATGATGATGATGTTGATGATGGTGATGATGATG
>NC_088371.1:8265118-8267618 GCF_034508935.2 Berghia stephanieae
ATCATTACTGCACTCGATACCGCGGCCGATACTGTGATCCCTCAATGTGAAGTCTGCGAGTGCGATACTATAACCGACACTATAAATTCGTAATTTTCTGAACGACATGCTGAAATATAAATGAATCGAACTCAACCCCCCCCCTCCCCGCCCACTCCACCCTACCCCTACTAATCAAATAACCCAAATGAGAATTTCAATCTATTTGATGAGATGTATGTTGTAGTAGTAGTAGTAGCCGGGGAATTAAATAAATGTTTAACTCGTATGGCTGTCGTGGAAACTGCTGCACAAACGAATTAAATAATTACAAATATTTATTTTGATATGTTTGTACTCGTAGTCCAATCAAATAAAACCCAATATCGTGCAGACAAATTCGATTAATCGATAAATCTTTTTATTTGGTCCCTGGATGACGTCATCGAATGATTGAGCGCGTGTTTATCAATACGCTACGCGTCGAGTTGTTCATTAACATTGATCGATTAAGCAGCATTCAGTCCAACCCCTATTTCATTTCCGTAACGTCTAATTTCGTTCTCCGTCTTTTTTGTTCCAAGTTTTTATAACATTTACGACAACCACAAAACACAAACGACAAGTTCTTTTATTCCCCGCATTATAACGAAACAATACATCTGCCGGGTTTTCAGTGAGATTTCTTTCACGCTATGGAACGCATTGACTTTGAATCAAACTAAAATTTGACAGCTGCCATCCATTACTATTGACAAATCAACACAAACAGATTTGGTCTTTCTTCTTCTTCTCTTCCTTTGAGTTTTTCTTTCTTTTTAACGCTTTAATTAATAATTAATTAATTAATTAATTAATTAAAGGACCATATCTAAGCGCTTTCAGCACGTTTAGTGGATATTGCTCTATCTATATTAAAGCTCACGTTTAATCAAAAATTTATTCTTATTTATTTGTCGTTATTGATTAATTCTATCTACTATAGACGGAACCAAATTGACGTCAATCGGTTCATTGTTGTTGTATTTTTCAGACAGCCATTTCGATTATAATTTTAGTTCCCCTTTAATTCTATCACTCTCACTATAAACGTATTAAGGTTTTTAATACACAATTTTGTGAATGATGGTACGGTTTATTCGGCAGGTGGGCGTTGTGAGTATTTTATATATATATTCAATATGAAAGTAGACAGAAAATTTCAGAGTAGATAATCGAGGATTTTCTACTCTTTGGAAAAAAAGGATGGGGGGGGGGGGGGGGGGGGGGGGGGGGGGAGGTAGGATGGAGTAGAAGACGGGAGATAGGGAGGGGTTGGGAGAAGGGGGGGGGGGGGGTTCTAGTTGGAGACAAGTTCTCTCAATCATTAATTTTGTGACCCAGATTTTAACTTACCCTTCTTAAACCCAGAAACCTTTTATCAACAACTCACGCAATTCATTTCTGAACGATTTGAAAACAAAACATAATAAACCATTCCATTTCTATCTATATACCTTTAACCAAAATTAAGTCAAGTGTTAAAAAACTTAATGTCATCCTCTAAAAGATTTGCAAAGAGCTCTTTTAAACACGAAAACCTACTTATGGACAAACAAATAAACAAAAAATCTCTTGGGCATTCTCGCTCTACTAAAGGAGAAATCTTGTGCGTGTTTATGTTTATGTCCAAAGATGATGTTTATCTTTAACATCTCGTAATGTTGTTTTTGTCGTTGTTGTTGTTGTTGTTGTTGCTGTTATTGTCGTTGTTATTGTTGTTGTTGTTATTATTGCTGTTGCTGTTGTTATTGCTGTTTTTACTGTTGCTGTTGTTGTTGTTGTAGTCATTGCTGTTTTTGCTGTTGTTGTTGTTATTGCTGTTTTTGCTGTTTTTGTTGTTGTTTTTGTCGTTTTTATGACGGTTCTAATCAAAAACACCAAAATAAGTAGCAGCGTGACTCAGCGTAACGGTCTTTGCTTCGTACCCAAAAGGTACCAAGTTCGACTTCCATCAAGTCGCCTCACCCTAGCACACTTTACGGCGCTGTACTGCGGCTGACGCCTGGGGTATTCCAGTCTTCCCTTGGAATAGACCATAAAGACAAATATCCCCACGGGGATGAATAAAGCAAAATATGTTTTATCTTGTTTATTTAGATGTACAAAAATATGACCGTGTGTGTGTGTGTTTGTGTGTGTGTGTGTGTGTATAAGTGTGTGTATACAACTGGACAGTTAAACAGAAAGATAGATAGATAAGTTGATAGATAGATAAACATATAGATGGATAGATAGATAGATAGACAGAAGGTAGACAGATAGCTAGATGGATAGATAGATAGATTGGTGGATAGATAGATAGATAGATTGATAGATAGATAGATGGATAGATAGATAGATAGATAGATGGATAAATAGATAGATGGATAGATAGATAAATGGATAGATAGATAAATGGAAAGATAGATAGACAGATAGCTAGATGGATAGATAGATAGATAGATGGATAGATAGATAGATGGATAGATAGATAAATGGA
>NC_088371.1:8270118-8275118 GCF_034508935.2 Berghia stephanieae
TTTCATTTCTTTTGTATTTATTAAGCGCGTTATCTTTATCGTGCCGAATAACACTTAGAGCTTGCGAGTATGTGTTGTTGCACGATGAAAAAAATAACGAGTTTGATAATTACAAAGAAATGAAAGAATACGTTTATCCACCCCCCCCCCCCCCCTCCCTTTTCCAAGTAAGATTATTAGATATTTCGTGACCAATTGTATGGTAGTAGTACCTCGAATCGTCATTATTTGTATCTTTCTCCTCTACCTGCATCACAATTTGACCCAAAAAAGAGAAGACAAAAAAACCCCGTTGGATTTGTATTCATGCGCACCAAAAGATAATTACCAATCAGCTGTCTTTTACACCTAATTCCACACCAATAAATTGTGCCCAAATATTCTGTAATCGTTGAGTAAAATTTTTATTCAACGCGTTCAAAGCATTATCCAACAATTACGTATTTACTAAGAAATGATAGGGTTTTCCAATGGGAGGGCTGGGATAATAGTTGATATGAACCTGATGACGAATATGAACTTTAACCCTCTCCTTACCAACTATAGGGAAATCGTCACATTTGTTACGATGCCACCAAATTTTTCTCATTTAGATTTCTTTTGTATATCACACAGTTTGAAGAATATTTTTGTTATAGTTATAAGAACTTCACAAAATTATGTTTAACGTGTTCTTACTCCCTATGAAATAGAGTTAAGCTTTAAGATTCTATTTCATGTTGCGTGATAATGATGTTTAGAGGAAAATCTGGAAATTGGTCGGCAAGGAGACTGTTAACTACTCCATCCTATAGATTTTTGTTAATTTTCAAAATTTGAAAAAAAATTATTAAAAATGAGCATGTACATAGATAGCTTTATTCAACTCTCATTAACATGCAAAAACTAAAAACATTAGCTTAGATTCTACGCCTATAATTTGTCTCATTAAAAAAAATGAAATAAATAGGCATGGGGTAAAAGTAACCCGGGTAAACTAAGGATATAGATAGTCGGTTTTAGGGTTGAGTGTGGTAAAGTTTTGTCGATCATGATAAAAACAATTTTAATTTTGGGCTTTGACCCGAGATTTTAATGATAACATCGGGACATGAAACTGTATGGCTACTTCCGTAAGTGGGGTTTTAACTCTCCCCTTACCAGCAATTTTCAGAATTTTACCCCAAAACTTCATACTCACCCAACACAAAAATAAATTTTTCAAACAGAGTAGCAACGAGTATATTCTGTATTTTGTTCAGAAACATGAGCTCTGCAACAAAATGTCGAGTTTTTATGGCTATAACTATAACAAAATGAAACCAGAATAAGAAAATTGTTGGTTGCATCGTAACGAATGTGACGATTTTTCTATGGGTGGTAAGGACAGGGTGAAGGTCAAGTCGGTAAACATGGCTTTTGAGTTCGAGTTTTGATGGAACAACCGTTGTATCAATCGTACCAATTAATACACAAATCTATTTGTGAACTTAAAAGTTTCATAATGTCTGTTAGAGAGAAATTATTCATAATGATTTCAATTATCAAAAAAAAAATAATTTTTGAGCCAACATTAGTATTCAAACTACTCTCTTTCTCTCTCTCTCTCTCTCTCTCTCTCTCTCTCTCTCTTCTCTCTCTCTCTCGCTCTTTCTGTCTCTCTTTCTCTCTTTCTTTCTCTCTCCATCTCTCTCTATTTTTCACACACACACACACACACACACACACACACACTAACACTTAAACCCCATTTTTTGACATCTAAATATCCAAAAACGTATTATTAACCATCACGATGACCCTTATAAAACTAACACATGAAGCTTTTCATTCTGTTAAGCACAACGAGTTACACAAGGACAGATAGCGAATCATAACAAATGTATCGATATCATTAGTTATCGAGGATAGTTAATGAATCGATGTCTATCTGTACAAGTCATTATTTATATATCGATATTATAAATATATATATATACATGTATATCTCGAGTCATAAATAATATATCGATATATCAATATCGATAAAATGTGAGTGACCCATTCAAACATGTTTATGTTGTGTTTCAACTATGTTTCTATCTCACTTAATTATTTCAATATTATGGTTTGTTATACAACATAGAATTATATTATATTATTATATCAAAAGCATATATATATACGATATATCATAACATAGCACTGATCCTAAAGCGTATTACAATATGTTATATTATATACAACAATAGTTACATAACATGTCATATTTTTATCATTATGGTAAATTGTATAGTGATTTTATTAAGTCAATACAAAGTCATCGACAGTTTTTTTTTCTGCTGATGGTAATGATGATGATGATGATGATGATGATGATGATGATGATGATGATGATGATGATGATGATGATGATGATGATGAACAGTAAAAAACGTATAACATGTTGATATTTGCGCAGGTTCATATCATATTATACAATAGATAATATACATTATAATACACATTAATAATATTTCCCATAATGCAGGCACAATCAAAAGGAAGTGTATTTTACTACAATTGTGTCTTATTGTTTCAAGCAGATACCGATAGCCTCCGTCCCTCTGTACTTTCTTCGAGAAGTGAGAAGGATCCATAAATTAACCAAGTACCGTCAACCGGGGTTACTTAGGCCACTTAGTAGAATAAAAAAGGTTGCTTTTAAAAAAGTGAAATTCACGAGTGCTTATTATATCTATTGGGTTCTAATTATTTAAAAGATAAAAGCTACATGTAATTTATCTTTTAATATAAGCAATCTTGTTTTCAGTAAGTGGCCTAAGTTACCCCGGGTGGCCTAAGTAGCCCCAGTTGACGGTACTCATGCCTTTCAGGGCGATTTGAAATATACCGAGTTAGGGCCGAGACAGAATGGGCCAACGATCACCTTGCATACAACTTGACACTACACTCTCACCCTCCAAGGTTGTTCTCATCCTTCAAGGTTGTACCGTGAACGGAAGAAATGGACCCACATCCCATCCGTCATTTACACGTTCAAGGTGGCTATGAATGCATATTGATTAAATAAGAGAGAGAGAGAGAGAGAGGAGAGAGAGAGAGAGAGAGAGAGAGAGAGAGAGAGAGAGAGAGAGAGAGAGAGAGAAAGAGAGATTACTTCTTCTCCAACTTCAAGACAAACTTCGGCCCATTGTTTTTGAATATATATCCTGCACTCAGTCCCGCCTCTCTCACCACTTTGACCTATAATATTCTGTCGCACCACGGATGGAATGTGACATAAATTTTAATGCTGTAGTAAAACGAATTTCATAGTCCATCCGGTAGTTTGAGATGAGGATCATATGTGAGCTGTGAACCTGGAATTTTGCGGGTGAACTCGGTTCACGTATTGAGAAGAAGAGTGTTTTAGGTTCATCCGTTGAGGAAGCTATGTGAACGAGTTAGAATGTAGTGTGAAGTTGTAAGAAACGTGGGCCCACACGGTTTCGGCCCTTATATCTCCAATCGGGGACTTCAACGTATTTCAAACGCCCTTGACCTTTGACAAGTTGAGGATTATTCTAATCAATCTATATTATAGATTAATGAATATAATGCATGATGTTAACAGGACAACGTGTTGTTTGAACGTTTTACATGTTGTTTTTTTTCTTCTTTGCCCTGACTGATGGAGGGTTTTGAGCTCGAAACGTTCCGTGTTTAGTATTTTGTTCTTTATATTTTGATACTTATATATTATTTTTTTTTTTTACATTATGATCTGTCGCAGAACAAGATGTCAAACTTCCTTTTGATTGTATCTGTAATAATAATGTTTCATAGTCCGTTTGCATCGCAGTAATTATAATATCAACTTAGTTAATATAATATGTCGTGCCCTAATGTTACTGTAAATATAATCATTTTTGCTGAGTGTTGTAGCTTTGCTTCATTAATATCTTGTGTGTCACTCAAATCATTCTCATGGGGCGGCTTAAGCACTTAATCCTTTTTAGCAGACCGCCACTGATTCTATTAATAACTGACAATTTGACATTTATGGCAAAGTTTTACTTGCTGATTTTACTAATTGCATCCTCCTCTATCACAATGATGACGATGATGATGATGATGACGATGATGATGATGATGATGATGATGATGATGATGATGATGATGATGATGATGATGATGATGATGATGATCATCATCATCATCATGATGAAGATCATTATCATCATCATCAACCACAACCAAAGACAAAACCCAGCAAAAATCAATCATAATTTACAGAAATACCATTTTACTACTGTGTCTAGCAGCTAACATTGTGCTAATATTATTATTATTATTATTATTATTATTATTATTATTATTATTATTATTATTATTATTATTATTATTATTATTATTATTATTATTATTATTTTATTATTTTTATTATTATTATGATTATTATTATGATTATGATTATTATTATTATTATTATTATTATTATTATTATTATTATTATTATTATTATTATTATTATTATTATTATTATTATTATTATTATTATTATTATTATTATTATTATTATTATTACTACTACTATTGTTAACTTTATACCAAGAATATTAATAACAATATAGTATATAGTATTCTGATTCTAAGCATCTAAAATAAAGTCTTCGTTACGTTCTATGCCAGTCGAATCGCATGATTCTCAAAAACGTTCTTTTGAATTGCATGTTGGCAAACGCGTAGCAGAAAGGATTGATCGGACTGTTTAAGTAACACATCCAGTAGGTAAAGGCATACACATAATCATTGACACAGTCTTTGCATAGGGCCATCACAAATATAGCGATGTGATATGGTGTCCAGCACAGAACGAACGCACCAAGAATGATCGTAATTGTGCGCAAAGCTTTCCGTGCGCGGTTTTCTGATTTCGACTTCCGTTCGCGACGATTACGTCTTCGACTGTTTCTAGAACGTACTGATTTTACAAAAGTGTGGAGGCGCGTGTCGTTATTGTTCCGTCTCCTATGCGCTGCGGAGAGGCAGTGAGTATC
>NC_088371.1:8280118-8282618 GCF_034508935.2 Berghia stephanieae
TAGTAAAGCGATTTGAGCATTTTAGTGGCTATTTCGCTTTATAAAAGCTCAAGTTTATTTTTTAAGGAGAATGAATATATCATTCTTTCGTCGCTTAGGATTTATATAAATGAGTTATTTTTAGCGCACACAATTCATCACAACGAGCTTACGAGTGAATGCTAATGTGAGCTAAAAATTAATAAGGAACTTGTCATTTTGTTTGTTAGAAAGTGGGTGGGGCAGTGGGGATAAGCACTGGACAATTATGCCGTTCTCTGGAAAAAAAAAACCCCAAATTTAAAGATTTGGCCAGAAAACTCGTCCTTAAAAAATCGATCGATTTAGATGTCCCTCATCTTTGCAAAACCCTCAAACCTGGGACTTCGCGAAGTCCTGGGTTTGAGAGTTTTTGCCAAGATGAGGGTCATTTAAATCGATCAATATTTGAAGGACGATTTTTCTGGCCAAATTTTTAAATATATTTTCTTTCCAGAGAACCTCAGAATTCAGCTACTATATATATATATATATATATATATATATATATATATATATATATATATATATATATATATATATATATACAGCTGTCTTTCTTTCTATCTATCTATCTAGCTAGCTAGTTATCTATCTCTTCTATGAACTGTTATCTTTAACAAGCATGCACACTCACAAACACACCAACACACACATACACAAACACACACACACTATTGATAACACAAAAACATTTGACACAACATCAGAACTCCGGACAACAAACCTCAAAAACACACCGTTAAGTATAATGAGAAAAGGGAAATAACACCGTTAAGTATAATGAGAAAGGGGAGATAACCAAGAAAAATCAATACGGTGTATGGCTCATGATCTGGCCAGCCTTAAAAGATTCGGGAATGGTCGTAACAGTTCGGGGGTGAAACATAGTCGTTGTTGGAGCTCTGGTCTATTCATGGGGCTGGATAGGATGGCAGATATATATATATATATATATATATATATATATATATATATATATATATATATATATATATATATATACGGAGGCGACCGTTAAATTACTATAGATAGTTCGAAGTTGACGTCACTCAGGTCTTTGTTATTGTTTTTTGCCATCCGCGGTTATGAGTAATTCTCACTAAACTGTATTAACCTGACTATAAACGATCATGGTTACACAACGTTTTGTGTGTTGGTCCGTTATACTTCCAGATGGCAAGGTTGTGAACTCCTAAGCCAAGCGCATACTATCTATGTCGAGACCTGCCCACTACTACGAAATATTCGTAGAAATACGAATTTTTGGCTCCAGCAACAACAAACTGCATTCCCCTCATTGACTCATAAATCTTGTTGAGAAGGAAAGTTTCAATCCGTGGAACCATATTCAGGACTTTGAACCATTTCGGATCATGCTGAGGGCAAATTGTTCATTTCTTCAGCTATTTAATTCTCTTCTTTCTGATCATTTTATGTATTTTCCAAAATGGCAGCTTACCCAGCAGAAAAATTGATTTTTAAAAACTCAAACAGCTCTCTACAAAACAACTTTATGTTCTTATTGATTAAACAAAGATCATTCTTCAAAGTTTGTGATTTACAAAATAAATCTGGATAAGAAAAATGTATATTGTGTCGTGACAACCGTGACGATTTTGCTGCAGGTGGTAAGGAGAGGGTTAAGGTTAATGTTTCTATTATTCCCATGGAAACTACGAATTTTTGAAATTTCAAGTAGGCCGCTCTGTATATGGACAAACGCATTGGATGTTCTCAAAACTCTTAAAAGTGCAGCTTATCCCCCTGCCCGGTATCCTGCCGCCATAACCCTCCCTCCCCCCCCCCCCTTTTTTTTTCACCTCCTCCCCTTAAACACCTCACCCTTCCGTCCACCTCATCATCGCCAAAACTCAGCCATAAAGCAGATTTAAATAACCCCAACTCTATCGCCAACCTCCCCCCCCCCCCCCCCCCCCACCCCTTCCCACCTTACCACCCTCGCCATCCAACAACGAAACATCCCTCTACCCACCCCCCCCCCCACCCCCTCCCAAAAAAAAAAAAAAAAAAAGAAAGAATGAAAAACTACATTTTATACTTCCTTTGGTGGCAATTTGTAGCGCCAAATTCCAAGTTTTATCGACGAAACTCGTCAATTGGCTAATCCTTCAGCTCTAATCTAAAATTAGATCAGGGCTTCCCCGCCGTCTCGATAAATCCACCAATAGACAACACGGATTTAATCATGGCTTTAGATTCGACTGACGGGTGTCGTGATTGGACAAGAAAGTAGTTGGCCAAAGGTGAGAAGGGAAGGTATATTGGGGGGGGGGGGGGGGGGGGGGGGGGGGGGGGGGGGGGGGGGGGGGGGGGGGGGGGGGGGAGGGTGAAAGGATGGATGGAGTTGTTAGGCCTTTACACGTCCATTTCTGTTGCTCTTGATTTCATTTTTTTCCCTTCTTTCTTCATTTTGTTTTTGGTTATTTTATATTGTTTTTTTTTTCTTTTCTTTAAAATT
>NC_088371.1:8285118-8289267 GCF_034508935.2 Berghia stephanieae
AGAGAAAGAGGGGGGGGGAGAGAAAGAAAGAAAGTAAGAGAAAGAGAGAGAGAGAGAGAGAGAGAGAGAGAGAGAGGGGGGGGGGGGGAGAAAAGAATTATTTTTAGAGTTTTTGGGGGGGGTTAAATGTTTAAATTTGGGGTGTTTTTTTGGGGGGTTTAAAATTTTTTTTAATATGAGGGGGGAAAAAAAAATTTTTGGTAAGTAATTGAGGTTTTATTTGGATTTTTATTTTTAAAAGAAATAAATTATTGTTTTGGGTGGGGTGGTGGTTTGTGGATGGAGGGGGGGGGGTGGATGGATGGGTGGATGGTGGATGGATGGGGGGATGGAGGATGGGGGGGATGGGGGATGGTGGAGGGGGGGGGTGGTGGAGGGATGATGGAGGGATGGGGGGTGGAAGGGATGATGGGGGGGGTGGGTGGATGGTGGGGGGTTTGGAGGGATGGGGGGGTGGGGGGTGGTGGGGGAAAATGGTGGTGGAGGGATGGGTGGTGATGAGGGATGGATGGGGGTGGATGGGTGGAAAGGGTTTTAAATGGGTGGATGATGGAGGTGGAGGGGGTGGGGATGGTGGATGGAGGTTTGGGGGTGGGGGAAAGGGATGGGGGGGTTGGGAATGGGGGGGGGGTGAGGAGGAAAGGAGGTGATGTAAAAGGGGGGGATGGATGGATGGATGGGATGGTGGAGGGGGGGGGTGGTGAGGGGTAGGGGGATGGGGGATGAAGGGGTGTGGGAGGGGATGGGGATGGGGGGGGGGGGGGGTGGATAAAGGGGGGGGGTGGATTGGTAATGGGGGGGGATGGATGGGGGATGGGGGATGTTTGGGGTGGATGATGGGGGAGGTGGGGGGATTGGGGTGGGTGGATGGATAGGTGGGGGGGGGATGGAGGGTGGTGGATGATGGAGGTGGTGGATGGGGGGGGTTTGGGGGGTGGTAATGGATGGAGAAGGTGGGGGAGGAGGGAGGATGATTGGGAAATAGAAGGTGGGGATGGGGGGGGAGGGGGGGTGGATGAAGGGGGATGGGGGGGGGTGGAGGTTTGATGGATGGGGGGGGGGAGGAGGGTGAAGGTTTGGGTTTGATGAAGGGAGGGTGGATGGATGATAAATGGAGGGTTTGGGGGTGGATGATGGTGGAGGATGGAGGATGGAGGGAGGTTTGGGGATGTGGAGAGGGGGTGGGGGTAAAATTAAGGGGTTTAGGGGGGGGGGGAGGGAGGTGGGGGGTGGGGGGAAAGGTTTTGGGGGAAGGAAGGGAAGGGGGGATATATGTTTTGAAGGGGGGGTGTTTTGGATGTGGAGGGATGATGGATGTAGGGGGGTTTATTTTTAAGGGGGAAGGATAAAAAAAGGGGGGGGAAATGGGGGGGGAGGATAGAGGGGGGGTTTTTAAAAATGTTAAGGGGGAAAGGATGTGGGGGTGGGGGGGGTTGGGGAAAAGGGGTGGTGGGGGGGGGTGGGGGAATTTTGGGAAAGGGGAGGAAGGTTGAGTGTTGGGGGAAAATTTAGGGAAAGGGGTTTGGGGGGTAAGGGGGGGTTAGGAGGGGGGAAATGGGGGGGATTGGGATTTTGGGAAAAGGGTTCGGGAAAAGGTTTGGGGATTTTAGGGTAGGGGGGATTATTTTTTGGGGTTTAATTAATTTTTAAGTTTTATTTGGGGGGAAAAAATTAATTGTAGTTTTTTAGTTTTTTTGTTTGGGAAAAAAGGGGGATTAATTTTTTTAAAATTTTTTTAAAAAATTATTTTTTTAAAAAATTTAATTTTCAAAATTGCAAAGGATATTTTTTGGGGAATTTTTCTTTGGGAATTTTATTTTGAAATTTTTTTTAAATTTTGGGAAAAAAATTTTTTTTGGTTTTAAATTATTTTTTTTAATAAAGGGGGATAAAATTTTATATTGGGAGGATTTTAATTTTTAAAAATTTTTAAAAAAAATTTTTTTTAAAAGGGGGGTTTTTGGGGGTAATTATTTAACAATTTAATTTTAAAATTGGGAAAAAATTTTTTTAAAGTGTGGAAATTTTTTGGGTAAAAAAGGGAAAAATTTTACCCCTTTTATTAAAAAAATTTTTATAAAAAAAATTTTTAAGGGGGGTTTTCACTTATTTTTAAAAAATTCCATATAAACTTAAATAAAAAAATTTTTTTTAATTTAAAACATTTTAAAGAAAACCCCCGCCAACAAAATTTTCTTTTTTCCTTCCCCAAAAAAGGGAAATTTAAAAAATCATATTTTTAATTTTATAAAGGGGGGGAATTATGATATTAGAAGAATTTTTGGGGTTTTTAAACAATGTTATGATAAGATAAAACCCCAAAAATAATAAAATAAGGGGGAGGGGTTGTTTTTTTTAAAAATTAGAAAAATTTTTAGGGGGAAACGGGGATTATTTTAAAAATTTTTTGAAGGGGTATAAAAGATATTAGGGGTTTAAAAAGGGTAGTTTGGGGTATGGGGTGGGGGGGGAGGCGGGTTTTAAATAATAATATTAGGATTAATTTAGATAAGGAAATGGGTTTTAGTGATAAAATAAAAAATGGGGAAAATGGGGGAATTTTGGGTAGAAAGTAAAAAAGGGGGAGTAAAAAGGGTTTTGAACCCCCAGAAAAAATTTTGCAACCGGGAAATTATCACATAAAAAAAAACCCAAAAAAGGGGTTATAATTAAAGGGGAAAGGGAAAAAAAAAAAAAAAATTTTTTTAAAAAGATAAAAGGAAAAACAAAGGCTTTATAAAAAATTTTTTAGGGGGGGGGAAAACTTAAAAAAAATAATTGGGCAAATCGGTCAAATCTTTTTCCTTGCCCCCCAAAAAAAATTTAAGAAAATTTAAAAATTTCATTTGTTCACCCCTATAAAAAAAGGTTAAAAATTTTTTTAAAAAAAAGGGAAATTTTTAAATTTTTTTTTTTTGGGTTTAAGAGCAAAATTTTAAAAACAAATTAAAATTTTAAATTTTTTAAAAGGGAAAATTTTTAATTCTTTTAGTAAGGGTTTTGTTTCAAAACCTTTTAAACTTTTGGGACTTTTTTTTGGTAAAGGGGGGAAACGGGACATCCCGGGCCCCCCCCCCAAAACATTTTCGAGGTTAAGACTTTTGGGGGGGGGGGGGGGGGGGGGGGTTAAAATGTTTTTTTTTTTTTTAAAAAAAAAAGGGTTTTCCCCGAGATGGACCCCTTTTTGGGTTTCCCCCTTTCCCAACCCCCCCAAACCTAACCCCCCCCCAAAACCGCGCCGGCCCCCCCACCTCCCACCCCCCCCCCCCCCCACCCCCAACCCCCCGGACCTTTCCCCCCCCGGGCCCAGAAAACCCCACCCCCAAAGACCCTTTTTTCCCCCCCCCTTTTTTTAATTTAACCACTTCAAAAAAGGGCCCCCCCCCCTTTTTTTCCCCCTTTTTTCCCCCCCCCCCCACCCACCCCCCGCCCCCCCCCCCCCCCCCAAAACCCCCCCCCCCACCCGGGGCCCCCCCTTTCCCCGGAACCCCCACCCCCCAGAAACCCGCCTAGAAAAACACTCCCCTCGCCCCAACCCCCCCTTTCCCCACCAAAACAACCATCCTCCCCCCCCCCCCCCACACCCCCTTCCCCCCCCGCCCACCTTTTCCCCCTTTTTTTTCCCCCCCCCCACCCCTTTCAAATCCCCTCCACCCTCCTCCCCCCCCCCCTTCCCAAGTATCAAAAAGATAACATCCGCCCCCAGCCCCCCCCCACCCCCAACCCCCTGGCGCCACCCGCACCCCCAAAAACCCCCACCCCCCCCCTAGAAAACCCGCCCCCACACTCACCCCCTTCTTTCCCCTCCCCCCCCCACCCTCCCCCCCACGCCCCCTCCCTGCTTTTTAAAACAGCTCTTGGTTTGTTAGGTGGTGAAGTTCAGTTGGTCTATGAGTGTTTTTCTTTGTTCCCCGGGCGCTTTTACGGGTATTTTTCCACAATTGCCGGTTTCATTCTTATCTTTCCTTAATGTGTCCGAAAAAGGATAGTTGTCGATCCACTATTAAGGGGATTAGTTTCCTATGTTGGTATGTTTGTTTTAGCACTTCTTTGTCGTTTTGTGTGCGGGGTCGTATTCTCGCATCCTTCTCAAGCACCCATTTCAAAAGCTTCAAAGTTCTTTTGTGTTTCTGCATTTTTCAGTTTTTC
>NC_088371.1:8291867-8299081 GCF_034508935.2 Berghia stephanieae
CTCATCAGCGCCAATGGAGTGCAGTTGTTTTA
Organism: Berghia stephanieae; assembly: GCF_034508935.2. NCBI lineage: Eukaryota > Metazoa > Mollusca > Gastropoda > Nudibranchia > Aeolidiidae > Berghia > Berghia stephanieae. The sequence goes on from NC_088371.1 coordinate 8,291,900, forward strand.
GTATTTCTTCGTGGCGTACTCTATCAAAAGCTTTTTTGTAGTCGACAAAACAGAGGTATAGTGGGGTCTGAACCTGTATAGCTCTTTCACTTAAAACACGGAGGAGGTATATTGCGTTCCTTGTCCCTCTGTCAGGTTGGAATCCATATTGTTCTTCTGCGATTTCGGGGTTAATCTTATTCCTTAGCCTGTTGATAATTATACGCAACAGTATTTTGTTGATGTGGCTTATTAAACTTATAGTTCTAAAATTTTCGCATCTGACTGCACCTGCTTTCTTTGGTATTGCTATGAAAATAGAGTTACAGAGATCTTCTGGAATTTTCCCAGTATTGTATATATTGTTGAATAATATGTGAAGTTCATCAATTGCTAGATCTCCTAGGCTTTTTAATACCTCTACAGATATTTCATCAGGGCCTGTTGCTTTACCATCCCTCATTCGTTCCATGGCATGTTCAATTTCACTTTTGGTGATGTTTGGTCCGCTTAATGGTTCTTTGAATTTCAGTGGTGGTTCATTTCTATTTGGATCATTGTACAGTTCGCCTATGTATTCTACCCATCGGCTTTCTATATGTTGTTCTTCAAATAGCAGTTCCCCTTGTTTGTTTTGGGTACAACTTCCTGCTGCTTTGCTTTTCCTTTTCCCTGATAGTTCTTTTATTCTTTGGTGAGCTTGTTGGGGGTTGGGTTTGTATTCTCTTTCGATTTCGCAGCATTTCCAGTCTAGATAGTTCTCGTGTGCCTCGATGCATTTGGATTTAATGTGGTTGTTCAATGTTTGGTATTCTGCAGACCCTCTGTTGCATTTTCGTCTTTCTTCAAATAGGTTTAGAATTTCATTTGTCATCCATTCCTTTTTGCTGTTTATTTGAGCTATTGGTAAATGCTTTTCTGCAGTTGCTTTGACACACTTTTGGAATATATCAAATTGTTTTTCACATTTTTCATTATCAGGTTCACTTTGGCTTTGTATCATGAGTGCATTTTCAAATTCTTCTCTCATTTTTGTTTGTATGCCATTGTCTTTGCATAACCTGTAATCCCTCTTTATTCTACCAGCTGTTCTCTGAATAGCTTTAAACTTTATCCTTATTGTACAAACAACTGGGACATGGTCACTGTCTACATCGGCGCCTGGGTAGGTTTTGCAATTTAATATGCCATTTCTGAATCTTGATGATACTGCTATAAAGTCTATCTGGTTCCTTGCTCTGTCCCCTGGTGATTGCCATGTCCAGGTTCTTCTTGGGTGTTGTTGAAACCAGGTGTTTGAAATCATTAATTTATTTGTTCTACACCAATCTGCCCAGATGTTTCCTCGTTCATTTCTGTCTCCGAGTCCATGTGGTCCGATTATGTCACCATCTCTGCCTCTGCCAATCTTAGCATTTAGGTCCCCCATTACCATAAGGACTTCTTGTGATTTACACATTCGTTTTGCTTTGTCTAGTGAATGGTAAAACTCTGTCATATCTGCATCTGTCGCCTCTTCTGTTGGTGCATAAACTTGAATAATATTGGTGTCAACTACGGGTCCTCTTAGCTTAACCAGCAAAACTCTGTCTGAGATTGCTACGTGCCCTTTGTAAAATTTGGTTGATTTTTGGTCTAAGATCATCCCTACTCCTTTTTGGAAAGAGGTTCCACCACTCCATATGATCTTATATGTCATGTTGTTTTCTTGTTTTGACATGGTTCCCTGCTCTTTCCATCTCATCTCTGCCAGGCCAAGAATATTTATTTGGAGCCGTTTCATTTCTTTCAGAATGTTGTTTAGTTTTCCTTTTTGGGCACAGGTCCTGACATTCCATGTCCCAATTTTGGTTTTGTCACATTTGTTAAATTTATTTCGCCTAGTAACTGGCTGACGGTTCGGTGTGACCTGACGAACATCACGCTCCCAACCGAGCGAGGCAGCAGTCTTCCGTGAAAACATGCTCCCCTTTACGCTGTCACCGTTTAACTTTTTGGACTTATTCATGCAGTTAACTCGGCAAAGTTACAAGAATGGTTTGCCATTGCCTATTCTTGTCGCCCTCTGCAGTTGGCCAGCTTGACCTGTTACCGTTCGACACCACGAGGAGGTTGCAGTAGGGCTTGATGATGATCTATCTTTGCAGACTTGGCATCATCCATTTGTCGAACATATATATATATATATATATATATATATATATATATATATATATATATATATATATATATAATATTATATATATATATACGAGATATATACGATATATACGATCTCTATATATATTTCTTTTTTTTTGGAAAGTTATAAATCGTTTTCTTTTTGCTACCCATCCATCTATCTATCTATATATCTATCTATGTATCTATCTATCTATCTATCTATATATATATATATATATATATATATATATATCTATCTATCTATCTATCTATCTATCTATCTATCTATCTATCTATCTATCTATCTATCTATCTATCTATCTGTCTATCTATCTATCGATCTATCTATCCATTTATCTATCTATCCATCCATCTATCTATCTATCTATGTATCCATCTATATATATATATATATATATATATATATATATATATATATATATATATATATCTATATATATATCTATCTATTTATCTATCTACCCATCCATCTATCTATCTATATATCTATCTATGTATCCATCTATCTATCTATATATCTATCTATATATCTATCTATCCATCTATCCATCTATCTATCTATATATCTATCTATGTATCCATCCATCTATCTATCTATCTATCTATCTATCTATCTATCTATCTATCTATCTATCTATCTATCTATCTATATATCTATCTATGTATCCATCTATCTATCCATCTACCCATCCATCTACCTATCTATATATCTATCTATGTATCCCTCTATCTATCTATCTATCTATCTATCTATCTATCCATCTACCCATCCATCTATCTATCTATATATCTATCTATGTATCCATCCATCTATCTATCTGTCTATCTATATATCTACCTACCCATCCATCTACCTATCTATCTATCTATCTATCTATCTATCTATCTATCTATCTATCTATCTATCTATCTATCTATATATCTATCTATCTATCTATCTATCTATCTATCTCCTTTCCCTCTTTTTTTTCTCACCTCCTGCCACCCCCTCCCCACCCGCCTTCTCTCTCTCTCACCCTCCTTTTCTCTATATCTCTCTCACAGTCTCCTCACTCTCTCTCTCTCTTAATAATAATAATAATAATAATAATAATAATAATAATAATAATAATAATAATAATAATAATAGGTGGTGGAGGAGGGTGGTTGGGGGGGGGGGGGGTAGGAGGGAATTGTACTTTAGTCTATCTATATATCTATCTATGTATCCATCCATCTATCTATCTATCTATCTATCTATCTATCTATCTATCTATCTATCTATCTATCTATCTATCTATATATCTATCTATGTATCCATCTATCTATCCATCTACCCATCCATCTACCTATCTATATATCTATCTATGTATCCCTCTATCTATCTATCTATCTATCTATCTATCCATCTACCCATCCATCTATCTATCTATATATCTATCTATGTATCCATCCATCTATCTATCTGTCTATCTATATATCTACCTACCCATCCATCTACCTATCTATCTATCTATGTATCTATCTATCTACTATCTATCTATCTATCTATCATCTATCTATCTATATATCTATCTACCTATCTATCTATCTCCTTTCCCTCTTTTTTTTCTCACCTCCTGCCACCCCCCCCCTCCCCACCCGCCTTCTCTCTCTCTCACCCTCCTTTTCTCTATATCTCTCTCACAGTCTCCTCACTCTCTCTCTCTATCTCTATCTCTCGCTCTTTTTCTCTCTCACCTTTCTTCCCTCCTTCACTCCCCCCCCCTCTCTCCCCCTCTCTCTCTCTCTCTTCTCTCTCTCCTCTCTCTCTCTCTCTCTCTCTCGCTCGCTCCATCTTTATTCTCTCTTTCCACCCTCCCACTCCCTCCCCCCCCCCCCCTCCCCCACCCCTCCCCCCCCCCTTTCTCTCCCACCCCTTCTCCCCATCTCCATCCCCTCTTTCCTCCCACCCCCCCCCCCCCCCCCCCCCGCCTTCTCCCTAATCCCTACTTATAGCTATTTACGACTCGAATAACTCAATATTGTTCTGCTGTTTTTTTATAAAACGCATTTTTTTTTTCAATTGACCCCAAAAATATTCTTTCACGTAATATAAAATTATAAACAAAAAAATAATGAATATAACAGCTTAAAAAAAAGTAAAATACCAAACACAAAACGTTTCGGGCTAAAACCCCTTTTTCAGCCAACAAAAACAAAGCAAAACAAAACAAAACCAAAAACAATCGATAAAGACTAAAATACATTACTAACTTCCAGATTGATGACAGAGGACCTACCAAAATATATCTCTGTCGTCTATCTGGAATTCAGTAAATGTATTTATGTCTTTATTGTTTTGTTGTTGTTGTTGTTGTTGTTGTTGGCTGAAGAAGGGTTTTGAGTCTGAAAAGTTCCGTGTTGGGTATTTTATTCTTTTTTTTTTTGGAAGCTGTTATGTTCATTTTTGCTTATTACTTTTTACAGTCCACAGCTTCTAGCAGCCTAATATAACTTTGACTTTTATAACAAATTATGTGCGTCTATAAAAAGAAGAAAAAAACCCCAACAAAATACCAAAAACCCCCAACAAAATACCAAAAAAAAAAAACAAACAAACAAAAAAACAAACAAACAAAAAAAAAAACAAACAAACAAAACAACAACAATAAAACTTGAGATTTTATATAGCGCAATATCCACTAAACGTGCTCAAAGCGCTCTACGAGAGGTCCCTGACCAACATGACGTCTAATAGGCGATATTGCATTTTTTTTCGGACAGAGACATCGCTGTTAACGACCAGGTACTCATTTTACTCCTGAGTACAGTGAGAGAATGTTGTGAGTAAAGAACCTTTTCCGAGGACTCAACTATGCGCCGAGCGAGCGAGGCTCGAACCCAGGCGAAAGCGAGTGCCATACCACTAGAGCACATAGCCGCACAAAAATTATTATAAATGTCATCTCTTTTCATAAAGATCTTTAAAAAGTAATAATCTCTGGCCAAATTCTGTCTCTCGTTTTCTTTTTTCCCCCTTTTAACGTGTTTTATCGGTCGCCAGCATCCCAGCACCATCAGCAAACGCTAAATAAAATTTGGTTCTGAGAGACTCCAAAAATGGTCTCCGATATTCGGCCAATTTGGGGACGCCCCGACGTCTCTGATTTACATCAAATTTCATTTCTAACTGATTTGACCCGCCCGTCCCGTAAATCATCGTAAACCCCAAATTAAGAAATTGGGTGGAGCAGGCACTGGCATAGAAAGAATGAAGTTGACGTTACTCGGGTGTTTGTTATTGTTGTATTTTTGCCATCTGCGTTTATGAATAATTCTCACTAAATTCTTATTCAAATTTCTTTTGTACATCGTAAAATTTAAAGAAAATGAACAGTGTGTTGTAGAGCATGTTTTGCTAAAGAAATTATGTATGTTAAGAACTTTACTGCTATTGTGGCTGAGTGATAAAAAATATATTTTTGTTTTAGTTGGGTGTGAAGTTTTTGGGAAAATCCTGAAAATGGCTGGTAAGGAGACAGTTAAATCGATCGATATTTGAAGGACGAGTTTTCTGGCCAAATTTTTTAATGCGGATTTTACCACAGTGCGGCAGATAAGGGGTTAAAGCCAGGCCCTGAGATTCGACCTTGATGTTGACAAGGCATGCATAGTTTGTCATCACTTGTACAATATGTGGGACTTTAGAATGTGAAATATACCGTTTTTGACAGAGAGAGAGGGAAGAGAGAGAGAGAGAGAGAGAGAGAGAGAGAGGAGAGGAGAGGAGAGAGAGAGAGAGAGAGAGGGAGAGAGAAGGGGAATAGATAGATAGATAGAGAGAGAGAGAGAGAGAGAGAGGGAGAGAGGGAGAGAGAGGGAAAAAAGGGGAGGGAGAGAGAGAGAGAGAGTGAGAGACACAGAGAGAGATGGAGAGAGATGGAGAGAATGAGAGACAGAGAGAAAAGGAGGAAGAGAGAGGGAGAGAGAGACAGAGAGTGGGAGGGACAAAGAGAGAGAGAGAGATAAAGAGAGAGATGATGCTGATGGAAGTTGTAAGAAGATAAACAGAAAGAAAGACGGCATGAAGGGGAGACAATCAAGTTTATTTCACATCTGCTGATGAGAGTGTGAGAATTCAGAGTGCATACAATTGCATTAAGTCATACAGCCATAATCCGTGAAAAAAACACGTATTAAAAATTTTGGCCACAAAACTCGTCCTTCTAATATCAATCAATTACAAACACCCGCATCTTGTCAAAAACTCTCAAACCTGGGACTTCGCGAAGTCTTCCTTGATATCTCAGGTTCGATAGATTTTGAAAAGATGAAGGTCAATTAAATCGATTAATATTTGAAGGACGATTTTTCTGGCTAAAAATCTTAAATACGATCCTTTTTTTGTCTTTGTTTTTCAATATACATTTGTATAATGTAACACTTGTATAAGGGCGTGTGTGGAATTGTTGTGTGTGTATGTGTGTGGGGTGAGTTTGTTTGTGTGTATGTGCGTGTGTGTGTGTGTGTGTGTGTGTTTGTGGAGGAATTGGGAGATGGGATTTTTGGTGGAAAGTGGATTTTATTAGAGAAAGATTGGGGAGAAGAGTTGGGGGAGGGGGGGGGGGGGGGGGTGTGGAGGGAGGAGTTGGCCTGGAGGGGGAGGGGGTGGGGGTGGGGTAGGAATTGGAGAGGTTGCGGGTTGCCTGCAGTGTGTTTTAAAATTATTGGAGAGGGGAGGGACGGGGTTTTCTTGTGAGAGGGAAATACAAAAAAAAAAAAAAAAAAAAAAAGAAAAAGGGAGAATGTGTGTTAAAAATCTCTCTCCCTCTCTCTCACTCTCTCTCTCTCTCTCTCTCTTTCTCTTTCTCTCTTTTTCTCTCTGCTCTCTCTCGTCTCCTCTCTCTCTCTCTCTCTTCTCTCTCTCTCTCTCTCTCTCTCTCTCTGTCTGTCTGTCTGTCTGTTTTGAGGGGAGGGGTTAGAGAGACGGGGAGGGGGATTGAAATATGTTCAAATTCGTGGGGGATTGGGGGAGAGGGGGGGGGGGGGGGGGGGGTG
>NC_088371.1:8299180-8301680 GCF_034508935.2 Berghia stephanieae
AGGAGGGAATTGTACTTTAGTCTATCTATATATCTATCTATGTATCCATCCATCTATCTATCTATCTATCTATCTATCTATCTATCTATCTATCTATCTATCTATCTATCTATCTATCTGTCTATATATCTATCTATGTATCCATCTATCTATCCATCTACCCATCCATCTACCTATCTATATATCTATCTATGTATCCCTCTATCTATCTATCTATCTATCTATCTATCTATCTATCTATCCATCTACCCATCCATCTATCTATCTATATATCTATCTATGTATCCATCCATCTATCTATCTGTCTATCTATATATCTACCTACCCATCCATCTACCTATCTATCTATCTATGTATCTATCTATCTATCTATCTATCTATCTATCTATCTATCTATATATCTATCTATCTATCTATCTATCTATCTCCTTTCCCTCTTTTTTTTCTCACCTCCTGCCACCCCCTCCCCACCCGCCTTCTCTCTCTCTCACCCTCCTTTTCTCTATATCTCTCTCACAGTCTCCTCACTCTCTCTCTCTATCTCTATCTCTCGCTCTTTTCTCTCTCACCTTTCTTCCCTCCTTCACTCCCCCCCCCCTCTCTCCCCTCTCTCTCTCTCTCTCTCTCTCTCTCTCTCTCTCTCTCTCTCTCGCTCGCTCCATCTTTATTCTCTCTTTCCACCCCTCCCACTCCCTCCCCCCCCCCCCTCCCACCCCTTCTCATCTCCATCCCCGTCTTTCTCTCCCACCGCCTTTGAACACCCGAGCCTCATCCTCCCCCCCCCCCCCCCCCCCCCCCCCCCCCCCCCGCCTTCTCCCTAATCCCTACTTATAGCTATTTACGACTCGAATAACTCAATATTGTTCTGCTGTTTTTTTATAAAACGCATTTTTTTTTCAATTGACCCCAAAAATATTCTTTCACGTAATATAAAATTATAAACAAAAAAATAATGAATATAACAGCTTAAAAAAAGTAAAATACCAAACACAAAACGTTTCGGGCTAAAACCCCTTCTTCAGCCAACAAAAACAAAGCAAAACAAAACAAAACCAAAAACAATCGATAAAGACTAAAATACATTACTAACTTCCAGATTGATGACAGAGGACCTACCAAAATATATCTCTGTCGTCTATCTGGAATTCAGTAAATGTATTTATGTCTTTATTGTTTTGTTGTTGTTGTTGTTGTTGTTGTTGGCTGAAGAAGGGTTTTGAGTCTGAAAAGTTCCGTGTTGGGTATTTTATTCTTTTTTTTTTTGGAAGCTGTTATGTTCATTTTTGCTTATTACTTTTTACAGTCCACAGCTTCTAGCAGCCTAATATAACTTTGACTTTTATAACAAATTATGTGCGTCTATAAAAAGAAGAAAAAACCCCCAACAAAATACCAAAAACCCCCCAACAAAATACAAAAAAAAAAAACAAACAAACAAAAAAACAAACAAAAAAAAAAAACAAACAAACAAAACAACAACAATAAAACTTGAGATTTTATATAGCGCAATATCCACTAAACGTGCTCAAAGCGCTCTACGAGAGGTCCCTGACCAACATGACGTCTAATAGGCGATATTGCATTTTTTTTCGGACAGAGACATCGCTGTTAACGACCAGGTACTCATTTTACTCCTGAGTACGGTGAGAGAATGTTGTGAGTAAAGAACCTTTTCCGAGGACTCAACTATGCGCCGAGCGAGCGAGGCTCGAACCCAGGCGAAAGCGAGTGCCATACCACTAGAGCACATAGCCGCACAAAAATTATTATAAATGTCATCTCTTTTCATAAAGATCTTTAAAAAGTAATAATCTCTGGCCAAATTCTGTCTCTCGTTTTCTTTTTTCCCCCTTTTAACGTGTTTTATCGGTCGCCAGCATCCCGGCACCATCAGCAAACGCTAAATAAAATTTGGTTCTGAGAGACTCCAAAAATGGTCTCCGATATTCGGCCAATTTGGGGACGCCCCGACGTCTCTGATTTACATCAAATTTCATTTCTAACTGATTTGACCCGCCCGTCCCGTAAATCATCGTAAACCCCAAATTAAGAAATTGGGTGGAGCAGGCACTGGCATAGAAAGAATGAAGTTGACGTTACTCGGGTGTTTGTTATTGTTGTATTTTTGCCATCTGCGTTTATGAATAATTCTCACTAAATTCTTATTCAAATTTCTTTTGTACATCGTAAAATTTAAAGAAAATGAACAGTGTGTTGTAGAGCATGTTTTGCTAAAGAAATTATGTATGTTAAGAACTTTACTGCTATTGTGGCTGAGTGATAAAAAATATATTTTTGTTTAGTTGGGTGTGAAGTTTTTGGGAAAATCCTGAAAATGGCTGGTAAGGAGACAGTTAAATCGATCGATATTTGAAGGACGAGTTTTCTGGCCAAATTTTTTAATGCGGATTTTACCACAGTGCGGCAGATAAGGGGTTAAAGCCAGGCCCTGAGATTCGACCTTGATGTTGACAAGGCATGCATAGTTTGTCATCACTTG
>NC_088371.1:8314180-8316571 GCF_034508935.2 Berghia stephanieae
AGAGAACGTGAACACAGCATTGTGCATGTGGCTCTCTCTCTTATCAACTGAGGAAATCTATCGTTTGGTTAATGAGATATCACTTTATAAATGTTATTATATACATACTTTTATAAAATAAAGATATAACTAGTAAACTTATTTTGATGAAAAGTTCACAGTGATGCACCAGTTAAATCGTTCCTCAGCGATCTTTTAGAATGAGTTACCGAAAAAAAATCTTGAAAACTGGAGTTTCCAACGCAACATCCAGGCAACAGCGGTTTCTGATGGTTTTGTCTATCACTTGCAATTGGATTCAATAGTCTAATGTCACGTCGCCCAGCAACGGCGGCCACCGTGGTACTAAAAACAAAGAAAATCGGTACTTTTTATTCTTCATGCTGGCGAGTACTTTTCATATGTCTTGTGATCAGAATGTATAAAAATGAAAACATAATCATATTTATATTGTTTTTCTCCTCTGGATACACTTTTATGCTCGTCGGAGAAATATTTCATAAGGGCGTCCACCATTGTTCCGATAGTTTAGAGCCAGTTACTTAGAAGTTACCATGCGTCATTTAGAGGGAAGTGACGACACGACTGTTGAAGCGTATTTATGCTATGCGTTTAGTTATAAATAACTCACAACACCCACCAGTCGGATATAGACAGATCGAAGTTGACGTCACTCTGGCCTTTGTTATTGTTTTTTTTTTTTTTTTTTTTTTTTTTCCATCCAGATTTATGAGAAATTCTCACTAAACTGTATTACCCGGACTATAAACGTTCAAGGTTATACGCAGTTTTGTGTGCTAGTCCGTTATGTTTCCGGATGGCAATGTTGTGAGCTTCTTAGTCAAGCGCATACTATCTATATTTAGGTCCTGTTTATCCGGACATGCTACTGATGGTGTCCCCTAGCTCAGTCGATAGGGTACTCACTTCACAAGCAAAGGGACTAGAATTAATCCCGAATACAGTCGATATTTTTTCTGACTACTCAACCTACACAACATTATTAGCCAGCTGGATGTATTAAATATGGCGGAAAGTACTTTTCCATAAAGTGGCGTCTTGTCCAAAGGGTGACAAGAGTTGTTATTGTTCCTTAAAGGCCACAGAAACCAGGGTAAATCCCGGCTGTAAAAGCTATTTTTTTTTGTGGCTCTGAAGAACATTTTTTTTTAAAATTTACCGAGAAACGATGTGCCGTAGATCACACTCAGGTCTGGCAAAGGTCATCCGTACGGGAATCTAGATCAAACTCAGGCCTGGCAAAGGTACGGACAAGACGGGCAGATTGAAAAACAATCAAAATATCATCGTGGACAACAGAATAACGCCATGGACATCCGTACGGGAATCTAGATCACACTCAAGCCTGGCAAAGGTACGGACAAAGACGTACAGATTGAAAAACAATCAAAATATCATCGTGGACAACAGAATAACGCCATGGACATCCGTACGGGAATCTAGATCACACTCAACCTGGCAAAGGTACGGACAAAGACGTACAGATTGAAAAACAATCAAAATATCATCGTGGACAACAGAATAACGCCAAGGTCATCCGTACGGGAATCTAGATCAAACTCGCCTGGCAAAGTACGGACAAAGACGTACAGATTGAAAAACAATCAAAATATCATCGTGGACAACAGAATAACGCCATGGACATCCGTACGGGAATCTAGATCAAACTCAGCCTGGCAAAAGTACGGACAAAGACGTAACAGATTGAAAAACAATCAAAATATAATCGTGGACAACAGAATAACGCCATGGACATCCGTACGGGAATCTAGATCAACTCAGGCCTGGCAAATCCGAATACAAAGACGTAGAGATTTAAAAAAAAAAACAATCAAAATTCATCTAGGAAAACGGAATAATGCCAAGGACATCAAATCACGGATTCGAGATCACAATCAGATATGTCGAAAGTTAAGACATAAACAACATCTTATAAAGCAATCAAAACGGCCTCTTGGAACAACAAATAACGCTGTAGACATTATCACATGACTCTAGATCACACTCAGGCCTAACGAAGGTTAAGACATAAACACACAAATCTTATAAAGCAATCAAAAAATATCTTGGACGACGGAACAATGCCGAAGACATCATCACAGGATCTCTAGATCACACTCAGGCCGGGCGAAGGTACAAACAAAGACGAACAGATTAACAACCAATCAAAACAACATCTTTGCAAACCGGAAAAATCCGGAGACATTTCATGTTTCATCCTGTAATCAAATCCGGTAATCAATGTTTTTTATGTGGGATTATTTGATATCAAACAAAATTGCATTACAACACACGCTGATCCAGGTAACACAACAACACACAACACACACACACACACACACAAAGATCAGCCCAAAACACACACGCTCG
>NC_088371.1:8316671-8319171 GCF_034508935.2 Berghia stephanieae
GTGATGCACCAGTTAAATCGTTCCTCAGCGATCTTTTAGAATGAGTTACCGAAAAAAAATCTTGAAAACTGGAGTTTCCAACGCAACATCCAGGCAACAGCGGTTTCTGATGGTTTTGTCTATCACTTGCAATTGGATTCAATAGTCTAATGTCACGTCGCCCAGCAACGGCGGCCACCGTGGTACTAAAACAAAGAAAATCGGTACTTTTTATTCTTCATGCTGGCGAGTACTTTTCATATGTCTTGTGATCAGAATGTATAAAAATGAAAACATAATCATATTTATATTGTTTTTCTCCTCTGGATACACTTTTATGCTCGTCGGAGAAATATTTCATAAGGGCGTCCACCATTGTTCCGATAGTTTAGAGCCAGTTACTTAGAAGTTACCATGCGTCATTTAGAGGGAAGTGACGACACGACTGTTGAAGCGTATTTATGCTATGCGTTTAGTTATAAATAACTCACAACACCCACCAGTCGGATATAGACAGATCGAAGTTGACGTCACTCTGGCCTTTGTTATTGTTTTTTTTTTTTTTTTTTTTTTTTGCCATCCAGATTTATGAGAAATTCTCACTAAACTGTATTACCCGGACTATAAACGTTCAAGGTTATACGCAGTTTTGTGTGCTAGTCCGTTATGTTTCCGGATGGCAATGTTGTGAGCTTCTTAGTCAAGCGCATACTATCTATATTTAGGTCCTGTTTATCCGGACATGTACTGATGGTGTCCCTAGCTCAGTCGATAGGGTACTCACTTCACAAGCAAAGGGACTAGAATTAATCCCGAATACAGTCGATATTTTTTCTGACTACTCAACCTACACAACATTATTAGCCAGCTGGATGTATTAAATATGGCGGAAAGTACTTTTCCATAAAGTGGCGTCTTGTCCAAAGGGTGACAAGAGTTGTTATTGTTCCTTAAAGGCCACAGAAACCAGGGTAAATCCCGGCTGTAAAGCTATTTTTTTTTTGTGGCTCTGAAGAACATTTTTTTTAAAAATTTACCGAGAAACGATGTGCCGTAGATCACACTCAGGTCTGGCAAAGGTCATCCGTACGGGAATCTAGATCAAACTCAGGCCTGGCAAAGGTACGGACAAGACGTGCAGATTGAAAAACAATCAAAATATCATCGTGGACAACAGAATAACGCCATGGACATCCGTACGGGAATCTAGATCACACTCAAGCCTGGCAAAGGTACGGACAAAGACGTACAGATTGAAAAACAATCAAAATATCATCGTGGACAACAGAATAACGCCATGGACATCCGTACGGGAATCTAGATCACACTCAAGCCTGGCAAAGGTACGGACAAAGACGTACAGATTGAAAAACAATCAAAATATCATCGTGGACAACAGAATAACGCCAAGGTCATCCGTACGGGAATCTAGATCAAACTCAGGCCTGGCAAAGGTACGGACAAAGACGTACAGATTGAAAAACAATCAAAATATCATCGTGGACAACAGAATAACGCCATGGACATCCGTACGGGAATCTAGATCAAACTCAAGCCTGGCAAAAGTACGGACAAAGACGTACAGATTGAAAAACAATCAAAATATAATCGTGGACAACAGAATAACGCCATGGACATCCGTACGGGAATCTAGATCAAACTCAGGCCTGGCAAATCCGAATACAAAGACGTAGAGATTTAAAAAAAAAAACAATCAAAATTCATCTAGGAAAACGGAATAATGCCAAGGACATCATCACGGGATTCGAGATCACAATCAGATATGTCGAAAGTTAAGACATAAACATACATCTTATAAAGCAATCAAAACGGCCTCTTGGAACAACAAAATAACGCTGTAGACATTATCACATGACTCTAGATCACACTCAGGCCTAACGAAGGTTAAGACATAAACACACAAATCTTATAAAGCAATCAAAAAATAATCTTGGACGACGGAACAATGCCGAAGACATCATCACAGGACTCTAGATCACACTCAGGCCGGGCGAAGGTACAAACAAAGACGAACAGATTAACAACCAATCAAAACAACATCTTTGCAAACCGGAAAAATCCGGAGACATTTCATGTTTCATCCTGTAATCAAATCCGGTAATCAATGTTTTTATGTGGGGATTATTTGATATCAAAGCAAAATTGCACTTACAACACACGCTGATCCAGGTAGACACACACACACACACACACACACACACACACACACACGATGACAGCCACACGCACACACGCTCGCACGCACCGCACCGCACCGCACCCGCACTCACACTACACTTACACATGCTCACTCACTCACTCACTCATTCACTCACTCATGCACACACACACACACACACACACACACACACACACGCACGCAAGTCTGACGCACGCAAACGCACCCCAAAAATCCCCCCAAAACCACAAAAGAACCAATTTAGGACTTGCGTGAGAAAATTTCATTTTGTTCCTTGTCCGGTGTTCCGACTATTTCCACTTTTTATACCTCATACTTTTT
>NC_088371.1:8326671-8334171 GCF_034508935.2 Berghia stephanieae
GAACTTATTTAACGGTCTGATAACCCAAATTGTTAAGGGCCCATTGTTGTAAGAGAAATACTCTCAAACCAACATAAGATATTGTCTATGACAACAATGTTAAATCAAGCCCTTTATTGTGTTCGGTTATAGGACCTGCTAATAGTTTCACCTGGATATAAGTTAATCAAGGCGATATTGAATAGTCCAGCGTTTCATCAAATTTATTGTAAACAGTACGTGTTGTCTGTTAGTCTTCCCGTTCTATTTGCAATAATAATAATAATAATAATAATAATAATAATAATAATAATAATAATAATAATAATAATAATAATAATAATAATAATAATAATAATAATAATAATAATAATAATAATAATAATAATAATAATAATAATAATAATAATAATGATAATGATAATAGTTATAATAATAACTAATGATGGTGATGATGATGATGATGATGATGATGATGATGATGATGATGATGATGATGATGATGATGATGATGATGGTGATGGTGATGACGATGATGACATCAAAAACACTTATAAATAATAAAAAAATACAACTGATAATAATACTAATAACAATACTCATTACAAATCAAATCAAACAGTGTAATTCCCATACCACAGTAGCCTACGTGCAAGCACAGTAATCTAAATATGTAATCCACAAAGCTAAACCCCCGCCCATCAATCAATTTTACAGCCCCCAACGGGCTCCATTCATCGTCCAAATACAAATTGATTTTCCCCCATTAATTAACCCATCAAAAACGATTGTACTACGTTCACACTGTGACAAAACTGCACCACACGAGGCAATCTGTGACGTCATCAAACGCCACCGCCACCACCCAAATGACACGCAATCAGCATACGGCCGTACTATCGAAAAACGCATATTCAAAAATCTTGGCCAAAAATACAAACCCAAACACTTCCTTCAAATATCGATCGATTTAAATGACCCTTATCTTGGCAAAAACTCTCAAACCTGGGACTTCGCGAAGTCTTCCTTGAAATACATGTTTTGAAAGTTTTGGACAAGATCGCGATTAATTTAATTGGTCGATATTTGAAGGACGATTTTTCTGGCCAAAATTTTTAATGCATGTTTTTGTTGTTTTTTTTTCACAGTTCGGCTGTATAATCATATTATCATCATCATCATTATTATCACTAATCGCCTGTTTATGCAATCTGTATATACGATTGCCTGTTTATGCAATCTGTATGCACGTGTCATAGAATTATCACATTCTGTGACTATTATAATAATATACGATTCTTTCATCTCTTTGTATTTATTAAACGAGTTATTTTTATAGTGCAAGCTTGAGAGTAGGTGTTATTACACGATAAAATAATATAAAGAGTTTAATCCATACAAAGGCACGAAAGAATCCGTTTATTCTTCCCCTCCAAGTAAGATTATTAGACAATTTGTAACCAAATGGTATGGTATTAGTACTTCTATTCACCATCATTTGTATATTTCTCCTTCTGCTTGAATGACAATTTGACCCAAAACTAAAAACGTCGGATTTGTATTCATGCGCACCAAAAGATTATTTATAATTACCAATCATCTGTCTTTTACACCTAATTTCACTACAGTAAAATGTGCGCAAATATTCTGCTATCGTGGAATAAAAGAGTTATTCAACGCGTTCAAAGCATTATTCAAC
The DNA here is from genome assembly GCF_034508935.2 of Berghia stephanieae. NCBI lineage: Eukaryota > Metazoa > Mollusca > Gastropoda > Nudibranchia > Aeolidiidae > Berghia > Berghia stephanieae. The sequence goes on from NC_088371.1 coordinate 8,328,350, forward strand.
GATTACGTATTTACTAAGAAATCATAGGGTTTTCCAATGGGAGGGCTGGAATAATAGGACATTAGTCATATAATGATTCTCACACACGCAGACAAATTATTATTTTTATAAAGGGCTTTACCCTCTGGATTCCCAAGTTAATCAGTAAACTGGGGGACAATAGGCCTAGAGGATGCTTGCACCTTCTGGATCAAATGTGTGTGTTTTTGTTTGTTTATAAGTGAGTTTTATGTGGGAGTGGGCGTTTGTGTGATAGTGTGTGTGTTTTTGTTTGTTTATAAGTGAGTTTTATGTGGGAGTGGGCGTTTGTGTGATAGTGTGTGTGTTTTTGTTTGTTTATAACTGAGTTTTATGTGGGAGTGGGCGTTTGTGTGATAGTGTGTGTGAGCGTGGTGGAACAAGAATGAATATAACAGCTTCAACAAATAAACAAAAAAAAAGCCCCACAAAACTCAAAACGGTACGTTTTGGGCTCAAAACGCTTCTTCAGCCAACAACAACAACAAAAAAAAAAAAAAAAAAAAAAAAAAAAAAAAAAAAAAAAAAAAACAAAAACAAAATTAAAACAATAAACACATAAATACATGACTAAATTCCAGATTGACGACAGAGAGATTTTGTAGGTCCTCTCTGTTATTATTGTAGACAAGTCTTTGGATAAGAAGCTAGTCTAACAGAAAGTACTTCGGGACGGAGGTGAGGAAGGGGTTCAGAAGAAAAACAAATCTCTACTAAATCCGGGTCCGATAATAATAATAATAATAATAATAATATAATAATAATATAATAATAATAATAAATAATATAATAAATAATAATATAATAATAATAATCAATAAAATAATAATAATAATAATAATAATAATAATAATAATAATAATAATAATATAATAATAAATAATTATAATAATAATAATAATAATAATATAATAATAACAATAATAATGATAATGATAATAATAATAATAATAATAATAATAATAATAATAATAATAATAATATAATAATAATAATAATAATAACAATAATAATAATAATAAAATAATAATAAATAATAATAATAATAATAATAATAATAATAATAATAATAATAATAACAATAATAATAATAATAATAATAATAATAATGAAAATAATAATAATAATAATAATAATATAATAATAATAATAATAATAATAATAATAATAATAATAATAATAATAATAATAATAATAATAATAATAATAATAATAATAATAATAATAATAACAATAATAATAATAATAAACACACAGGTATAAGGCGTATATAATCACTATTCCATCCCAATACATCCTGGTCTAAATATAGATAGTATGCAGATGACGTCACTCAGGCCTTTGTTATTGTTTTTGCCATCCGCGTTTGTGAGTTGTTCTCACTAAACTGTATTAACCAGACTATAAAAGTTCATGGTTACACAGAGTTTGTGTGTTGGTCCGTTATACTTCCGGATGGCAATGTTGTGAACTCCTTGGCCAAGCGCATACTATCTATATAGAATACAATCGAGATTTATGGCCGATTTAAAAAAAAACATGGGTTTTTCCAGAGTACGTCAGTCTTTGTATTACAGTCATCCATCCCACCGATCTCATCATTACACATCACTATGAAAGGATCTTTCCGGTAATGATGTTTACTATCGTCATCGGCCCCCAATCTCAGTCAGCGTGCATTGTCTGCCTGGCCTGTTTTAAGATTCGCCGTCTTATTGGTTTGTTAGGATTTTCGTCGTCCTCGATATAGTATATTATTATAATAAGTTGGGGAAAATCCAAAATCTAAATTTAGATACCCGTCTTCTAATTTTGATATTAAAAAGTGTTTTTATTTCTTTTCTTTTTTATCGAAAAAGAATTTGTTTGTTTGTTTTTTTGTTTGTTTGTTGCTGTTTTATTCTCTTCTTTTGTATAACGCTTTTTTTTAGCAATGCCAAATAACAATATATTGTCTACAAATTGTAGAGGGGGAAAAAAAACATTGCAAAATTGTTGTGATGTAATAGGATACAATAGTCTGATGTCGCGTCCGCCCACCAACGCGCAGTTTGGTTCTAAACAACGAAATTCAGTACTTTTTATTCTTCATGCTGGCTAGAACTTTTTTTCACGTGTCATGTGGTCAGAATGTATAAAAGGTCAAAACATGATCAGATTTCTAATGTATTTCTCCTCGTGATACGCGTTTATGCTTATCAGAGAAGTATTTCATAAGGGCGGTGATGGAGATAATGGCGTCCGCTGTTGTTCCGATTGTTTAAAACCAGTTTATATGCGTCATTACGAGGAAAGTGACGTCATGACTGTTAAACCCTATTGTTGAAAACAGAATTGAAGGTAAACAGTCAGATAATTATTTTTATAAAAACGTTTTGACAACAAAGAATCGACGAAATATCCGAAATACGCTTCAACAGTCGTAACGTCACTTCCCTAGTATTGACGCATGGTAACTTAGTAACTGGCTCTGAACTATTGGAACAATGGCGAACGCCGTTATGAAATATTACAAGATGACGTCACTCAGGTATTTGTTATTTTTAAATTTGTTTTTGCCATCCACGTTTATGAGTTCTCACTAAAATGTATGAACCAGACTATAAAGTTCATGGTCACACATAGTTTTGTGTGTTGGTCCGTTACACTCCCGGATGGCAATGTTGTGAGCTTCTTAGCCAAGCGCATACTATCTATAACGTACCAACACACAACACAACGTATAACATTGAACGTTTATAGTCTGACCTCAAGAAGTCGGGGAGAGAAGGCTTGAGTAAGACTAATGTTTGAAGCGACTTTTTTGGGAGTCGTGGATAGCTCATACGGTAGAGTCACGATCTCCCCGACCAGGCGGAGTTATCGTACCCCCATCGCCGCCGCGGAGTTTTTATTCTCTGTTGTCTTCTGACTGGCACTTTCCCACTCACTTCATATCTTGTTAGTCTGATTTATACAATTTAGTGAGAACTACTCATAAAAATGGCTGGGTAAAAACAATAACAAAGAGCACAGTGAGCGCAATTTCGTTCCTTCTATAGACAGTTCGAAGATGACGTCACTCAGGCCTTTGTTATTGTTTTTGCCATCCGCGTTTGTGAGTTGTTCTCACTAAACTGTATTAACCAGATTATAAACGTTCATGGTTACACAGAGTTTGTGTGTTGGTCCGTTATACTTCCGGATGGCAATGTTATGAACTCCTTGGCCAAGCGCATTCTATCTATTCTCTGTTGTCTTCTGACTGGCACTTTCCTACTCACTTCATATCTTGTTAGTCTGATTTATAGATAGTATGCAGATGACGTCACTCAGCCCTTTGTTATTGTTTTTGCCATCCGCGTTTGTGAGTAATTCTCACTAAACTGTATTAACCAGACTATAAAAGTTCATGGTTACACAGCCTTGGTGTGTTGGTCCGTTATACTTCCGGATGGCAATGTTATGAACTCCTTGGACAAGCGCATACTATTTATACAATTTATTGAGAACTACTCATAAAAATGGCTGGGTAAGAACAATAACAAAGAGCACGGTGAGCGCAAATTCGTTCCTTCTATAGATAGTTCGAAGATGACGTCACTCTGGTCTTTGTTACTGTTTTTTGCCATCCGCGTTTATGAGTAATGCTCACTAAACTGTTTTAACCCGACTATAAACGTTCATGGATACACGCAGTTTTGTGTGTTGGTCTGTTATACTTCCGGATGTCAATGTTTTGAGCTTCTTAGCCAAGCGCATACTATTTATACAATTTAGTGAGAACTACTCATAAAAATGGCTGGGTAAGAAAAATATGGAAGAGCAGGGTGGGGGCAATTTCGTTCCTTCTTTAGATAGTATGCAGATGACGTCACTCTGGTCTTTGTTATTGTTTTTGCCATCCACGTTTGTGAGTTGTTCTCACTAAACTGTATTAAACCAGACTATAGATAGAATGCGCTTGGCCAAGGAGTTCACAACATTGCCATCCGGAAGTATAACGGACCAACACACAAACTCTGTGTAACCATGAACTTTTATAGTCTGGTTAATACAGTTTAGTGAGAACAACTCACAAACGCGGATGGCAAAAACAATAACAAACGCCTGAGTGACGTCATCTGCATACTATCTATAAAAGTTCATGGTTACACAGAGTTTGTGTGTTGGTCCGTTATACTTCCGGATGACAATGTTGTGAACTCCTTGGCCAAGCGCATTCTATCTATAATGTGTAACTAACAGATTCCAAACGATATGATTTCGAAACTGAAATGTACATAATATGTAACCCATGTTATCAAAACACTATTAAGTCGGGATGAACAAACAAAGAGAGCCATGAGGCCCATGGAGCCGGAGTTTATTCCGGTTTCTTTAATGTAAAACGGACAAAAGCAATTGCTTGCTATCCTTTGGATAGGACGCTAATCTATCGCAATGTACTTTTTGCCAGATCTAACAGGCCCAGATGCCCATTCACTGTTGGGTGGACAGGAAAATTCGTGAAGTCCCAGGTTTGAGATTTATTTGGCCAAGATAAGGGTCATTTAAATCGATCGATATTTGAATGACGAGTTTTCTGGCCAAATTTATAAATATGGTTTTTTTTCCAGATTACGGCAAAATCTAGTTGTATTATAATATATATATATTATATAATTTTCTTGCCAAAATGAATTTAAGACATTTAGGAATAGTGAAGTTGGTTATTTGAGTTGTCTATCTGACATTTCTTTTGCAAAATAACGTTTTAGAAATATATAAATATATATAAATATATCAATACATAAATATTTGCTTCTTGACCATACAAACATATCAGAACTCTCCACCAAAACAAACAAAAACAAAAACAGAGACAAACAAAGAATTAAAAGAAAAAACAAAACAAATAAACAAACAAACCTACAAAACATTGGATTAGTTTACATACGCACCAAAAGATTATTCTTGAAGTCTTACAAAATGGCCGTCTTTTCGACCCTTTTCAATGCCAATCATATAAGCGAGATAGAGAGATAGTGAGGCACACGCACATACACAAATACACACACACACACACACACACACACACACACACAGAGATAGATAGATAGAGATGGAGAGAGAGATAGAGAGAGTGAGATAGAGTGAGAGAGAGTGAGAGAGATAGAGGGAAATAGAGAGACAGAGAGTGAGAGTGAGAGAGAGAGAGAGAGAGAGAGAGAGAGAGAGAGAGAGAGAGAGAGAGAGAGAGAGAGAGAGCAAGAGAGAAAAGAACAAGCCCACGACAATGAACGGTCCCAATGTCATTCTAAAGTATTTTGACGCTCGCGGAGTATTGGAAATTAAATGTGTAAAAAATGTGTCTTTGACTGAATGACAGTTAGACGGCGATAGATAGTATGCGCTTGGCTAAGAAGCTCATAACATTGCCATCCGGAAGTATAACGGACCAACACACAAAACTGTGTGTATCCATGAACGTTTATCGTCGGGTTAATACAGCTCAGTGAGCATTACTCATAAACGCGGATGGCAAAAAACAATAACAAAGACCTGAGTGACGTCATCTTCGAACTATCTATAAAATGTCTTTCTTAACTCTCTCTTACGAGCCATTTTCAGGATTTTCCCGAAAACTTCACACCCAACTAACACAAAAATGTATTTTTTATCACAATAGCAAAACATGCTCTACAACACACTGTTCATTTTCTTTAAATTTTATGCTGTGCAAGAGAAATTTGAATAAGAAAAAGTGTTGGGTGTATCGTAACGAATGTGACGATTTTCCTATAGTTGGTATGGAGAGGGTTAAATAAAATAAAAAATAAAAT
>NC_088371.1:8346671-8381671 GCF_034508935.2 Berghia stephanieae
CAAACCGTTTTTACTAATATAACACTAACACTAACAGCAATAACGACTTACTGGGGCATACTTATTCAGGCTTTAGTTGTAACGATACAGTAAGATCCAAAACCGTGTTAGATTGAAACCTAACACCGCTTTAAAGGAGGCAAAAAGCGTTTGACGTGAGTGAAAGGCGTCGGCCATGGAGGTCCAATGAACCGGAATGCGTGAGTTGTAAAAACCCACCGCGACTCACACAATACAAAACCTGCCACTGTCTTTTGTTTACAAAATTATTGTAAAATTGATTAACAAAAAGAAATGCGTTTTAATTGTTATTATCGAGAAAGATGATTGCTGTTTACGAAATGAAATTTAAAAATTCCCTTTATTCATCCCATAGGGGAAATTTGTCTCTAGGGTCTATTCCAAGGGAAGACTGGAATAACTCAGGCGTCAGCAGCAGTGCAGCGCCGCAAATTGAGCTAGGGCGAGGTGACTTGCTCAAGGCCACACAGAGCAGCGGCGGCGGGAGATCGAACTCGGTACCTTTCGGGTACGACGAAAAGACCGTACCGCATATATGACCGATCTTCCCATAACGGTATGATGGTGCTGGGGTCAAACAGTCGCCAACAAGAAATTAATGTAAAGTAAAAAATATGCATCAGAATGTGCGGCGGTGTTGTCTTTTGATAGTATGCGCTTGGCTAAGAAGCTCACAACATTGCCATCCGGAAGTATAACGGGCCAACACACGAAACTATGTGTAACCATGAGCTTTTATAGTCTGGTAAATACCATTTAGTGAGGATTAGTCATAAACGCGGATGGCAAAAAACAACAACAAAAAAAAAAAAACAAAAAAAAATCAATAACAAAGGCCTGAGTGACGTCATCTTCATTCTATCTATTTGTATGACACACGTCTTCGGACTGGAAGGTCTGGGCGTCGAGTCCCTTGCTGAGCGGTGCATAGCAAAAATATGTCGTGATGAATCAGTTTATGCTGCGGTGTTGTCTATTTGTAGGACATACGCCTTCGAACTAGAAGGTCCCGTGGTTCGAGTCCTGACGGCGCCTAGTTGAGTCCTTGTAAAACGCTCTTACTCCTTCTTCCCATCGCACAAATGGTACGTTGTTATCTCCGGCTGGTGAATATTGTGAGCTGTATTGGCTAAACGCACATCATCAATAAGTTGACGCGAAAGCTCCTCCCTGACACACACGGAACGTTTCAGGTTAACATGTAATTTTTTTGTATTTTAACCGATCAAGCGGGCCGAATTAGTGAGTATTTCAACTAAACTCACTCACATGTTTATTGATGAGTCTTGGCTTGGTTGTCATCAATAAACTTGATATGAATAAAAGAATAATAAACAAAAACAAAACAAAACAAATTATTTATCTAAGCGTTTCGGATTTCTTCTTCTTAATCGACACGGTGAATGAACCGAATGATAACTTATTTATTATTCATCGGCCATTCGCATTGAGTAGACGAAAAAGCACAAAAAAATATTTTTTAAAAAAAAAACACAAAAAAAAAAAAAAAAAAAAATGACGAAACCGGAGACTTCCCAATGCCTTGAACGGTGGAGTCAATTTTTTAGTTGTGTGGAGTATTTTGTCCCAAGCATTGTGACCGGGGTGGCCACTTGCTGTGTCGCCCATCGCACAAAACTATGTGTAACGTATAGATAGTATGCAGATGACGTCACTCAGGCCTTTGTTATTGTTTTTGCCATCCGCGTTTGTGAGTTGTTCTCACTAAACTGTATTAACCAGACTATAAAAGTTCATGGTTACACAGAGTTTGTGTGTTGGTCCGTTATACTTCCGATGGCAATGTTGTGAACTCCTTGGCCAAGCGCATTCTATCTATAGATAGTATGCAGATGACGTCATTCAGGCCTTTGTTATTGTTTTTGCCATCCGCGTTTGTGAGTTGTTCTCACTAAACTGTATTAACCAGACTATAATAGTTCATGGTTACACAGCCTTGGTGTGTTGGTCCGTTATACTTCCGGATGGCAATGTTGTGAACTCCTTGGCCAAGCGCATTCTATCTATAGATAGTATGCAGATGACGTCACTCAAGCCTTTGTTATTGTATTTTGCCATCCGCGTCTGGGAGTGATTCTCACTGAACTGTATTAACCTGACTATAAAAGTTCATGGTTACACACAGTTCTGTGTGTTGGACCGTTTTACTTCCGGATGGCAATGTTATGAGCTTCTTAGCCAAGCGCATACTATCTATAGATAGATGAACGAAGTTGACGTCACAGGTCATTGTTATTGGGTTTTGTTTTGTTTTTTGCCATCCGCGTTTATGAGTAATTCTCACTTAACTGTATTAACCTGACTATAGATAGTTCGAAGATGACGTCACTCATGTTTTTGTTATTGTTTTTTGCCATCCGCGTTTATGAGTAACGCTCACTGAACTGTATTAACCCTACTATAAACGTTCATGGATACACACAGTTTTGTGTGTTAGTCCGTTATACTTCTGGATGGCAATGTTATGAGCTTCTGAGCCAAGCGCATACTATCTGTAGATAGGAAGTTGACGTCACAGGTCATTGTTATTGTTTTTTTGCCATCCATGTTTATGAGTAATTCTCACTAAACTGTATTAACCCGTGGCCTTCGTAAACTACGATTCACCTGACTATAAACGTTCAACAGAGTTTTGTGTGTTGGTCAGTTATAGATATTTCCGGATGGCAATGGTATGAGTTTCTTAGCCAAGCGCATACTATCTATACTGTGCGCTTGGTAAAAATTTCACAAAATTGCCATCATAATCGCAGAGTTACTTAGTAACTGGCTCTAAACTATCGGAAAAATGGCGGACGCCCTTATGAAATACTTCTCCGACTAGCATTAAAAGTGTATCCAGAGGAACATTATAATCGATTGTTTGATTTATACATTCTGACAATGACATTGAAAAAGTCTAGCCACATAAGAATAAAAAGTACCTATTTTCTTTGTTTAGAACCAAGCTGCTCGTTGCTAGGCGACGTGACATCAAACTATTGAATACACGTGTCATTATTATAATATTAGAAATCGTTATTTGTAGGACGACTTTTTTGGCCAAAATATTTCTAATATGTGGATTTTTCTTTTTTTTTTCAGAGTTTGATAGGAAGGTTGTGAGAAATTTTTGTCCACTATTTTTTTTTTTTATTGTTTGTGTTGTTGGCCGAAGAAGGGTTTTGAGCCCGAAACATTTAGGTGCTTGGTTTTTTTTTTTTTTTTTTTTGTTCTTTTTAAAAAAAGATATAATATTCATTTTTTGCTTATTACTTTATTTATTTAATGTTATTTTTACAGTTCTAGTAGCTTAGTATAGTATCACTTTGATAAATAATGAGGCTTATAATTTATTTATGTGAACAAAATTTACATATGATGCACGATTCAAATCGGGCGCGATTTGCATAGGGAGACAGGACGGGCATGGAAACGAGAGAGTACATAACAGATTTACAACACTCTTGTTAAATAGTGTTAAAAGTCGTCCTTCAGAGCCATTTGCCCCATGGAGCTGCATGGAGTTTGTATCCCGGTTTCTATAGCGTGAAACGGACAATAGCAATTGCACAATACTTTCCCCCAGATCTAAGAGACCCAGCATCTACCCAATCACTGCTGGGTGGATAAGGGGTGGAGTGGGGGGTGGGGGGGGGGGGTGGGGGTGGGGGGGGGGGTCAGATAAAAAAATAATCTCGACTGCACCCGGGATCGATCTTGGTCCATTTACGTGTGAAACGAGTGCTCTACCAACTGAGCTATCGGGACCCCCTGTTAAATTAGGATTGAAAGAAAAATATATAGATAGTTCGAAGATGACGTCACTCAGGCCTTTGTTATTGTTTTTGCCATCCGCGTTTGTGAGTTGTTCTCACTAAACAGTAATAGATAGAATGCGCTTGGCCAAGGAGTTCACAACATTGCCATCCGGAAGTATAACGGACCAACACACAAACTCTGTGTAACCATGAACTTTTATAGTCTGGTTAATACAGTTTAGTGAGAACAACTCACAAACGCGGATGGCAAAAACAATAACAAAGGCCTGAGTGACGTCATCTGCATACTATCTATAAAATGGTTCATGGTTACACAGAGTTTGTGTGTTGGTCCGTTATACTTCCGGATGGCAATGTTGTGAACTCCTTGGCCAAGCGCATTCTATCTATATAATGCTTCTGGTAAAATAATACCCCTCGTCTTTTGATACATAGGTTGAAAGTTCAAACCAAAGTCCTGCTATGTAGTCTTGTGGTGTAACATTCGCTTTCAGATCGGAAGGTCCTGGGTTCGAGCAGCCTCGCTCTGGGTATAGTTTAATCATTGGAAAAGGCTCTTTACTCACATTATCTCACCGTACCCAGGTGTAAAATGAGTAACTGGCCGTTAACAGCGTTGTGTCTGTCGGGAAAATAATTGTAATATTGTCAAAGATGCGTCATGACCCGTTTTACGTGTTGCTGTTGGTTGTGGATCCCTTTGTAAAGCACTTTGAGCACGTTTAGTGCATATATTGCCCTATATAAAAACTCAAGTTTTTTTGGTTTTTCTATTTTTGATATGGGTAAAAGCAAAATGGAGTTCTTAGATAACGTTCTTTATTACATTTGTGTCCCGTCGCGTCAAACGGTAATACATTAGAATGACTTAGACGGTTTTTAAAAAAATGTAAGCATTTATTATAGGGCAATATCCACTAAACGTGCTCAAAGCGCTTTATAGAAATTATAATTTTTGGTAATAGGTATCAACTCTCAAAAATCATTTACAAATGAGATACTAGTTGGTGAAAATACTATTAAACCTTTAGATAGTATGCGTTTGGCTAAGAAGCTCATAACATTGCCATCCGGAAGTATAACGGACCAACACACAAACTCTGTGTAACCATGAACGTTTATAGTCTGGTTAATACAGTTTAGTGAGAACAACTCACAAACGCGGATGGCAAAAACAATAACAAAGGCCTGAGTGACGTCATCTGCATACTATCTATAGCTCTTGTGTGAGAAATCTTGGGGTGTATCTAGGTCAAGGGTTATCCATGGAAGATCATGTTTAAAAAATATGTCAATGTTGTAACTATCAAATTAGAAACATTGGAAGAATCAGACATTATATTGATGAAGATATTGCAAAGATGCTTGTGAATAATAATAATATTAATAAGATTAATAATAATAATAATAATGATAATAATAATAATAATGATAATAATAATAATGATAATAATAATAATAATAATAATAATAATTATAACGATAATAATAACAATAATAATAATAATAATAATAATAATAATAATAATAATAATATAATAAATAATAATAATAATAATAATAATAATAATAATAATGAATAATAATAATAATAATAATAATAATAATAATAATAATAATAATAATAATAATAATAATAATAATAATAATAATAATAATAATAATAATAATATAATAATATAATAATAATAATAATAATAATAATAATAAATAATAATAATAATAATAATAATAATAATAATAATAATAATATAATAATAATAATAATAATAATAATATAATAATAATAAATAATAATAATAATAATAATAATTAATAATATAAAATAATAATATAAAATTATCTAAAGATTCAATTAATAGATTAAATCAATTGTTTAATAGATTGAATTATACATTAACAATCCAATATAAGATAGTGAGAGAGAAAAATGACATAGAATGTTATTGACTATTACAACAATGCTAAACTAGGCCCGTATGTGGGTTTGAATGTCAGACCTGCATAATAGGTATGCATTGGTAGGTTTAACTCACTAAACCCTAGAGATTTTTGCTACTTTTCAAAATTGGAAAAAATTGTATTAAAAATGAGCATGTACATAGATAGCTTTATTCAACTATCATTAACGTGTAAAAACAAAAAATATTAGCTTTGATACTACGCCTATAATTTGTCTTAGAAAAATGTAATAGATAGGCATGGAGTAAAAGTAACCCCGGGTAAACTACGGATATAGTCGGTGTTAGGGTTGAATGAATTAAACCCGTATGTTTTATCAATGATATCTTTTCAATATCTTTATGCCGATCAGAATTACAACAATTAATAAGTAAACCCGCCGACTCAAGCTGTATAGATATTATGCGCTTGGATAAGAAACACACAACATTGCCATCCGGAAATATAACGGAATAATACATGAAACTATATTATTGAGTTTGCGCCAACGGGTCCCGTTAGAGATAGACGACGATTGGGATTGTTTGGAAGCTTTAACCCTTTGCCCACTAGTCATTATGACATCCGAAATGCTATCGCCTTCTACATCTACGCCAGAATAGAAATAGAGGGTGGAGCCTACCATGATATAACATTTTATGGATCCCTAATTTCATCATATCAGTTCTGTCCACTGACAGGTGGGTGGATATCGCTTTCAAGAACTTATGTCCTTATATGAAATCCTGAGTTTTTGACCAATCAACGGATTGCTCTTTTGATAGCTCGCTTGTCAACATGAGTCAGCTCAGCCCTTGATTTATGTAAAGGCATCACAGGCGGTATATGTTGTGTAACTTCAAAGACCACGGTTGACCGAAAGCGATGAATGGAAGCCCTACTGTGGCGTGGAGAACGAGGTCTTGTATGTATAGTTACGTCATATCTCAACGCTCGTGAATTCTTAGTACGGCTGGACTCACAATCAAAACTCGAAATCTGTGTTTTAAACTCTTGAATCAATGCGTTCGTCTTATTGAGAAATGAAATGCGATATATAAATCAAGAACATCGACCGGAAAATAAGGAAATTATCATAAAATTATAAAATTTGAGAAAGCTGTTTTCAAAATCAAATCTATTACAAAAAAGGTTATTTCTCGACCGATTTTTTGAGACAAAGACAATTTTTCTCCACTTTTCAAGCTGATTCCAACAATGAGGTTTTCAAATTTATCGCGATAAGATTATTTGTCATTATTTTTTTTAATACTCAATTGACTGCTCAGGAAATGAATACGTAATCCTTGGCGGCTAGCGAGTAGGTGTTAAATTTTGCTTACCCTTTTCCACGTAGACGCACACACACACACACACACACACACACACACACACACACACACACACACAGACTGAACACACAATGTATGTCTTTCACTTCTGGCCAAAGTTTCCTTATTACAACTTAGACTCGAATGATAACAGCGAGTAGGGTGTCAGATTAAACTTCAGTTTTAAAGGTCTAATTCAATTCACACCGTAATAAATCATAATAATGATCATTCTTGATATATTAGAGCATTAAAATATTTAATTCACATTACTTTAAATATATTTTAAATATATATATTTTGTAATTATTTTAGCGACGATACGAACCCCTTTTAATCGTCGAGCCGAACGATAGGATGCTAGACGACGATAAGTCTGTGTGTGTGTGTGTGTGTGTGTGTGTGTGTGTGTGTGTGTGTGTGTGTGTGCGTCTACGTGGGAAAGGGTAAGCAAAATTTAACACCTACTCGCTAGCCGCCAAGGATTACGTATTCATTTCCTGAGCAGTCAATTGGGTATTAAAAAAAAATAATGACAAATAATCTTATCGCGATAAATTTGAAAACCTCATTGTTGGAATCAGCTTGAAAAGTGGAGAAAAATTGTCTTTATCTCATAAAAATCGGTCGAGAAATAACCTTTTTTGTAATAGATTTGATTTTGAAAACAGTTTTCTCAAATTTTATAATTTTATGACAATTTCCTTGTTTTCCGGTCGATGTTCTTGATTTATATATCGTTTTTCATTTCTCAATGAGACGAACGCACTGATGTAACTCGATTGATTCAAGAGTTTAAAACACATATTTCGTGTTTTGATTGTGAGTCCAGCCGTAGAAAGAATTCACGAGCGTTGAGATATGACGTAACTATACATACAAGACCTCGTTCTCCACGCCACAGTAGGGCTTCCATTCATCGCTTTCGGTCAACCGTGGTCTTTGAAGTTACACAACATATACCGCCTGTGATGCCTGTACATAAATCAAGGGTTGAGCTGACTCATTTTGACAAACGAGCTATCAAAAGAGCAATCGTTGATTGGTCAAAAACTCAGAATTTCATATAAGGACACAAGTTCTGGAAAGCGATATCCACCCACCTGTCAGTGGACAGAACTGATATGACGAAATTAGGGCTCCATAAAATGTTATATGGTAGGCTCCACCCTCTATCTCTGTTCTGGCGTAGATGTAGAAGGCGATAGCATTACGGATGTCATAATGACTAGTGGGCAAAGGGTTAAAGCTTCCAAACAATCCCAATCGTCGTCTATCTCTAATCGGCCCCGTTAGAGCCCCGATGCGCAATCTGTCTATTATGGAACCTTGAACGTTTATAGATAGCATGCGCTTGGCAAAGAAACTCACAACATTGCCATTCGGAAGTATAACGGACCAACACACAAAACTATATGGACCATTGAACGTTTATTGATAGTGTGCGCTTTGCAAGGAAACTCACAACATTGCCATCCGGAAATATAACGGACCAACATACAAAACTATGTGTAACCTTGAACGTTTATAGTCAGGTTGATACAGTTTAGTGAGAATTCCTCATTAACGCGGATGGAAAAAAACAATTACAATGTCTGAGTGACTTCGAAATATCTTTAGGCTATGGTGGACAATGGTGGGAAGGAGGGGGAGGGGCGGGAGTTCCGATAGCTCAGTTGGTAGAGCACACGCTTCACACGAAAAGGGACCGAGATCGATTCCGGGTGCAGTCGAAATTATTTTTCAATTATTGACGTCATTCTTTGGTCAACGTCAGATTATCACCGTAGCCATCCTTATGTTATAGCCTGATACCGTAGCCATCGTTATGTTATAGCCTGATACCGTAGCCATCGTTATGTTATAGCCTGATACTGAAATAAAAAAGGACTTGCAGTTTGACGTCATTATTTGGTTTTTGCACCGCCTTGGGAGTTGTCGTTAGTAGAGCTCATGGAAACAAGTAATTTCATAGGTTGAACTATTGAATACAACTCACGATTTGTTTTCTTTTGTGGCAAAAGACTGGCATTTTGACGTCATTTTTTGGTCAGTATCAGGCCATAACTTTACGAAGGCCACCCTGCGGTCAGGCTATATGTTAATATATGTTAACGATGGCTCCGGTCAGCTCTTAGTTTACGATGGCTACGCTTTGGGTTCCGGTCTGATTCATCCTCACATGTCATCACCATTTCCAAACAATGTCGTGTCATAATAAATGTCAAAGGTCACACACACGGTATGGTCTAATTAACAATAATCGTGACAGCGTTGATGGGCAGGGCGAGGTGTCAACTTTTTAATTAACCACGATATATCAATAACTCTGTTGTCGTGTAATTATTTCATTATTTTCACAAACAACAATATATATATATAATATATATATATATATATATATATATATATATATATATATATATATATATATATTGTCAACCACTCTACGCTATTCCAATTAACTCCCCTCAATCATATATATATATCTTCTGCGTATATAAAATTTTAGATCAATTAATTATAGTTGTAACAAAAAGTCACGAAACGAAATTACTTTTGAACCGTAACAAACCAATCAATAACTATAGATAATATGCGCTTGACTAAGAAGCTCATAACATTGCCATCCGGAAGTAAAACGGACCAACATACAAAACTGTGTGCATCCATGAACGTTTATAGTGTGATTGATCGTGGCCTTCGTAAAGTTATGGCCTGACACTGACCAAAAAATGACGTCAAAATGCCAGTCTTTTGCCACAAAAGAAAACAAATCGTGAGTTGTATTCACTAGTTCAACCAATGAAATGACTTGTTTCCATTAGCTCTACTAACGACAACTCACTAGACGGTGCAAAAAACAAATAATGACGTCAAACTGCCAGTCCTTTTTGGTTTCAGTATCAGGCTATAATATAACAATGGCTACGGGTTGATACAGTTTAGTGAGAATCACTCACAAACGCGGATGGCCAAAATACAATAACAAAGGCTTGAGTGACGTCATCATCGTTCTATCTGTAGATAGTTCGAAGATGACGTCACTGAGGTCTTTGTTATTGTTTTTTTTTTTTGCCATCCGGGTTTATGAGTTATTCTCACTGAACTGTATTAACCCGCATATAAACGTTCATGGATACACACAGTTTTGTGTATTGGTCCGTTTACTTCCGGATGGCAATGTTATGACCTTCTTAGCCAAGCGCATACTATCTATAGATACCAACAAGATATGAAGTGAGTAGAAAAGTGCCAGAAGACAATAGAGAATAAAAATTTTTTCGCGGCGGTGGTGGGGTTTGAACCTGCGACCTTATTGGTACGACAACTCCGCCTGGCAGGTGAGAACGTGGCTCTACCGTGTGAGCTATCCACGAACACAAAAATATTCGTTTCAAACCCAAGTCATTTCTAGATCCCTCTCTCACCCACTTCTTGAGACCGCCGATTCGTTCGCACACCACCATCTATAGATAGTTCGAAGATCACGTCACTCAGGCCTTTGTTATTGTTTTTGCCATCCGCGTTTGTGAGTTGTTCTCACTAAACAGTATTAACCAGACTCTAAAAGTTCATGGTTACACAGAGTTTGTGTGTTGGTCCGTTATGCTTCCGGATGGCAATGTTGTGAACTCCTTGGCCAAGCGCATACTATCTATAACATAACGATGGCTACGGGTTGATACAGTTTAGTGAGAATCACTCACAAACGCGGATGGCAAAATACAATAACAAAGGCTTGAGTGACGTCATCTTCGTTCTATCTCTATAGATAGTTCGAAGATGACGTCACTCAGGTCTTTTTTATTGTTTTTTGCCATCCGGGTTTATGAGTTATTCTCATTGAACTGTATAAACCCGCCTATAAACGTTCATGGATACACACAGTTTTGTGTGTTGGTCCGTTATACTTCCGGATGGCAATGTTATGAGCTTCTTAGCCAAGCGCATACTATCTATACAGATAAGCAACACCCTGAACCGTAAATAAATAAGTCTTGCCTATCCGTGTCCATGATGAAATTTTGTTTAAAAAAGAGTCCTTCAGACCCATTGGGCTCATGGAGCAGGAGTTTATCCCGGTTTCTATTGCCAGAAATGGACAATAGCAATACTCTTCAACAGTCGTAACGTCACTTCCTTCCTAATTAATGACGCATGGAAACTTAGTAACACTGGCTCTAAACTATCGGAACAATGGCGGACGCCCGTATGAAATATTTCCCCGGCGAGCATAAAAGCGTATCCAGAGGGGGAAACAAATATATTTGATCATGTTTTGACTTTTACACATTCTGATCACAAGGCATATGAAAAGTTCTAGCCAGCATGAAGAATAAAAAGTAATGATTTTCTTTGTTTAGAACCAAGATGGCCGCCGTTGCCGAGCGGAGTGACATCAGACTACTGAATCCAATTGCTTGCTATCCTTTGGGTTGTCAGGCCTGTAAACATGTACACGTCAAATCAAACAAAGAACAATCAAACCAAAAAAAAAAAAAACAAAAAAAAAAAAAAACAACAAAAAACATCTTGTATAAATAAAAAGTAGTTCTTCAGAGTCATTAGGCTCATGGAGCCGGAGTTTATCCCAGTTTCTATAGCGAGAAACGGATAATAGCGATTGCTTGCTATCTTTTGGATAGGGCGCTAGTCTATCGCAAAGTACTTTTTCCACCAGATCTAACAGACTCACCTACCCATTCACTACTGGGTAGACTGGCGATTCAGAAAAATAAAAATCTCGACTACCATCCGGGTTCAATCTTAGTCGCTTTCGCGTGTGAAGCGAGTGATCTACCAACTGAGCTATCGGGACCCCCCCCCCCCCCAACCGGCCCCCGATGGAAAAAAAATTAAAAATGATAATTTCTTAAACCACAACACCAAGGTGCCCGTATTTGAAGGTCTGATAATGGAATACAGTTTCGGACTTAGTAATGACTATCCCGCACAAATCTTTGGGCCTCTTTTTCGCTCACGAAGTGCCCGAATTCGCGTCAAAATATGGGACGAAGCCGTTTCGTATTTGCTATTTTAAAAAATTAATTACGACGCTGTTTATCGGTGAATATGACTGAAAGTTGGCACACAGTTAGAAAAAAGGTCATTTTAGGTTATGTCAAGCGACAAAACTCGTGCGATTATCAGAAAACCGTTAAAAATAGATTTTTACTTTTTGGAGTAAAATATTTCTAAAACTACAGGGCGTGGTTTTGTCGCTGACAAGGTAATACATGAAAATGTCTTCTTTTTGGTTGTAAAATTTCATATGAATATGACGAGTACTTTCCCCGTATTTTACAAAACACCATCCTAATTTGCTCTTCAAGTTTCAATCTTTTAATCCACTTATTACGTAAGATACAACCAAAGGTCGAAAAAAAATGCCGAAAAAGCGTCCCATATTTTCGCGTTTTTTTCCTCTTTGCGGGTCATCCAAAAAAATGACACCTTTGAAACTGCATAACTTGTTTATTTATGAATGGATTTTCAAAATTCAAAAACATTTTTACTCAGTGGAGATAGGGCTTTGGTTTTAGACAAAAAATTTTCTCAAAAAGAGAAAAAAACATTTTTCATAGTCATTGCTACATTGTTGTAATGGACACTATATTGCGTTGGTTTCTGTATTTCTGTTACAAACATGATTCCATAAATATTTGGGTTTTAAAACAACACAGCGTACAAAAACCCGTTTTTTAAAAGAAAGCTTATAGATAGTATGTGCTTGGCTAAGAAACTCACAACAGTGCCATCCGGAAATATAGATAGTATCCGTGTGGCTAAGAAACTCACAACAGTGCCATCCGGAAATATATATATATATATATATATATATATATATATATATTATATATATATATATATATATAGACCTGTAAATGAGCTCTATAAAAATTGACTGAAACTCTTCGACAAACTGAAGATTCAATTATTAAAAAAAAAATAAGGGCATCATTGGAGAGGAGAGTGATAAATACAATACATTAAAATAGTGGGTGTTATTTCTATTCTTACTGGAAGTATGACTGCCATAATTTGATGTAGAAGCAATGCTAAATAAGCATGTCATTCATATAGGTAAAGATGACTTCATCAAAGTCATATTCCTGCCTCTGAAATTTTTTTTGACATAGTCAGAAAAATAATCACCATTATCATCTTTAACTTCTAGCCATGACCAATTCAATTTATTCCTCACACTCACATCTTTAACTTTATCGATGCTCGACAAGTCTGAATTGCGATCCACGAACAGCTCAGCCATTGTGAGAACATTAGAATAATGTAGCAATGAGCAAACTTGATTTTCAATCAGTAAATGACAGAGAAAAAAAAATTAAATAAATATGACTTCTGGCCAATACACTGAATTATTAAGTAGAAGTGAATTATCAAGAAGAAACTTCGGCAGGCGTAGCGGAAAAATTCAAAGAATCGAAATGAAGGTAAATCGCCACAAAACAGCAAGCTCGCTTGGGCTTGAGCAAAACAATGGCAGAAAACGTCCTGATTTGCACGGGAATTAATTAGGCTACTTACCATTGTTCCTTATAATCAGGTACTCAATCAGTGAAGAAACGGTCAATCAGTTTGTTTACAATGTGAGGCAATCGAAATGTGCTTGTTGTAGCAATCTATCCTAATCTAACTTTCGATTTAAAGGTGTCTCCATCATCTACTAGAGATGTTACTTCCGGCATTCACATTTTATTTTTTTTTTATATTTTAAAACCCAGCTTGTAATTGTGGTCAATTTTGGCTTAGACGAAACAGTGAAATTTATCGCTCGGCGGCTCAGTTAAAATTGGCTACCGTTGGGATCACGACAGGTTGGAAAGTGAAAAAAATAATTTAACGAAGGCTGTGTGAAATTACACTGGGATGTGTTCAGTCACGCCAATTCTAAAAAGCGCCGCTTAGCCTTGGCAATAAATCCATCGTTAATATTAACGGCTCCCATGAGCTATGCGTAGCGTTATGGAACACTCCTAATTACTTTACGGTCATTCGACTACGATTTGTGAATTCTTTCTTTCTTCACTTCTTTCTTTCTTTCCTTTTTTTTTTAAATATTTGAATTTGACAAATTGACTGATTTCAGTTAATTGACTGAGAATTTACAGGTCTATATATAGTATGCGCTTGGCTAAGAAACTCACAACAGTGCCAGCTCGGCGCATAGTTGAGTCCTTGGAAAAGGATCTTTACTCACTTTCTCTCCCCGTACTCAGGTGTAAAAATGAGTACCTGGTCGATAACAGCGTTGTCTCTGTCCGCAAAAAAATTGTAATATCGCCTAACAGGCGTCATGACCCGCCCTAAATGTTAGATGTTGTTGTTGACCAACTGACCCTTCGTAAAGCGCCTTGCTTGAGCACGTTTTGTGGATATTGCGTTATATAAAAGATTGTTTTAAAATATTTTTTAATCAAACAAAAAGTAGAAATCCTCTGCCATCGGATGCAGCTTAAACTAAGAGCCCTTATGTTTTGTATCGGTTTGTATCATTGGGCCCTTCGTAAAGCGCCTTGAGCATGTTTAGTGGATATTGCGTTATATAAAAGCTTATTGTATGATATTTTTAATGAAACAGAAAGTAGAAATATTCTGCATCGTAATCTAATCGAAGAGCCCGTATGTTTTGTATCGATTTGTATCATTGGGCATTCAATAACATCTTTGAGCACCGAATTCATTCACGTTCAATAAATCCTTCATCAATTTCTATTGCTTTGAATCATTTCATTGAAAATCAGATGTAGTTTGTTCGGGTCTCAAAATTGAGGTTTCTACATTAGAAGAAGAAGAAGAAAATGTAGTCATTCTTTTTAGTAGTAGTAGTAGTAGTAGTAGTAGTAGTAGTAGTAGTAGTAGTAGTAGTAGTAGTAGTAGTAGTGGTATAAGTAGTAGTTGTTGTTGTTGTTGTGGTGGTGGTAGTGGTAGTAGTAGTAGTAGTAGTTGTTGTTGTTGTAGTGGTGGTGGTAGTAGTAGTAGTAGTAGTAGTAGTAGTAGTAGTAGTAGCAGTAGTAGTAGTAGTAGTAGTAGTAGTAGTAGTAGTAGTAGTAGTAGTAGTAGTAGTAGTAGTAGTAGTAGACAAAGAAGAAGGAGGAGAAGAAGAAGAAGAAGAAGAAGAAGAAGAAGAAGAAGAAGAAGAAGAAGAAGAAGAAGAAGAAGAAGAAGAAGAAGAAGAAGAAAAAGAAGAAGATGAAGAAGAAGAAGAAGAAGAAGAAGAAGAAGAAGAAGAAGAAGAAGAAGAAGAAGAAGAAGAAGAAGAAGAAGAAGAAGAAGAAGAAGAAGAAGAAGAAGAAGAAGAAGGAGGAGGAGGAGGAGGATGAGGAGGAGGAAGAGGAGGAGGACTAGGAGGAGGAGGAGGAAGAGAGGAGGAAGAGGGGGAGGAGGAGAAAGACGGGGATGAAGATGAGGAGAAATAAACAAACAAAAAGAGAAATTCTATACTATTTCATTTTACTTTCCAACTTACCGCGTTAAGTATCCATATTGAACCAGTGATACCGAATGACACAAAACAACAATAATAATTATTATTATAAGTGTACTCAATCTACTGATAATCACTTTTGTCACAGTACCAACACATTAATACGTCACTCCTGGTGTGTTATAGAATATGGTGAATATTATTATCAATATAATATTATTTTCAATCTCCAGCCATTCTTCTTGGGTGCTTGGAAATCAAAAGTTAGCTTTGAAATAAATCCCTGTGTACCAAGTCATCACAATATGTGGAAAACATAAATAGTATTATATAAAGTGATTTATGGTATGTTGTTGATAATAGTTACACATTTTAGAAAAAAAAAAACAAACAAAAAAAAAAAAAAAAAAACAAAAAAAAAAACAAAAAAACCCACACAAGTTGTAATGATTATTCGATGGATGAGTTCCGTGTCGCGTGTAGGTCTTGGTGGTTCGTAAATTCCTTTCTGAAAATGAAGAATTGAGTAAAGTTGAAGATCGGAAATGAAAGTACAAGAAAATCCATTCATAATTCTCTCTCGTCGTTCCGGTTAAGTAATAGCGACTAACGGAGCGTTGTGTTAGGAACAATAATTGAAGAGAGAGAGAGAGAGAGAGAGAGAGAGAGAGAGAGAGAGAGAGAGAGAGAGAGAGAGAGAGAGAGAGAGAGAGAGAGAGAGAGAGAGAGATGACATTATTTTTAAACCTACTTCAAAGAAACGCGGCAATAACAACGACTCTAAAGACAGAAGTACATTGTAATAATGACAGGGGAGAGAAAAATGCGATGCTATGTTAAAGAGTTGGTTAAAAAGACAAATCGGATAGAAAGCAAAGCTAGCAAGGCAAAACGCGATCCGCTAGGTACCTTGGTTTGTTATGGAAGTCAAGTCAAGAAGGAGCGGAGAGAAACACGAAGAAGAAGAGTTAGGTAGAGGAGGAGAAACAGATGAAGAGGAAGAACACGAGGCAGGCAGCATCGTTTGTCGTACGGACGAACCGCACGCACCGCACCGCCGCGCACTGGCGCGCACTACCGTTAAAAAAATGGGGATCGAACGACAAAAGAAAACGAAAGGCGAGGAAAAAAGATAATATATTATACAAGCAAGACAAGCGCCACTTTGGAATAAGTGAGAACTGACTGACTTTGCGAGCGAGCGAGCGAGTGAGTGAGTGAGTGAGTGAGTTAGCGCAGCAAGCAAAGCAAGCACGCACGCACGCACGCACGCACGCACGCAAGCACGCTGCTGGTGGTGATGGCGTTTATCTAGCTAAGCAGGACGGAAGGAGACTGTGAGTGAGTGCTAGGTACGTATTCCGCGAGCAGGAGAGTGTTAAAAAAAAGAAAAGAAAAAAAAAAAAAAAAAGAAAAAGGTCCCTAGCGGCGTGAGTAGATGGATTGGTCCTTATTTCGTATTTCGCTTTCTGTGACGAGCAACTTTTAACTACCTACTAACTGTATTGGTGTTATTTATATAACGGTGGGGAGTGGGGGTGTTAAAATGGGAGGGGGGAGGGGGGGGGGAAGAGGGAGAAATGGGGGGAGGGGGGGAAGGGGGTGGAGATAATAGATCAAGGGTAAAGGGAAGAAGAAAGGAGTCGGGGGTGGGGTAGGGGGGGGGGGGGGCTGATGTCGTACACAATCAATGTTAATTATTGTGTGTGTTATTGTAATTTTATTGATTCTTACAATCCATATAGCACTATTTTAAAAAATAAATTATAACGAATAATAAAATTCCCTTTTACTCATTCCATAGAGGATATTTGTCTCTAGGGAAGACTGCGTGAGCCGCAATGCAGCGCCGCAAATTGAGTAGAGAGAGGTGAATGATTTGCTCAAGGCCACACAGGGCAGAGGCGGGTGATCGAACTCGGTACCATTCGGGTATGAAGGAAAGACCGTACCGCTGAGCCACTACCCCCCCCCCCCCCCCCCAAATCCGAATGGTTTATCTCCATCATTCTCTCAAGGTGAGTGGCGACTGCGAAGTCTCAGGTTTGAGAGTTTTTACCAAGATGAAGGTTATTTTAATCGATCGATATTTGAAGGACGGCTTTCTCTTCAGAATCCAAAATGTCCACGTTTTTTTCCGAGTCCCACCGTAGCCATCGTTTAGTTTTTGCCTGACACTGAACCCCCAAAAGACTGGCATTTTGACGTCATTATTTGTTTTTTTTTGCACCGCCCAGTGAGTTGTCGTTAGAAGTGCTCGAGGAAACAAGTGGTCCCATTGGTTGAACTATTGAATACAACTCACGATTTTTTTTTTCTTTTGTGGCCAAAGACTGGCATTTTGACGTCATTTGTTGGTCAGTGTCAGGCCGTGGCCTTCGTAAAGTTATGGCCTGATACTGACCAAAAAATGACGTCAAAATGCCAGTCTTTTGCCACAAAAGAAAACAAATCGTGAGTAGTTGTTTTCAATAATTCAACCAATGAAATAACTTGTTTCCATGAGCTCTGCTAACGACAACTCACAAGGCGGTGCAAAAACCCAATAATGACGTCAAACTGCCAGTTCTTTTGGATTTCAGTGTCAGGCTATAGATAGTATGCGCTTGGCTAAGAAGCTCATAACATTGCCATCCGGAAGTATAACGGACCAACACACAAAACTGTGTGTATCCATGAACGTTTATAGTCGGGTTAATACAGTTCAGTGAGCATTTCTCATAAACGCGGATGGCAAAAAACAATAACAAAGACCTGAGTGACGTCATCTTCGAACTATCTATAGATAGAATGCGCTTGGACTAGGAGTTCACAACATTGCCATCCGGAAGTATAACGGACAACACATAAACTCTGTGTAACCATGAACTTTTATAGTCTGGTTAATACAGTTTAGTGAGAACAACTCACAAACGCGGATGGCAAAAACAATAACAAATGCCTGAGTGACGTCATCTGCATACAATCTATAACATAACGATGGCTACGGTCAGGCACAGTAGCCTTTCTCAATGTGTAGGTCTAAGACGACTTGCACTTATTTGCAGGTCTGATTACCAAATTCCTTATGGGCTCATTGTTGAAATGGAAATCTAAAAAAAAAAAAAATGACGCAAAATCGTGTCCATAACAATAATGTTAAACTAGGCCCATAAGTAGGTTTGAATGTCAGACTGCATAATATGCAAGACAATATTGCAGGGCACAGTAGAAGGCTGCCGAAAAAGAGGAAGACAGAGGGAAGTGTGGCAGGATAACATTAAAGATTGGACAGGACTGACGTGGAACAATCTAATGAGGAAGGCCCAAGACCGTGATGAGTGGCGTTGAATCGTGAAGTCTGCATCCCGAGAGTCCCCCCGACGACCAACCGGTCATGGGACAGAGTGAGTGAGTGAGTGAGTGATAATAATATGTACGTTCAGTATGAGACCTCATAAATTACGTCATCAATATGCATGAAAGTGATCATCAAAAGAAAGTGGAAAGTGATTTCAGTGAAAATAAGGGAATCAAACGATCTCATTGGTTCTACTATGGATTGTATGCGCTTGGCTCTAAGAAGCTCACAACATTGTCATCTGGAAGTTTCACGGACCAACAGACAAAAGTGTAAACATGATCGTTTATAGTCTGGTTTATTCGGTTTAATGAGAATAACTCATAAAACATATGGTAAAAAAAAAAAAAAAGCAAACATAAAAAAAAAAAAAAACAATAACAAGGACCTGAGTGACGTCAACTTCGAACCATCTATAGATAGAATGCGCTTGGCCAAGGAGTTCACAACATTGCCATCCGGAAGTATAACGGACCAACACACAAACTCTGTGTAACCATGAACTTTTAAAGTCTTGTTAATACAGTTTATTGAGAACAACTCATAAACGCGGATGGCAAAAACAATAACAAAGGCCTGAGTGACGTCATCTGCATACTATCTATAGATAGTATGAAGTTGACGTCACTCAGGTCTTTGTTATTGTTTTTGCCATCCGCTTTTATGAGTAATTCTCACTAAGCTGTATCAACCAGACTATAAACGTTCATGGTAACACATAGTTTTGTGTTTGGGCCCGTTATACTTCCGGATGGCAATGTTGTGAGTTTCTTAGTCAAGGATCGATCTCGGTCCCTTTGCGTGTGGAGCCAGTGCCCAACCAACTGAACTATCGAGACCCCGATAAGAAACAAAACAAATAATAATAATAATAATAATAATAATAATAATAATAATAGTAGTAGTAGTAGTAGTAGTAGTAGTAGTAGTAGTAGTAGTAGTAGTAGTAGTAGCAGTAGTAGTAATAGTAATATAATGATAATGATAATATAATAATAATATAATAATAATAATAATAATAATAAATAATAATAATAATAATAATAATAATAATAATAATAATAATAATAATAATAATAATAATAATAATAATCATAATAATAATAATAATATGATGATGATGATAATAATAATAATAATAATAATAATAATAATAATAATAATAATAATAATAATAATAATAATAATAATAATAATATAATAATAATAATAAATAATAATAATAATAATAATAATAATAATAATAATAATAATAATAATAATAATAATAATAATAATAATAATAATAATAATAAAATATATAGTAGTAGTAGTAGTAGTAGTAGTAGTAGTAGTAGTAGTAGTAGTAGTAGTAGTAGTAGTATAGTAGTAATATAATAATAATAATAATAATAATAATAATAATAATAATAATAATAATAATAATAATAATAATAATAATAATAAAAATAATAATAATAATAATGATAATAATGATAATAATAATAATAATAATAATAATAATAATAATAATAATAATAATAATAATAATAATAATAATAATAATAATATAATAATAATAATAATAATAATAATAATAATAATAATAATAATAATAATAATAATAATAATAATAATAATAATAATAATAATAATAATAATAATAATAATGTTTAACTAAAAAAGAGAGAAAAAACACCTTCTCAAGGTAACCCCACTTTTAGACAATTCCTTCACAAACTGAAAACAAACAAACAAACAAACAAACAAACAAACAAACAAACGATCATTTCCCAGTCGTACTCTGAGCAAATCTAAAGTCATCACAACCTGGAGTCGAGTCGGTGACATCAAAGCCAAAATGGTGACATGCGTTAGAAGGCTATAATATTTCCTGTCATCACGTATCATCACAAACGACTTCAAAGGCAGGCCACCCGGCGTCTGGAGTTTCCTCTTCGATGAATACTCCTCAACAGTCGTGACGTCATTTCCTTCCTAATGACGCATGGTAACTTAGTAACACTGGCTCTAAACTATCGGAACAATGGCGGACGCCCGTATGAAATATTTCTCCGGCGAGCATAAAAGCGTATCCAGGGGGAAAAAAACATAAATTTGATTATGTTTTGACTTTTACACATTCTGATCACAAGACATATGAAAAGTTCGAGCCAGCATGAAGAATAAAAAGTAACGATTTTCTTTGTTTAGAACCAAGATGGCCGCCGTTGCCGGGCTATGTGACACCAGACTACTGAATTCAATTGAAATGATGACACGTGTCGTTTGTGATGATGAATCATATATGACCCCTCGTCTCAAAACGGTATTATGTCGGGGTGGACCAGATGCTAAAAAGTCAAATTATAGTGAAAATGGACAAAAATATGAAACGTTGATACTTAGTACAGTAAAATATAATATTCCTTCTCATCTATAAAGCATATAAACTCAACTTAAGCGAGGTATTTCTGGCTACATATTCCATTTTCAGCATCTTAATCATCCCGACTTAATATCGTTTAGAGACGAGGGGTCATATATACATATTATAAGAACCAATAGATAGAACGAAAATTACGTCACTCAGGTCTTTGTTGTTTTTTTTTTGTTTTTTTTTTTGTTTTGTTTTTTTGTTTTTTTGCCATTCATGTTTATGAGAAAATTCTCACTAAACTGTATTAACCAGACTATAAACGTTCAAGGTTACACGTAGTTTTGTGTATTGGTCCGTTATACTTCCGGATTATTTCAAGGTGTTAGTAGACAGGGAATTATATGATGGGAGATTTATATATTATGACGAATAATACTTGTTTGCACTGCTGTTGCCATGGCTTTCAATCTTATATGTATAAATTATGCATTATTAGTTTAGTATGGTTATCTTCTATATGCGCGCGCGCGCGCGTGTGTGTGTATGTGTGTGTGTGTGTGTGGGTGTGAGTGCTTTGCATGTCACGGTTAAAGATATTATATGTCTGTAAATCACATATATATGAGTACATTTAAGTTGAAATACTATCTTTACCACGTGTGTCGTTATTGTAATCTTTAATCAATAGATTTATAGCATTACTATTAATATTAAGGGCATTCAAGGGAAATTATCATATTTTGCCCTATACCATATAATATGTTATATGTTATGTTGTTATGGCACTGTTGTGAGTGCCTTAGCCAAGCGCATACTATCTATACGCCAGTATTTTGTTTTGATTTTTGTTTTGTTTTGGTTTACGGCTATGTGGCCTCGTGGTATGACACTCGCTTTCGGATCGGAAGGTCCTGGGTTCGGGGTCTTGCTCGGCGCATAGTTGAGTCCTTGGAAATGGCTCTTTAGCTTTACTCATATTCTCTCACCGTACCGTACCCAGGTGTAAAATGAGTACCTGGTCGTTAACAGCGGTGTCTCTGTCCGAAAAAAAAATTTGTAATATCGCCTAGAGGCTTTTTGTCTCGTCCTACATGTTAAGTGTTTCTGTCGATCAGTAATTGTAGTCCTTTAGAGCCATTACTCAATAGCAATTTCTTGCAATCCTTTCGATAGGACGCCAGTCTATCGAAAAATACTTTCCACCATATATAACAGACCCAGCTACCCATTCACTGCTGAGGGGAAGGGGGGGGGGGTGCACAGGGGAGTCAAAAGAAATATCTCGACTGCACCCGGGATCAATCTTGGTCCCCTTTGTGTGTGAAGCGAGCGCTCTACCAACTGAGCTAATAACTGCTGGCTCGGGTCCCCTTGTAAACGCTTTAAGCACAATCACATTACCGGAACTATTTTGAAAAGCTGTCACCAACAACTGGCTATACCTTATACAAAACTGTTTCAAACGTCAATCGATCAACAATCAGTGCCAGTACTTTGGAAAACATCGATTGTCGTTCCAGTTCCAAAAAAGCGTTGCCCGACCGTATTGAACGACTTCCGTCCAGTGGCGCTTACATCGCTTGTAATGAAATGTTTAGAAAAAAATTTAAAATCTGAGCTCCTACAAAAATGTTATGACCTGAAATTGCTAGATCCGTACCAATTTGCATACCAGCAACATCTCAGTGTAGAAGACGCACTATTAACCGCCACAAATTCGATCTCAAAACACCTTGACCAAACGCCCTCGAATTACGCCAGAATCCTGTTTGTCGACTTTTCGTCAGCTTTTAATGCCATGAACACAGATATTTTGCTTCAAAAGTTGTGCAACATGGATATTCCAAACAACCTTATTAAATGGTATAAAGAGTTTCTGACCCATAGACCGCGATGTGTAAAATTGGGTGAACATATCTCCAACAAAAGAACGTTGTCGAACGGATGTCCCCGAGGCTGCGTGAGTTCCCCAATCCTGTACATCTTATACACCAACGACTGCAGACCTACCTTTGAAAATTGTTTTATAGTGAAATATGCAGATGATACTGCTATTCTTGGCTTATTAAAAGATAAAGTTACCGAAAAGAATTATTTCAAACAAATAATTATATTCACCGATTGGTGTAAACAGAATCAGCTTGAATTAAATGTTGAAAAAACGAAAGAACAGGTGTTTGGTGTAAAAAATAAAAACGACTTAATGTGTGTGGCGATCGGTAAAGATGTTGTTGAGATAGTTGACTATATTAAATATTTAGGAATAACCATTGATAGTTCCCTCAATTTCTCTCAACATATTAATATAATATCTAAGAAAGTTGCCCAAAGATTATACATCCTAAGGAAATTGAGAACATTTCAAGTAAGGAAGAAAACTATGTTAAGAGTTTATGACTCATTGATTAAAAGTGTAATTTGCGTTCACCTTTTGAAAACGACGACCTGTATTTTTAACGGTTTTTAAAAGACGTTACATTCCAGATTTATTTGGCTATGAAAAGGTGTAGATTACATAAAGATAACAGGGTGAGCTACAGACAGACGGACAGACAGACAGACAGACGGACGGACAGACAGACATACATACATATCTCAACTAATGTTAAAACAAAGACATCTCGTTCAGTCTTTATAATATTTCACATACACACAAACACACACACACACACACACACACATGCACACACCCTTTATTTTCTTCACTTGCTCACAACTCTTATCATTCATGTAATGCTTTTCTCCCCCTCCCCCCCCCCCCACCTTCCCTCCGACTCCCACTCCCTGGCCCCTCCCCACCACCCCCCCCCCTCCTCTCCGTCTTACCCCCTCCCCCCCCCCCCCTCCGTCCTTTCTATCCTCATCTATTTCAGATTTTTTTTTCTTTACGACTACTTACACTTATCATTCTTACACTGCTTTTCTCTCCCCCCCCCCCCCCCCCCCCCCCCCCCCGTTATCCCCCCCCCCCACCTCTCGTCCTGGTCTATCCTCGTCTATTGCTGTTTTTTCTCTCTTGAAGACTACTTACAGTTATCATTCTTATATACCTTCTTCCCCCTCTCCCCCCCACCTTGTCTCTCGGTCTCTCAATTTTTCTCTATCTTTCTATAATCTTCTCCGAAACCGCTTGTGAAATTATACATAAAAGGTAACTGAATGTTTACGTTGAATAATAATAATAATAATAATAATAATAATAATAATAATAATAATAATAATAATAATAATAATAACAACAACAACAACAACAACAACAACATGCATTCGTGCAACGTTAAATTACAAACCTTTCCAACATTTCAAAAGACTCTAGAGTGAGTACAAACATTTTACATAATACTCACATTCCTGTCTGATGAGTCAGACACATTTGACGGGGAACCAGTTTGAAATGGAGAGTGTATTATGACGTCAGAAGTTATATAGAATTAGTTGGAAACATCTACAGGAGTGAGCGTGGAACAGTGGCAAGTAGAGATGAGAGAAAAAAAAATTGAGGGACGAGTTTTCTGGCCTAAATTTCAAATCTATTGCTGTTTTTAAAGTCTACGGAAATATTGTCTTTAATCCTCTCCTTACCAACTACAGGAAAATCGTCACATTCGTTACGATACAAGCAACATTTTTCTTATTCAAATTTCTTGTTTATATCATAAAAATTAAAGAAAATGAACAATGTGGGTTGTAGAGCATGTGGTCTAGTGGTATGACACTCGCTTTTGGATCGTAAGGTCCTGGGTTCGACTCATATTTGAGTCCTTGGAGAAGGCTCTTTACTCAATTACAATTTTTTTTTCTGGCCGGACAGAGACAACGCTGTTAACGGCCAGGTACTCATTTTACACCTGAGTACGCACGATGAGAGAATGTGAGTAAAGATCCTTTTCCAAGGACTCAACTATGCGCCGAGCGAGGGTCGAACCCCGGACCTCCCGATCCGAAAGCAGTTGTCATACCACACTTGACCGCTTAGCCGCACATTTCTTTTTTCAAAGTAGGGTAATTTTGTCTTAAATAAAACATTTTAAAAAAGGGAATCAAAGTTTTATGTTTTCTTTTTTCAATAGAAAAATCAGTTTTAGAAACTAAATCACCCCGACCAACGTGTACTTATTTGTAGGTCTGATAACCCAAATCATTATGGGCCCATTGTTGTAACGGAAATACTATCAAACCAAGGTAAAATATTGCCCATTACAACAACGTTAAAACAAGCCTATAATTACGTTCAGGTAATATAAGTAAGGACCAACAAGCGAAGAACTGATTTCAACAACACAAGGAAACATCCAACTGCCTCAGCACCTGAACACACATGATGACATTCTAAAGCTAAGAACACTTGCACTAGACAGAGATTTATGGAGGCAAATTACTAACTGGATAATAGAAACAGACTGACAAACTCGAAGTGACGCACACGACACATTCATGGCAAGCGTCCATAGAGACTGAGCAGCCATATTCATTCATTCTATATAAGGACCTGGAGATGTGTGCACTTGGTTTTGAACCCGAGGTTTTGAAGCGGTGGGCTTAAAAGTATATTAATTTGATAACAAACAAACAAATAAATAAACCGTCATCCTCAAATAAACAAACAACAACTGAAAACATAAAACAAAACAATTAACAACAAAAAAAAAAATACCTAAGATACACAAGAAACAAAAACAAAAACAAAACAAAACCAAAAGTATCATGAAAAACGTCACGTCCCAAGTCAGCCAATCAGATTAAGCAACAAAAGTCATGGGATCTTGAACAACCAATCAGATTAGTTATAAGTCTAAAGCAAGGTCAAAGGGCTTGCATGACCTTGGTTATGTAATCGTATTTCCTAGTTTGGCCACAAACCGGCAAAACACTTTTTTTTCTTCGAATTTTGGCCAGAAATTTTCAGTGACAAAACTTGATTTCTCTAGATTATAAAACATCGCATTTTAGCATTGTAGAATTTATGAATTTTGACATGTTGAGAGTCAAAGAAATTCCATGATTTTGGGGGTAAACTAAACAAACAAACAAACAAACAAGCAGACAATCTAATAAACAAATTCCGACCAAAATTGTAAATAAAGACGATTTGTCATGACTTGGTTGGAATTATTATGTAAGCTGCAGCTCTTTCTATCTACAATATATTCGTACTTTTTCGGTTTCTTTCATCTTGTTTCGCCGGTCCCGATGGCCGAGTTGGTAGAACACTCGCTTCATATACAAAGGGACCAATTTGGATCCCTGTTTGAAGTCGAGATATTTTTATGAGCCCCCCCCCCCCCCCCCCCCCCCCCCCTGCATTCTGTCCAAACAGCAGTAATTGGGTGTCTGGTTCTGTACGATCTGGCGGAAAGTAATTCCTGCGGTATACTAGTGTCCGAATCCAAAAGGGTTGCAAGCGATTGATATTACCTGTGTTTCACGCTGTAGAAACCGGGATAAACTCCGGCTCCTTGGGCGTCATGACTCTGACGGATTACTTTTCCGCCATGTTTTGTCCTTTCCTCGTTCCCATTTCAAGATTATTGAGGCCCTGAAATTGTTGCAGTTGAAAACACCGGAGAGGAGGCGGAAAGAAAAACGCCTCCAACTTCTCAACAGAACTGCACATTCCAACAAAACAGCAGTAACTCTACCAGAGTATTTTACAAAACAACATTGTACATTCAGAGGAAATTATCATAGCAGTAAATTCACAATTCCAACACACAGAACCAACACATATAAAAACAGTTTCTTCCGAAGAACCATCAAAGAATGGAACACTCTCCAACTAGAATTCCTAGATATTACCACCAACAACAAATTTGGTCAACTATTTAAGATTAATCTTTCAACTCAATAACACAATAATGGAGAAAGTCACCACATAATTGTATAAAATCTTCAGTGATGGGTAATTCAGGTCGAGATCCTGCCTAACGGCAAAATCGCTTCATCAGTGGGGACTTTCCACCTGTCCAATATGTACCCGTTGTGGTAACGAGCCCGAAACCACAGCGCATCTAGTTGAACGGTGTGTTGTGACGAAACTTCCGGGCGGGTTTGAGACTGCACGAGTGCGGTAAAGAATTTGCAGATTGGGTCGATCGTCAAAACATAGTAGTGTGAGCTCCATTAGAATTTGCTTGCTGCCTTTTGCAAATAAAGACTTTGAACTTGATTGATGTCTCTTCTGAAAGACTGTAGTAATAAGTGAACTCATCTGCTACCTGCGGCTAAGTGGTCTAGTGTTATGACACTCGCCCTCGAACCGGAAAATCCAGGGTTTGTGTCCAACTCTGAGCTGTGTATAGTTGAGTCATTGAAAAAAAAGCCTCTTTACACACATTCCCTCACTGTCCTCAGGTATAAAATTAGTACCTGGCTGTTTACAGCTTTGTCTCTGTCAAAAAAAAGATAATGTAGTATCGCCCAGCAGTTGCCGAATTTCGTCTGAAAAAAATTGGAACTCTTCCCTGAAGTACTCTTCAAGGTCAAGTCCGTAAGATGTAAGGGCACACTGTGCCCATCACTGCAAATATTTATACACATTAAATGTTCCCCATCACACCACACTAATCCTGTCACTCAAAGCATTGAATCTTCCCTGTGTTTTTGTATATGTGGAAAACGTGTTGAAATGATGTTGGGTCTGTGTTGTCTATTGTGTCATGTGGTAGTTTGTTCCATTCACATATTGTTCGAGGGGGAAAAGCTGTATTTGTATGAGAACAAGAGATGAAGTGAGTAGGAAAGTGCCAGAAGAAATAGAGAATAAAAATTTCTGGATCTCAAGCAGTTGGGAGGAGAGAGAGCTCTAATAATGACTAGGGTTTTAGGGGTCGTGGATAGCTCATACGGTAGAGTCACGATCTTCCCGCCTGGTGGAGCACCAGTAAGGTCGCGGGTTCGAGCCCCCATCGCCGCCGCGAAGTTTTTATTCTCTATTGTCTTCTGGAACTTTCCTACTCACTTCATGTCTTGTTGTTATCAACATAATTGCCTGCTCCACTCACATTTCTGAATGTCATGTGGTAGATTGTTCAATTCACGTATTGTTCGAGGGAAAAGCTATATATATTTATATGTATTTGTTCTTGGAAATGGCTTGTGGAATTGATCGATGTGATGAAACCTGGACAAGTATCTGATCTTTGAATTGTTGATGTAGTCCGGGATGTTTATGGATGAGTGTTTGCTTTTAACTGTTTTGTGAAATAGATGTATGCGCACGTTCTCTCTACGAGAGTGGAGTGTTGGCCATCTTAGTGCGTCTAGAGCTGCTGTCACACACCCCGGTTCCGTCTTGTGGCAAGTTGAGGCAAATCGTACAATTGATCTCTGACTGTTTTCAGTGGCGTTTATGTCCTTAATTTTGTCTTCTTGACCAGAGACCCCTTGTAAAGTGCTTTGAGCATGTTATTTATATCGCGCTACATTTAAATTACGCCCTTCCGCCACGACACCATAAGATATCGTCGCCTAGGCATTCCATTAAGGAATATAGAAAAATTCATCAAACAAGATGTCTGATGTCAACAGGAATCACCAATGGAAAAGCAATGGAAAGGAAAGCATTCTCAATTACCAACAATAAAAAACATATTTTATTCCATGCATTTAGTCTTTTACCATCTGGGAGAAGGTTTTGTCAGATTAAATGTAGAACTAACAAGTATAAATCAACGTTCGTTCCATCAGCAATAAAAATGTTGAATATTTCATATGGTACAGCAAAAGCAAGGATTGATTCGTTGACTGATTAACTGATTAATTTATTTAATGTTAGATTAATTGACCAATTGATAATGATGATAAATTTTGGTGTCTAATTGCCACAATTGTAACAAATTGAAATCGAAATGAATATGTTTATGTTTATGTTGCGTATATCGCACGTGTGAAAGAAAGAGAGGAAGAGAGAGAGAGAGAGAGAGAGAGAGAGAGAGAGAGAGAGAGAGAGAGAAAGAAAGAAAGAGAGAGAGGAGAGAGAGTGAGAGAGGGGAGAGAGAGGAGAGAGAGAGAGAGAGAGAGAAGAGAGAGAGGAGAGAGAGAGAGAGAGAGAAAAGAAGTAGGAGTGAAATATCTGTTCAATGTTATAGTTATCATTTAACGTTATAACAAGTGTAACTAAATGACTAATTGCCATATTTATGGACAATAAAGATCTATTATTATTAATATATTGTCACAGTGAGATCCCGTCGCCCAGGCATTCCACGAAGGAATAGAGACAAATTCATCAAACAAGATGTCTGATGTCAACAGGAATCATCCATATTGTCACAGTGAGATACCATCGCCTAGGCATTCCACGAAGGAATGTAGGAAAATTCATCAAACAAGATGGCTGATGTCAACAGGAATCACCCATGTTATCACAGTGAGATCCGTCGCCTAGGCATTCCACGAAGGAATGTAGGAAAATTCATCAAACAAGATGTCTGATGTCAACACGAATCACCCATGTTGTCTAAGTGAGCAAATTGGGGGTTAATAATCTTGCCCAATGAAAAAAAAATGAAAGTGCCTGAATCGGGGCTCGAACCAGAGACCTTCTGGGTCATAGTGCGATGCCTTCACCACTCAGCCACTTCGCGCTATATAAAGGCAAAAAAAAAATGAATGCTGTTTTTTACACTGTTTGAATAGAAAATGATCTACTTCTACTTCTCCGGTAGCTTATAATCATAATTACAGTCCGTTTATTATGATTTTGATTATGCACTCACTTTATTATACGGAGCATATCAAAGAAAAACAAACGAAACAAAAAAAAAACAAAAAATAAATGTGAAAGTTTGGATAACAGTCTAGTTTTGAGGACATTTTAGTGTATATTGTGCAAGTGTGTTTGTGTGTGTGTGTATTTTTAAAAAAATATTTTTAAGAATCGAATATTGCTCCACTTAGCCCAGCTCAAATCTACTTTCTCCCCCCCCCCCCCCCCCCCCCCCGCCGCTCACTTAGGCACCAGCTTGTACTCACCAAATCCAGATAATACGCACTTTAACTCTCTCCATACCAGCCATTTTCAGAATTTTCCCTGAAACTTCACACCCACCCAACACACAAATAGATTTTTTTTTTTACTGTAACAGAAAAGAAACAAGTACATTCTATAAATATAATTGGATTCAGTAGTCTGATGTCACGCGCCCGGCAACGGCAGCCATCTTGGTTCTAAACAAAGAAAATCATTACTTTTTATTCTTCATGCTAGCTAGAACTTTTCATTCCCTTTTCATATGCCTTGTGATTAGAATGTGTAAAAGTCAAAACATGATCAAATTGATGGGTTTTTTTTCCTCTGGATACGCGTTTAAGCTCGCCGGAGAAATATTTCATACGGCGTCCGCCATTGTTCCGATAGTTTAGAGCCAGTGTTACTAAGTTACCATGCGTCATTAGGAAGGAAGTGACGTTATGACTGTTGAAGACTATTGTCCAGTGTCTAATTTTTATCGCTATAGATAGTTCGAAGATGACGTCACTCAGGTCTTTGTTATTGTTTTTTGCCATCCGCGTTTATGAGTAATGCTCACTGCATGAACTGTATTAACCCGACTATAAACGTTCATGGAAACACACAGTTTTGTGTGTTGGTCCGTTATACTTCCGGATGGCAATGTTATGAGCTTCTTAGCCAAGCACATACTATCTATAACAAAATATTTTTAAATATAATTTGTGATGTACAAAGGATATCAGAATATGAAAATTGTTGGTTTCATCGTAACGAATGTGATGAATTTCCACTCTGGATGGCACAGAGAGGGTTAAAGCTTAGAGTGTGTTTTCCACCAGATGATACCGAAAAATCCCAAGAAAATCTCATCTGTTCTAATTAATTATATTAAGTCGTCCAATTGAAACTGATAAGGGTGAAATTCATATAGATGTGTACAATCTGGCCACCGGGTTGTGAGATGTACCAGATGTTTTTGCGTTTTCCTGCCATACACTGACATAACGCGATTTTACTATTTGGACAGGGACGTTATAATTATTATTATTTTTTAAATTGAGCTTTTATATAGGGCAATATCCACTAAACTTGCTCAAAGCGCTTTACAAAGGGGTCTCTGAACAACAGCAACACTTAACATGTAGAATGGGACATAACATAACGCCTGTTAGGCGATATTACATTTTTTTTTCGGACAGAGATTGCGTTGTTAATGGCCATGTACTCATTTTACAACTGAGTACGGTGAGAGAATGTGAGTAAAGAGCCTTTTCCAAGGACTCAACTATGCGCCGAGCGAAGGTAGTGGCAAGTCCTTCCGAGCCACCAGCCCCATGGAATTTGAGGTTATCCCGGTTTCTGTAGCGTGAAACGGACAATAGCGATTGCTTGCTACCCTTTGGATAGGACGCTGGGCTATCGCAAAATACTTTCCGCCGAATCTAACAGACCCAGCTACCCAATCACAGAAAAAAATTCAAATTAAATCTCGACTACACCCTGGATTGATCTCGGTCCCTTTTCTTGTGAAGCGAGTGCTATATCAAATGAGCTATCGGTCAGGACCCATTTCAGTAATTGATAAATATTTTTTTTTTTTTTTTTTTTGTTTTTTTTTTTTTGAAAAGTGTGTTTTCTGGCCAAAAATACAAACATCTAATTTGGCAATGTTGGAATTTTCAATTTTCCATTCATAACAGTACAGTACAAAGAAGGTTCCACGCACATTCCAATGTGTGGTTTTGCTTAAGTGTTTCGATTACAGTGCTCTCAGGTTTATAACAGGTTTGATTCATAGCTTGAGTCTATAGAATCTGGCCGACGTCTACAATATAGACAGGTCTGACATCCGAACAAACTTATGGGCCCAGTTTAACATTGTTGTACTGGACAATGATTTTGCGTATTTTGTTGTTGTTGAGATTTCCATTACAACAATGAGCCCGTAATGAATTAGGTTATCAGACCTGGGAATAAGTATACGTCGACTCTGAGCATATTTTAAGTATAAAATGAAATTCTGGTTTAGAAAATTCTGTTATTTTTGTCAATTTTAGAATTCTCAATGTTCTATTCATAACAGTACAAAGAATGTTGAAGAATGTGTGGTTTTGCTTTCGGATCGGAGGGTCCTGGGTTCAAGCCTAGCTCGGCGCATAGTTGAGTCTCCTCACCGCACTAGGGTGTAAAATGTAACGCCGGCAGTTAACAGCTTTGTATCTGTCTGAAAAAAAAATGTAATATCGCCTAACAGGCGTCATGTCATGTCCCATCCTAAATGTTAAATGTCGCTGTTAGTCAGGGACACCATTGTAAAGCCCTTTGAGCACGTTTCGTGGATATTGCGCTATATAAAATCTCTAGAGCTCAAAGCTCTTAAGTGTTTGATTGCGTTGCGTAATGATTTATATCAGCCTTGATTCATAGCTTAAGCCGACGTGCACTTATTTGCAGGTCTGATAACCCAATTCCTTAATGGCTCATTGTTGAATAATAATGAATTTCTGGATTTAAAATTTTTTAAAAACACAAAAAAACAAAGAATCCGGTGTTTTTGTAAATGTTGAATGTTCCAATTTCCCATTGATAACACAAAGAACGCTGTACATTCTCCCAAGGCATGGATTTGATTAAGTGTTTGAACGCGTTGCGATCTGGTTCACAACGACTGTGATTCATAGCATCTCTCTCTCTCTCTCTCCATCTCTCTCTCTCTTCCTCTCTCTCTCTCTCACTCTCCTCTCTCTCTCTCACTCTCTCTCTACTCTATCTCTCTCTACTCTCTCTCTCACTCTACTCTCTCTCTATTCTCTCTCTCTACTCTCTCTCTCTCTCTTTACTCTCTCTCTACTCTCTCTCACTCTCTCTCACTCTCTATCTCAGTTCATCTCTCTCTCTCTCTACTCTATCTCTCTCTACTCTCTCTACTCTCTCTCTACTCTCTCTCTGTCACTCTCTCTCTCCCTCTCTCTCTCTCACTCTCCTCTCTCTCACTCTCTCTCTCACTCTCCTCTCTCTCTCACTCTCTCTCTCCCTCTCTCTCTCACTCTCCTCACTCTCTCTCTCTCTACTCTCATCTCTCTATCTCTCTCTCTCTCTCTCTTCTCTATCTCTCTCTCTCTCACTCTCTCTCTCTTTACTCTCTCCTCTACTCTCTCTCTCTCTCTCTCTCCTCTCTATCTCTCTCATCTCTCTCTCTCTCTCTCTACTCTCTCTCTCTACTCTCCTCTCTCTCTCACTCTCTCTCTCTCTCTCTACTCTCTCTCTCTTTCTCTCTCCTCTCTCTCTCACTCTCTCTCTTCTCTCTCACTCTCTCTACTCATCTCTCTCTCTCTCTCACTACTCTCTCTATCTCTCTCTCTCTCCCCTACTCTCTCTCTATCTCTCTCTCTCTACTCTCTCTACATCTTTCTCTCTCTTACTCTCTACTCTTTCTATCTCTCTCTCTCTCTCTACTCTCTCTCTATCTGCTCTCTCTCTCTCTACTCTCTCTCTCTCTACTCTCTCTCTCTCTCTACTCTCTCTCTCTCTCTATCAAACTGCTGACATCAATTTTCACCCCATATAATTCAAATCACATTGAAAGAAAAACAAACGCGTCTTTAAAATTTTGGTCAGAAAACTCGTCCTTCAATTATCGATCGATCAGAATGAACGTCATCTTGGCAAAAAACTCTCAAACCTGGGACTTCAATCAACGGAGACTTCACTGGCCTCTCAGCTTTGAGAACTTTTGACAAGATGAAGGCCCTTTTAATTATTAATCAATATGTATGAGGGATGGCTTTTGTGGCCAAAATATTTACAAATGTGTCTTTTCAGAATTTGGCATTTTAATAAATTATCTATTTATAAAATTTTGAGATTAGATTTTTCCGTTTGTGAATTCAAAATGTGATGTTTTAATATGTTGCGTAGATAGATGTGTGGTTTCTTTATGTAGGTCAGGACACTCGAGTAGCGGGAATTTTTTCTGTTTCCTCTCTTTGTCTTAGAAACATCAGCAAATTCATTCTAGTGGTATGATACACTCGCTTTCGGATCGGATCGGAAGATCCTGGGTTCAAGCCTCGCTCAATCCCTCGGCGCATAGTTGAGTCCTTGGAAAAGGCTCTTTACTCACATTCTCTTTCATTACTCACTCAGGTGTATAATGAATACATGGCCGTTAACAACGTTGATTGTCTCTTTCCAAAAAAAAAGTGTAATACACCGCCTAACAGGCGTCATGTCTCGTTC
This sequence comes from Berghia stephanieae, assembly GCF_034508935.2. NCBI lineage: Eukaryota > Metazoa > Mollusca > Gastropoda > Nudibranchia > Aeolidiidae > Berghia > Berghia stephanieae. The sequence continues at coordinate 8,381,087 of NC_088371.1, forward strand.
TAAGTGTCAAGTGTTGCTGTTGGTCAGGGAGCCTTTGTAAAGCGCTTTGAGCACGTTCAGTGGATATTGCTCTATATAAAAGCTCAATTTAATAAATTAAAGCTCAAATTATTCAATTCCCGTAAATAGGGATGGATGTTGAAGCTCTGCGCTTGACTAAGAGACTCACAACATTGCCATTCGGAAGTATAGATAGTTCGAAGTTGATGTCACTCAGGTCTTTGTTCTTATTTTTTGCCATCCGCGTTAATGAGTAATTCTCACTAAACCGTATTAACCTGACTATAAACGTTCATGTTTACACACAGTTGTGTGTGTTGGTCCGTTATACTTACGGATGGTAATGTTATGAGCTTTTTAGCCAAGCGCATTTTATCTATAACGGGCCAACAATAAAAACGTCAAGAGTCTGATTAAAACAGTTTAGTGAGAATCACTCATAAAGGCGGGTGGCAAAAAACAATAACAAGGACTTGAGTGACGTCAGCTTCATTCTATCTATACTTGAAAACACACACACATACGTACAAACACACATAAACACATATTTACGTATACACACATACACACACACTTACATTACAA
>NC_088371.1:8386671-8391671 GCF_034508935.2 Berghia stephanieae
TTTTATTTATTTTGTTGTGGTTTTTTTTTTTCAAGAAAGGCAGAGCAGACGAATCAACTAGGAGAGTAGGCCAGATTGGAGACAAAAGTGTCCTGGCAAGAATCTGGCATTGACAAAACCCCCGACGTGACCTACAATTTGAGCCGACCAATCATTGACTCCTGTCAGATGCACGTGACTTGACTACTCCATCGAGGGATGTATATATATATATATATATATATATATATATTATTATTATTATTATTATTATTACAGAGGGAGTCCAGATAGATATAGGTGAAAGTGTTGAGAGAGAGAGAGAGATAGAGAGAGAGAGAGAGAGAGAGAGAGAGAGAGAGAGAGAGAGGGGGAGGATAATGAGGAGTGGGAAGAGAGACAGAAATAGCAATAGCGATAGAGAAAAAAATAGAAGTGGGTGGGGGCGGGCGGGGGCAGCGGGGGGGGGGGGGGGGGGGGGCTGAGGGGTGAGATTGTCTGGTGACTTCACCCTTTTAGTTGGCCTTACATATATTTTGAACTCGCTTTCTACTTATTTCGGTTTCGATGGTGCGGATATATATATATATATATATATATATATATATATATATATATATATATATATATATATATATACATATATATATTAATCACCACGTCTTCCACAGTCGGGTAAGCTGTATGGTGTAATTGTAACACGCCTAACCTACCTGCTTCATCAGAGGGTTTGATGTTCAATCCCCAGTCGAGACAGACAGGCCTGATTTTTTTGAGTGTCATTTGTTTTCCTCATATTTTTTAAATTTCTGCTTCCACTAGCATGTTTGACTATGTCGGAAAAAAATATTTAATATCGCCTAACAGGCCTCATGTCTCGTTCTACATCGTATGCGCTGCTGTTGGTGAGTAAAGAGCCTTTTCCTAGGACTCAAATATGCGCCGAGTGGCTAGGTTCGAACCCAGGACCTTCCTATTCGATAGTGAGTGTCATACCACTCGACCACATAGCTCCTTGTAAAGCGCTTTGAGCACGTTTCGTGGATATCGCGCTATTTAAAATCTCAATTTTTACAACGATCAGAATAAGGTTGTAGCCAGGAAAATTATTTTTATGCCATTTTATTCATTTTCCCTCCCCTTTTTGTTTAAAGATCTGAAGTTTTACTGCCGGCTTACAAACTTCGCGGAGTTTTGTGTGTTGAGCCCATGACCTTATGAAGTCGGGAGAGTGGTTCAAAGTAGACATGATCGTAGCCTTCGTAAAGTTATGGCCTGACGCTGACCAAAAAATGACGTCAAAATGCCAGTCTTTTGCCACAAAAGAAATCAAATCGTGAGTTGTATTCAATAGTTCAACCAATGAAATAACTTGTTTCCTTGAGCTCTACTAACGACAACTCACTAGATGCGACACAAACCTAAAAAATGACGTCAAACTGCCAGTCCTTGAGGGTTCTAGTGTCAGGCTGTAGCCATCGTTATCTTATAAATAGTTCGAAGATGACGTCACTCAGGTCTTTATTATTGATTTTTGCCATCCGCGTTTATGAGTAATGCTCACTGAACTGTTTTAGCCTGACTATAAACGTTCATGGATACACACAGTTTTGTGTGTTGGTCCGTTATACTTCCGGATGGCAATGTTGTGAGCTTCTTAGCCAAGCGCATACTATCTATAGCCTGACACTGAAATCCAAAAGGACTGGCAGTTTGACGTCATTACTTGGTTTTTGAACCCTAACCCTAACCCTAACCCTAACCCTAACCCTAACCCTAACCGCCTAGAGAGTTGTCGTTAGTAGTGTTCATGGAAACAAGTGGTCCCATTGGTTGAACTATTGAATACAACTCACGATTTGTTTTCTTGTGTGACCAAATACTGGCATTTTGACGTCATTTTTTGGTCTGTGGTAGGCTATAGATAGTTCGAAGATGACGTCACTCAGGCTTTTGTTATTGTTTTTGCCATCCGCGTTTGTGAGTTGTTCTCTCTAAACTGTATTAACCAGACTATAAAAGTTCATGGTTACACAGAGTTTGTGTCTTGGTCCGTTATACTTCCGGATGGCAAGGTTGTGAACTCCTTGGCCAAGCGCATTCTATCTATAGATGCGCTTGGCCAAGGAGTTCACAATATTGCCATCCGGAAGTATAACGGACCAACACACAAACTCTGTGTAATCATGAACTTTTATAATCTGGTAAATACAGTTTAGTGAGAATTACTCATAAACGCTGATGGCAAAAAAACAATAACACAGACCTGAGTGACGTCATCTTCGTTCTATCTATAGATTGTTTCTTTGTCGAGATTTGTCTTCATCGTTTCTGTTTTGGGATCGCGTAAGAATATTATTATTATAGTGCGGCTATGTGGTCTTGTGGTATGACACTCGCTTTTGAATCGGATGTCCTGGGCTCGAACCTCGTCGCTCGGCGCATAGTTGAGTCCTTGGCAAAGGCTCTATACTCACATATTCTCTCACCGTATTCAGGTGTAAAATGGCCGGTCACAGCGTTGTTTCTGCATTTATTTTTTTTGTCTTACACAGACAAAGCTGTTAACAGCCAGGTACTCATTATACACATGAGTACGGTGAGAGAATTAGTAATGAATGAGCCTTTTCCAAAACAAGGACTCAACTATGCGCCACCCAGAACGGGACTCGAACCTTGAACCCTCTGATCCAAATTTGAGTGTTATAGCGTAGCCATTGTAAAGTTATGGCCTGACACCGTGGCCTTCGTAAAGTTATGGCCTGACACTGACCAAAAAATGACGTCAAAATGCCAGTCTTTTGCCACAAAAGAAAACAAATCGTGAGTTAAATTCAGTAGTTCAATCAAAGAAATCACTTGTTTCCTTGAGCTCTACTAACAACAACTCACCAGAGACGCTACACAAAACTTAAAAAGTCACGTCGAACTGCCAGTCCTATATATATATATATATATATATATATATATATATATATATATATATATATATATATATATATCCAGCCTCCTCTCTATCTATCTATCCATCTATCTATCTATCTCTCTTCTCTTCTCTTTCCTCTAGGCATATAATAATTATAGAACAAAAATCGGTTACTACAACCAGAATCCCAAATAATGGTCAACGGGTACCCGACTCCAGTATCGGTGCTCGGATTCGATTACTAAATTCGGTAACACAATCGGGTCAGTCCGGCGTTGTCTTTTGAACTTGACGTCACTCAGATCTTTGTTTTTGTTTGTTTTGTTGGTTTTTTTTTTTGTTTTTTTTTTTTGGGGGGGGGGGGGGGGTGCGGTTGCCATCCGTGTTTATGAGTGATTCTCACTAAACTGTATTAACCAGTCTATTAGCGTTCAAGGTTACAGATGGTTTTGTATGTTGTATCTATAGATAGTATGCACTTGGCGAAGAAGTTCACAACATTGCCATCCGGAAGTAAAACTGGCCACCACACAAAAATGTGTGTAACCTTGAAAGTTTATAGATAGTTCGAAGATGACGTCACTCAGGTCTTTGTTATTGTTTTTTGCCATCCGCGTTTGTGAGTAATGCTCATTGAACTGTAGTAACCCGACTATAAACGTTCATGGATACACACAGTTTTGCTTGTTGTTCCGTTATACTTCCGGATGGCAATGTTCTGAACTCCTTAGCCAAGCGCATACTATCTATAACCTTAGCCTGACACAAGAACCCTCGAGGACCGGCAGTTTGACGACATTGTTTAGGTTTGTGTTGCGTCTAGTGAGTTGTCGTTAGTAGAGCTCAAGGGAACAAGTTGTTTCAATGGCTGAACTATTGCATACAACTCACGATTTGTTTTCTTTTTTGGCAAAAGACTGGCTTTTTGATGTCATTTTTTGGTCAGTGTCAAGCCATAACTTTACGAAGGCGACGCTATAACTTTACGATGGCGACGCGATAGATAGTGTGCGCTTGGCTAAGAAGCTCACAACATTACCATCCGGAAGTATATCGGACCAACATACAAAACTTTTGTGCTCCCCTTGAACGTTTATTGTCTGGTTAATACAGTTTAGAGAGAATTTCTCATAAACGCGGATGGTAAAAAAAAAAATAACAAAGACCTGAGTGACTTCAACTTGGTTCTATCTATATATTCTGATATTTCGAGGTTGACGTCACTCAGGTCTTTGCTATTGTTTTTTGCCATCCGTGTTTATGAGTAATTCTCACTAAACCGTATTAACCTGACTATAAACGTTCATGGATACACACAGCTTTGTGTGTAGGTCCGTTATACTTCCGGATGGAAATGTTATGAGCCTCTTAGCCAAGCGCATACTATCTATAGTCTGGTTAATACAGTTTAGTGAGAATTACTCTTAAACGCGGATGGCAACCCCCCCCCCCCCCCCCCCCCCCCCAAAAAAAAAAACAAAACAAAAAACAACAAAAAACAATAACAAAAACCCGAGTGGCGTCAACTTCATTCTATCTATCTATTGCTGCTCTGACCATTCTTGGATGTGTACAAGGAAAACCACGCCCCAGATCAAACGTGTATTAATAATACCATAAGTGTACGGCCATGAAGCCTATAAGATCGTTCTATTGTAGCCTGGATCGAAGGAAGCGTGCCCGAATCAAAGAGAGCTGTAGGCCTGAGTCCATTGTGTTCAAAACCTGAAATAGAAACTACTTGATGGATGGGATGCTTTATTTGAATTCTGCGTATTCTAAGAATATGTATATATATATATATATATATATATATATATATATATATATATATATATATATTATACGAGTGTTGGTGGGTACTTTGTAGGTACGAAAGTGCTTGATAGTGTTGCTTAGAGCATATAAAAATAAATACGGCCAGTCACGTATTTTTTTTTGCCGATACAATTGTTTCTATGTCCACCATTTCATCAGTCTACATTTATCCGTAGTGTGTTTTTTATTTTATTTCGAGAGACATACTTAACGTAAGTAAGGACGAAATTGAATAATAAACAACATCGAACTCTCGCCCACACAATGAGAACACACT
>NC_088371.1:8396671-8399171 GCF_034508935.2 Berghia stephanieae
ATCATCATCTTACTTCTGTCGGAAAAAATTGTAATATCGCCTAACGGGCGTCATGTCTCGTTCTACATGTTACGTGTTGCTGTTGGTCAGGGACTCTTTGTAAAGCGCTTTGAGAACATTTTAGTGGATATTGCGCTTATAAATGCTATAGGATTAAAAAAAAAAACGTTTTCTGTTAATGTTAATGAAAAAATGGCCGATTTTATCTGATCACGAAATCTATTCATTCATTCTCGCCTTTAAAAGTTAATATCGTCACCATCTTGTTTATGTAAGCCCGTCTGTCATACATTCATCATAATGAACACAACTAGCACCATTTAACACAACCCTTCTGTTTTAATATCATCAAATACCCCGTCTGTTTCTACCCAATCAAAACCGTGTTATTTTCCAACCAAATTTATCTTTATTTTTCAACCAAATAATAATTTTGACGTACTCAGCCAAACTTCGGTGCGGTGAACTTTGGACGGTGTTAGAAGAATAACGTATTTGGCGGACGAAAATAATATTAATTTTCCTTGATTGTTTAATAATCCATATTATCATTAAAAATTATTATCTCAGTCTACTCTGGTGTAAATAAGTACTAGTTTAAATTTGATTTATGATTTTAAAGATATAGTGAGTCTTAGAGAAATTGGTATCAACTCGTGACGTTAGTTGCTGAGAGACACTTAGGTTTTTTTTTTTCTAATATCAAAGTAAAGCGATTTTGAACTCGGCCAGAGACCAGATGAGTGACAGACAAATAGGTCAGGATGTGACGTTTTTATGTATAGACTACACAATATCAATCAAGACGTATCCGGCAGGACGATTCTAGGTGGAGTGGAAATGTTTTTATGACCCATGTCAATTCAGCCGTGATTGGCTAGCTTGGTCTGTTAGAACTGGCGGAAAGTACTTTGCGATTAACTAAGCAAGGTCCTATCCAGCAAACACTAGGTAAAATCAGAAAAATTGTGGATGAATATACTAAACAACTGACAAATGATAGTTTTCCATGCAGAGAAAACTGGAATTTTCTTTTCTTTTTCCAAGGACTAACCATGCGCTGAGCGAGGCTCGAATCCAGGATCATCCGATCCGAAAGCGAGTGTCATACAAAAACTACATAGCCGCTCTAAAGAGTAAAAAAAAAATACTTGTCTTGTTCGCCTCATAGAATAACACCCTTCTCTGGTCATTCTATGGAGTCCAATAATAGATTGATTGAGATTGTAACTCATATTTCTATCTGTGTTTTATTTAGTAACTTAAAGAGGAAAATACTTGTCTTTTTTTTACCTTATAGTGCAATACCCTGAGTGTTTTGAAAATTCAAATTTTCACTGGTCATTCTATGGAGTCCCATAAGTTTTTTTGAGCGCGTCAACTCATATTTCTATCTGTGGTTTATTCATCGATTTAAATAGTAAAATACTTGTCCTGTTTGCCTCATAGAACAATACCCTGAGTGTTTTTGGAAACTTCTAATTTTCTCTGGTCATTCTATGGTGTCTAAAAGATAGCTTGAGATTGCTAACGCATGTTTCTATCTGTCCTATAGATAGTTCGAAGATGACGTCACCCAGGTCTTTGCTATTGTTTTTTGCCATCCGCGTTTATGAGTACTTCTCAATAAACTGTATTCACCTGACTATAAAAGTTCAAGGTTACACATAGTTTTGTGTGTTGGTCCGTTATACTTCCGGATGGCAATGTTGTGAACTTCTTAGCCAAGCGCATTTTATCTATATGTCACCGTGTCTTCTTTCAAACAGAGAATGGTGGTATCTTTATTTGCTCACCAATTATAGAGAGTTCGCGGGGTTTGTCAGCCTCGTTGTGGTCCCCATGGATGTTGAGAGAGAGAGAGAGAGAGAGAGAGAGAGAGAGAGAGAGAGAGAGAGAGAGAGAGAGAGAGAGAGAAGCGCATGATTGGTACTAAGTTTGAAAGCCATCTATTTTTTTTTATATGGCTGGACAGCTCGCTGTCTTCTCTCTCGCTCTCTCTCTCTCTCTCTCTCTCTCTCTCTCTCTCTCTCTCTCTCTCTCTCTCTCTCTCTCTTTACCGGCCAGGCGGAGGGTGTCGTGTCAATTGGATCCTGAGTTTGGCACTGACCCAGTGACTATTCATTCTCTCTTTTCATCTGGCACTTCTCCGTACCCTATTTTTCTCATCATTTATATCTGGATGTGACTAAACATTTCTAAAACTCACTTTGTCTTGAGCTTTGAGGATTTTAAAATTCATATAGATAGTATGCGCTTGGCCAAGAAGCTCAAAACATTGCCATCCGGAAGTATAACGGACCAACACACAAACTGTGTGTAACCATGAACTTTTATAATCTGGTTGATACAGTTTAGTGATAATCACTCAAAGGCTTGAGTGACGTCATCTTTATTCTATCTATAGCGCAATATACACAAAACATGCTCAAAACGCTTTATATTTACCTCCTCAGATATCATTTTAAAAAATATTTTAAATATAAAGTAGAATAAATCT
>NC_088371.1:8406671-8416671 GCF_034508935.2 Berghia stephanieae
ATGCGTCTCTCGTCCTCGCTCCTTAGGATTACTGGACGTAAAATGAGTTGTCTTGTGGTATGACACTCGCTTTCGGATATGAAGGTCATGGGTTTGAACCTTGCTCGGTGTATAGTTGATCACTTGGAAAAGGCTCTCTACTCATATATATATATATATATATATATATATATATATATATTTTATATATATATATATACTCTCACCGTACTCAGGTGTCAATGAGTACCCGGATTTTAACAGTTTTGTCTCTGTCGGGAAAAAAAATTGTAATGTCGCCTAACAGGCGTTATGTCGTGCCTCGTTCTACATGTTACGTGTTGCTGTTGGTCAATGATGCCTTGTAACGCGCTCCAAGCACGCTTAGTGGATATTGCGCTATATAAAAGCTGCATTTTTAAAAACTTTATTTTTGAAAGAGAGAGGATGGATGATCTTTACTGAGTGAAATGAAATGAAAGGTAAAAAAAAAAACAACAAAACCCACGTCAAGATCTTTCTAGAATTCCATGACATGGAGCCAGCATCTCTGCCTGTTAAGGCAATCATTATATATATATATATATATATATATATATATATATATATATATATATATATATATATATATATTCTAGTCGTCGTTGGACACCCACATTGTAACTCAATTCCCTTGTCTCCGCGGGGTAGACATTGAATAATATTCCGGAATAGATAATATATTATGCACCACCAGTTCCCAATGCCATTCATTCTCATTATCAATACCTGTAGTCATACATAAGACAGTTTCACCTGGCCTGCTTTCGTCTCACCCACTCAAAAACTGACGTCATCTCAGACAAAAAAAAAACAACCAAAAAACAAAAAACAAAGAAAAACCCAAACAAAAACCAAAAAACGAATAGAAAATAATAAAAACAACAAAGAAAAAAAAAACACCTCAAATATATTCGCCCCCCCCCCCAAAAAACAAAAAACAAAAAAAAACAAAAACAAAACAAAAACAAAAACAAAGAACAGCAAAGAAACAAAAAAAAATTAAAGAAGAAAACAAAAGAAAATGAAAAACTTATTGTAAAATAATAGTTTGGCCATATTTTTTTTGTAAAATTTAATTTGTAAGGCTATGGGCTCTTGATGAAATGACACTTGCTTTCGGATCGGAAGGTTATGAGTTCGAGACTTGCTCGGCGCATAGTTAGTTGAGCTCTTGGAAAAGGCTCCGTACTCACATTATTCTCTCACCGTACTCAGGTGCAAAAAGGAGTACCTGGCCGTTAACAACAGTGTCGTCTCTGTCGGGACAGACATGTGTCATGCCTCATTCTTATTTGTCCGCACAATTATAATATCACCTAAAAGGCGTCATGTCCCGTCCTACATGTTAAATGTTGCTGTTGACCATGGACCCCTTGTAAAGCGCTTTGAGCATATGTAGTGGATATCGCGCTATATATAAGCTCAATGAAGAGCGAAAAGATCGGGTTGATGTATACAACCGTATCCATCATTAAGTTATAGCCTGACACTGAAACCCAAAAATACAGGCATTTTGACGTCATTATTTGGTTTTTGCACCGCCCAGTGAATTGTCGTTAGTAGAGCTCATGGAAACAAGTCATTTCATTGGTTGAACTGTTGAATACAACTCACGATTTATTTTCTTTGTGGCCAAAGACTGGCATTTTGACGTCATATTTTGGTCAGTGTCAGGCCATAAGTTAACGAAAGCTACGATACAACTCTAATTTATCATAAAGATAAGTCGGTTCTCCTTTCCGATCCTTTTCAGAATTTTCACAAAATGGCAGGCAAAAAAAAAAAATGATTTTTTAAACTCAAACAAGCTCTCTACAAAACAACTTTATGTTCTTATTAACTAAACAAAGATCATTCTTCATAGTTTGTGATGCACAATAAAATAAATCTGGATAAGAGAAAAAAATGTATATTGTGTCGTAACAAATGTGACGATTTTGCTGTAGGTGGGAAGGAGAGGGTTAAAAAACACAATATCAGGACTTTGTACAATATTCGCTCCTTAAATGGAAACCAATGAAGCTATTTTATCAGAGGTGACGCATGCTATAACCATCTCAACCCTCTCCTTTCCACCCATTTTCAAGGTTTTCCCCAAAACTTCAAACAAAACTAACACGAAAATACATTAAAATTAACAACAGTAAAATTCTTGCGATACATAATTTCTTTAGCAAAACATGCTCTACAACACACTATTCGTTTTCTTAAAATGTTTATGATGTACAAAAGAAAATTGTTGGCTGTATCGTAACGAATGTGACGATTTTCCTATAGTTGGTAAAGAGAGGGTTAAGGAGTAATCTTGTCAGCATGTTATGAATTCTTTGCAGCCTGAGTATGTTGTGAGTATTTTACCTAAACACATAGAATCAATAAATCACTTTTTTAAAAATCATCTAAATTCAAAAACCATCCCCCCCCCCCCTCCCGTTATTCAAAACTGTTTGGATTCAATGGGTGACATAAATAAAATATGATATGAGATGAGGTCCTGTGTATGTTTGGTGTTTTTGCATCGCCGTGTTTTTGGATAAACATTTTTGTGGGCGATGAGTTGATAAAACCTGATATTGCGTGAAAGACGTTTTTGACACGCAGACGAAACAGAGAGGAGAGAAAATGGGCAGACGTGAAAACAAAAAACAGGATCTATCTGTGTGATAAGAAACGAAATGCAAAACGTTTATGTCAGATAAATATTGCGGGAAAAGTTCGAAAATAATACACGATATTAGATAGTGTGCGCATTTGGCTAAGAAGCTCACAACATTGCCATCCAGAAGTATTCCGGACCAATACACAAAACAATGTGTAACCATGAACTTTTATAGTCTGGATGATAGAGTTTAGTGAGGATTACTCATAAACGTGGATGGCAAAAAAAAAAAAAAAACCAATAACAAAGACCTAAGTGACGTCAACTTCATACTATCCATAAACGTTGTAGGGTACACGCAGTTTTGTTTGTTGGTGTGTTTCGTGTTTTTGTTGTGTGTAAATTACAGAAATGCACAGGGTCTATCCGTAACCATCGTGTTCGAAGATGACGTCACTCAGGCCTTTGTTATTGTTTTTACCATCCGCGTTTGTGAGTTGTTCTCACTAAACTGTATTAACCAGACTATAAAAGTTCATGGTTACACAGAGTTTGTGTGACGGTCCGTTATACTTCCGGATGGCAATGTTGTGAACTCCTTGGCCAAGCGCATTCTATTTATAGCCTGACCGTGACACTGACAAAAATTGACGTCAAAATGCCAGTCTTTTGCCACAAAAGAAATCAAATCGTTAGTTGTTGTATTCAATAGTTTAAACCAATGAAATAACTTGTTTCCTTGAGCTCTACTAACGACAACTTACTAGGCGGTGCAAAAACCAAATAATGACGTCAAACTGCCAGTCCTTTTGGATTTCAGTGTCAGGCCTCATGGCTATGAAGGACTACTTTTTCAAGATGAGGTACGGCAGTGAAGTGTGAAAGAATAGACAGGTAGATAACCACGCCCTTCGGACACTCCCCAATGGTGTAGACTTAAATGAGTCCCAGGTTAGTCCCAGGTTCACTCCCCAGTGATGGTGGACACTTCCATGACTCCCAAGTTAATCCCATGTTCATTCCCCACTGCTGCTGCCTACTTCCCATAACTTTGTCCGGTTTCGTCGGGTTTCGGCGGGTTAAGTAGAAAAAAAAAAGAAACACCGATAATACACTTCAACAGTCGTAACGTCACTTCCCTCGTATTGACGCATGGTAACTTAGTAACTGACTCTAAACTATCGGAACAATGGCGGACGCCCTTATGAAATATTTCTCCGACGAGCATTCAAGCGTATCCAGAGTAAAAAATAAACATTATAAATCTGATCATGCTTTGACTTTTACACATTCTGATCACAAGACATATGAAAAGTTCGAGCCAGCATGAAGAATAAAAAGTACAGATTTTCTTTGTTTAGAACCACGATGGCCGCCGTTGCCGGGCGACGTGACATCATACTATTGAATCCAATTACCCTAGATTTCTGTTAAAGTTCATTGACGGAATGATAAAATCACATCGCGCATTCATGCAATGCAATGTGGATGTTGAAAGTTAGGATTTCTCATAGTGTTCATTGCCAAACTATTTCAATTGTCATAGAATTTGAGATCTACGTCAGAATATTGGGGAATTCAATACTGACAAGTAAAGAAATAAAAGAAAGATAGAAAAAGGAAGAACGATATTTGAATGATAAAAAAAAGAAGCTGGAGAAACGAAAAGGAAAGAATGAAAAATCAAAAGTAGAATGAAAGAAAGAAAGAAAGAAAGAAAGAAGGAGAGGAGAGGAGAGAGAGAGAGAGAGAGAGAGAGAGAGAGAGAGAAGAGAAGAGAGAGAGGGTGAGAGTTGGATAGAGAGAGAGGGAGAGAGAGAGTGATAGGGAGAGAGGGGTGAGAGTTGGATAGAGAGAGAGAGAGAGAGAGAGAGAGAGAGAGAGAGGAGAGAGAGAGAGATGACAGAGGGGGATATATATATATATATATATATATATAGAGAGAGAGAGAGAGAGAGAGAGGGAGAGAGAGAGAGAGAGAGAGAGAGAGAGAGAGAGAGATTTAAATTCCTTCCAATTCCAGACCGTTGAGAGATTTTCCTTTCTCACATTTTTATGCTGCGTTCTGTTTTAATCCGGTTGTTCAGATAGCTCAGTTGGTAGAGCTCTCGCTTTTACATGCCATGGAACCAAGATCGATCCCAGGTGAAGTCGAGACTCTCATCATACCCCCCCCTTCCCAACTCCCCTGAGAGAAACAAGCATGTGCGATTGTGATGAAGGAGAAGAAGACGCCCACCAAATACTCCAGACCTGACCAAAGTCTGCAACGGCAAGAGAGGGTTTTTGGCCTGGTACCTCATGGACCTCTGCAGACCAAACTGTATGGGTCTCTGACCGTTCCATCGTTAGAATGAAGTTGACGTCACTTTGGTCATTGTTATTGGTTTTTGCCATCGACGTTTATGAGTAATACTCACTAAACGGTATTATCCAGACTATAAAAGTTCATGGTTACACAGAGTTTCGTGTGTTGGTCCGTTATACTTCCGGATGGCAATGTTGTGAACTTCTTAGCCAAGCGCATACTATCTATAGCCTGGAACAAGAATAATCTAGGACTTGTAGTTTGACGTCATTTTGTAGGTTTGTGCAGCGTCTGGTGAATTGTCGTTAGTAGAGCTCACGGTAACAAGAGATTCCATTGGTTGAACTATTGAATACAACTCACGGTTTGTTTTCTTTTGTGGCCAAAGACTTGTCTTTTGACGTCATTTTTTGGTCAGTGTCAGGCTATAAGTTTACGATAGCTACGCTCTGACAGAGCTGAGGAAAACAACGGCATTCGTTCACCAACTAGACATTCAAACACGAAGACCTTATGAGGGGTAACGTAGAAGAAGAATGACACCCCCCCCCCCCCTCCCTCCCCGTGCTCTTGTCTGCCCATCAGTGACTGGGTAATTGGGTCTGCTAGATCTTGAGGAAAGTAGTTTGTGGTCTATCCAGGCGACAGTCGCTTCTAATAGTGTCAACCTCCTATGTTATGATGATCTATGTAGGCCGAAACATTTATTGCCGCATTCGTGTACGGTCTCGAACCCAGCCAGAAGCTTCGTCACAACACAATGCTTGTTTAGATGCTCCGCATCTCATTCGATCGGCAAAATCGTAACTGCATTCGTGTACAGCCGCAAACCCATCCAGCGGCTATGTGGTCTAGTGGTATGGCACTCGCTTTCGGATCGGAAGGTCCTGGGTTCGAGCCTCGCGCTTGGCGCATAGTTGAGTCCTTGGAAAAGGCTCTTTACTCACATTCTCTCACCGTACTCAGGTGTAAAATGAGTACCTGGCCGGTAACAGCGTTGTCTTTGTCCGAAAAATTGTAATATCGCCTAACAGGCTTCATATCTTGTCCTACATGTTAAATGTTGCTGTTGACCAGGGACCCCTTGTAAAGCGCTTTGAGCACGTTTAGTGGATATTGCGCTATATTAAAAAAAAGCTCAGCAGCCTTTTTTCCAATGCAACGTTAAAACATAGAGGGAGCATAGTGTATTCTAAAGATCTGAAAAAGTGTGTATGAAACAGTGCCAGACAAAGCAAGAAAGAAAAGTAAAGGATTTAGAACACTTGAGATCCATCGCAGCAGACCATCATCCGTGGAAAGAACTCCGAAGATTGGAAGGCCATCGGCAATGATGAGTCAAGTCAGCTCAAACGTCCAATTAGATTCTTTTTGGTTTCGGAATCTTTGCCGCAATGTGTGTACCATGAGGCACACGTGGAGAGTCCCCACTGTTGAAGGTGTGGCCTGCATCTTATGTGTTGTTGTTGGCTTGTAAAGTGTTTTGAGAACATTTAGTTGAAATTGCATTACAATGCTTTGTCTGACACTATTTCATACACGTCTTTCAGAGCTCAAACGTTCAATTTGATGCTCTCTGGTTTCGGAATCTTTGACGCAACGTGTGTGGAATAATGTGGCTCCATCGTATTTGTTGCTGTTGGCTTGTAAAGTATTTTGAGCACATTTGGTAGACATGTCATTACAATGCTTTGACTGGAAATGTTTCATACTCATCATTTCATTTCTTTTTCTTACACAAAACGCCTGCTGCCTGATTTTTTTTCTTACTTTGCTACTTCCTAAAGCGGTTTGAGCACGTTTAGCAGATATACTTCGTGTTATATAAGCTTTGCTTCTTTTGTTTTATTAAAATAATAGTTAAATAAAATATTTTATAGTCGAATGAATTTTTTTTCCTGGTTGGAATTCTTTGTATGTTCTAGGCGTCGTCGACAGCTGCCAGGCAGGTGATAAAGATGAAGGTAATCTGAGCTTATCTTCCCATATCTCCTGGAATTGCAAGTGTTTTGGAATGGACAAAAAATGAACAGGAACGCAGGGACAATCACAAGGTGGTAAATGTTGGATTGTTCTAGAACGGACTCACACTGTGTGTATTGGTTCAGGATCTATAAACTATCTATAAAATGTGACCTCTCACATCTACCTGGTATCATGTAAGGGCGTCACTGTTTGGTAAATGATGGAATGTTCTAGAACGGACTCATACTGTGTGTATTGGTTCAGGATCTATAAACTATCTATATAATGTGACCTCTCACATCTACCTGGTGTTATGCAGGGAAGTCATAGTTTGGTAATGATGATGGAATGTTCTAGAAAGTGCTATGTGGCCTAGTTTTATGACACTCGCTCTCGTATCAGAAGGTCCTTGATTCGAGCCTCTCTCGTCGCATAGTTGAGTCCTCTCATCGTACTCAGGTGTAAAATAAGAACCTGACTGTAAACAGCGTTGTCTCTGTCGGGAAAAAAAATGTAATATCGCCTTACAGGCGTCATGTCTCGTTCCTATAGTCTCAGGTTCACTCCTCACTATTGTGCACTTTCCTGAGTCCCAAATTCATTCCCCATTGGTGCCCACTTCCCAACACTTTCGACGATTTTGTAGGTTTCGAAAAAAAAAAAAGCAGCATCCTTCTTCTGAGCACACTCTCCACCTCTCGTAGTCCCAGGCTCATTCCCTATTGTTGTCCACCTCCTATAGCCTGAATTCATTCGTCTCTGGTACTCAAATCTATCACAGTCCCAGGTTCACTCCCCCAGGGGGTCAGAAACAAAAATCTCGACTGCACCCGGGATCGATCTTAGTCACTTTGGGTGTGTAGCGAGTGCTCTACCAACTGAGCTATCGGGACCCCCTAAATAAATAAAGTCAATAAAATGAACAAAATTATCGAGCAATCGTAGAATAATATTTTTTTTTTTTGTTTAACGGGATCAAAATATTATTCAACGATTTTGTTTTTTAAAAGCAAGAAATGAAAGGGATTCCCAAGAGTGCAGGTGGAATAACTATCGCTACCCCCCCCCCCCCCACCCCCATCCCCAACCCTCCCCCCCCCTCACCCTCCCCTCGCCTTCTAATCTAAAATGTTATTCCACCCTTCATGGCATGCATTTATTTGCAGGTCTGATAACCCATTTCCTTATGGGCTCATTGTTGTCATGGGAATCTTTAAAAAATGACGCAAGATGTTGCGTCTCTCAAAACTTTCCTTTTGGATGAATACAGTACATTATTATTATTATATATATATTATTATTATTATTATTATTATTATTATTATTATTATTATTATTATTATTATTATTATTATTATTATTATTATTATTATCATCATTATTATTATTATTATTATTATTATTATTATTATTATTATTATTATTATATTATTATTATTATTATTATTATTATTATTATTATTATTATTATTATTATTATTATTATTATTACTATTATTACAACAATGTTCAACTAGGCTCATAAGTGGGCTCGGAAGTCAGACGTGGATATAACAGGTACCCACACATCGACCCCTCTCCTTTAATAGTAACGCGTAGTGATATATATCAAGATTACGATAATAATATTTATGACGTCTGATTATCAAGAGTGAAATTTCACCAAAATGAAATAATCTTAGCATCGTTTAATTCTCTCCTTACAGGCCATTTTCCGGATTTTCCCTAAAACTTCACACTCAACCTCTACAAAAATAGATTTATTTCACTCAAACACAACAGCTGTTAATTCTTGCTATTCTATATATATATATATATTGCTAATCAAGCTCTTCAACACAGTGTTAATATACTTTAACTATAGCAAGCATATTTGTTCAAACATTATGATGTATGTACGAAAGAAATTAGAATGACAAAAATGTTGGCTGCATCGTGACAAATGTGACGATTTTCCTATCAAGGGTAATGTAAATGTTGCTGCTCGAAGCTCGAAGAAATAAATAACAATGTGAAATTGAATGTAAGCTTCAATTTAATGTACGAAAACAGTTAAAATAGACGGTTCAGGTTTCCTCTTTATCGACAAACAGGATGAATGAAACACTACAGATGAATGAGATAATGTGATAGTGTTTCATTCACCCTGTTTGTTGATAAAGGGGAAACCCGAAACGTCCATTTTATCTGTTTTCGTAATTAAATTTAAGCTTACATTCAATTCCACATTATATCGATTTTCCTATGGGTGGCAAGGAGAAGGTTAAACGATTTTTTACAAAGTCTTTTATTCAGAGCTGACGAAATCGGAATCAAATGAGTGGTAGAATGAAACATTCCTGACACTCTTGTGTTTTGGAGGAATTTGAACTTTGTTCTCAACGCGCACTCGCAATCTCGTGCAACCATTGGGAACACGCCCGGAATCCCAAAAAGCAAGGGGTGTAAGAATCGTATATACATTGTATATATAATCCCTGCCGTACTCTAGAAAAGACCCATATTTAAAAATTTGGCCAGAAAACTCGTCCTTCAACGATCGATTTAAATGACCCTCATCTTGGTAAAAACTCTCAAAACCTGGGACTTCGCGAAGTCCCAGGTTTGAGAGTTTTTACCAAGATGAGGGTCATTTAAATCGACCGATATTTGAAGGACGAGTTTTCTGGGCAAATTTTTAAATATGGGTTTTTCAAGAGTAGGTACGGCAGATCCTGTTCTGGCACCACAAACACCCTCGTCGCCTACCCCAGCCCATCCTCCACCCCTCTTCCCTGCCCCCCCCCCCCCCCGCCCCAATCTCTTCCAACCTTCCCCCCCCCCCCAATGCCCCCTTTCAATCAGATCCAATCTGTGGTCAAGTCATCTCGACATGAAGGACAGGTGGAGCTAGAAGAGAACATTCGAGAAATCCAGAATCTATTGCTTTATATTGTTCATGGGGGGGGGGGGGGGGGTACCGATCGCCTTGTGGGGGTCCGTCCAGATGGCTCAGTTGGTAGAGCACTCACTTCAGACGCTAAGGGAATGACATCGATCCCACATGAAGTCGAGGTTGTTTTTTTTTTTTTTTTTTTTTTTTCGGCCATCTGTTGTCAATCCAGCAG
>NC_088371.1:8426671-8444171 GCF_034508935.2 Berghia stephanieae
GAAGAAGAAGAAGAAGAAGAAAAGAGAAGAAAGAAGAAGAGAAGAGAAGAAGAAGAAGAAGAAGAAGAAGAAGAAGAAGAAGAAGAAGAAGAAGAAGAAGAAGAAGAAGAAGAAGAAGAAGAAGAAGAAGAAGAAGAAGTATAAATTGACTTCTATGCCACAGACCAATATATAAATTGCAGTTGTCAAAATACCATTAGTGGAGTCGAGATAAAAACCCTGCGAGTAGAAATACATAAGAACTGACATCACCCGAAGCGATGTAACCATCCAATTATTTGGTGATATCACTTTGTCTATTACGGGGAGACTACTCACGACATGACAACTAATATCAACAGTCTTTCATCTAATATTATCATCATTTATAATCGAATTTCAGCTGGTTTAACTCTTTGCACTCAAACTTCAGTTTTAGTCTAGCGTGAATTTATAATAATATTATTGGGGCCCAGGGACTAAAAAATACGCCCACAACCTTACCATCCGGAAGTATAACGGACCAACACACAAAAACTGTGTGTAACCTTGAACGTATATAGTATGGGTAATACAGTTTAGTGAGAATTACTCATAAATGTGGATGGCCAAAAAAAAAAAAAAAAAAAACCCAAAAAAAAAAACAACCCAATATCAAAGGCCTGAGTGACGTCAACTTCGATCTATCTATATTCGACTGGTGGGTGTTGTGAGTTTTTTATAATTAAACGCGTAGCATCAATACGCTTCAGCAGTCATGTCGTCACTTCCCTCGTAATGACGCATGGTAACTTAGTAACTGGCTCTAAACTATCGGAACAATGGCGGACGCCCTTATGAAATATTTCTCCGACGAGCATAAAAGTGAATCCAGAGGAGATAAACATTATCAATATGATCTTGTTTTGACTTTTATACATTCTGATCACAAGACATATTCTGAAAAGTTCTTTGTTTAGAACCCGTTGCTGGGCGACGTGACATCAGACTATTGAATCCAATTGTGACTTCAGAAACATTCATAGCCTGATAGATCGTCGCCTTTGTAAAACTCTTAGCTTGACCGTATCATTCGTAAAGTCACATCCTGACCATATCCTTCGTTAACTCAAATCGTCGCCCTCGTAAACTCATTCCCTGACCACAACCTTCGCAACTCATACCTTGACCATAGCCTTCATTAACATATAGATAGTTCGAAGATGACGTCACTCAGGTCTTTGTTATTGTTTTTTGCCATCCGCGTTTATAAGTAATTCTCACTAAACTGTATTAACCAGACTATAATTGTTCATGGTAATACGTAGTTTTGTGTGTTGCTCTGCTAAATTTCCGGATGGCAATGTTGTGAGTTTCTTAGCCAAGCGACGCACATGCTCTATAGATAGTATGCAGATGACGTCACTCAGGCCTTTGTTATTGTTTTTGCCATCCGCGTTTGTGATCTGTTCTCACTAAACTGTATTAACCAGACTATAAAAGCTCATGGTTACACAGAGTTTGTGTGTTGGTCCGTTATACTTCCGGATGGCAATGTTGTGAACTCCTTGGCCAAGCGCATTCTATCTATAAACGTTAAAGGTCACGCACTGTTTCGTGTGTTTGTATGGTTATTCTGGCTGGCGGGTGTCGTGAACAATTTACCTACACGCATAGCATTAATTAAATTCAATTTCCAGCAACGAGTTCGTGAAAACTGCTCGGAAGACGGCGGGTCTGATAATAATAATATGTATTATAGAGACATTGAAAATAAAATCACTGCGCCGAGACCGTCTCACCACAACTCAACTCCTTCCGATTAAATCAGACGGTACAGCTATTGGGGAAATAGTCCGCGAGTCGTCGGCCGTGTCCGAGTGGAACAGGACAAGACTGGACAAATTGAATTGACCAGTGCTGCTCCTGTACAATGATAAAAACACGTATTTAAAATATGGGCCAGAAAACTCTCCCTTCAAATTATGTCGATTGATTTAAATGACCTTCATTTTGGCAAACAATTTTCAAACCTCGGACTTGTAAAGTATTCCTCGAGACCTCAAGTGTGAGAGATTTTAACAAGATGTCGTTAATTTAAATCGACTGGTATTTGAAGGAGGAATTTTCTGGCTAAATTTTTTAACTGACTTTTTTGTAGAGTAGCCATGAATGGGAAGTGGACGAGACTGGAATTGAAAATCCTTGGATTTTAGAATCAGTCAACTCGGCTGTCTATTTTAATCTGCTAGTTATGCCCAAATGAGACGGATGTCAAAACCTGAAGTGTAGATAGTGTGCGCTTGGCTAAGAATCTCACAACATTGCCACCCGGAAGTATAACGGACCAACACACAAAACTATGTTGAACCTCAAACGTTTATATAGCCTGGTTGATACAGTTAATGAGAATTAACCATAAATGTAGAAGGCAAAATATAAACAATAACAAAGACCCTAGTGACGTCAACATCGTTCTATCTGTTGCTGCTATTGACGGCCAGGTATTCATTTTACACCTGAGTACGGTGAGAAAATGTGAGTAAAGAGCCTTTTTTGCCAAGGACTCAACAATGCGCCAAGCAAAGCTCGAACCCAGGACCTTCGGATCCCACAGCGAATGTCATCCCACTAGACCACATAGCCACCCATTATTACATTATTCGACGGATATAAATGAATAAAAACGAACTTTTTCATTCGTTAAAAAACAACAGTATTAGATTATTTTGGTGACGAATGTTACACAAACGACCTTGCGACGCAGCCTCGGATCGTCGCCATCGTAAACTTATATAGATAGAATGAAGTTGACGTCATTCTTGTCTTTGTTAGTGTTTTTTGCCATCCACGTTTATGAGTAATTCTCACTCAACTGTATTAACTAGACTATACAAGTACATGGTTACACAGAGTTTTGTGTGTTGGTCCGTTATACTTCCGGATGGCAATGTTGTGAACTTATTAGCCAAGCGCATACTACTTATAGATAGTATGCGCTTGGCTAAGAAGCTCATAACATTGCCATCAGGAAGTATAACGGACCAACACACAAAACTGTGTGTATCCATGAACGTTTATAGTCGGGTTAATACAGTTCAGTGAGCATTACTCATAAACGCGGATGGCAGAAAACAATAACAAAGACATGAGTGACGTCATCTTCGAACTATCTATAGCCTGACACTGACCAAAAAGTACGTCAAAAGGCTTGTCTTTGGCCACATAAGAAAAGAAATCGTGAGTTGTCTTCAATAGGTCAAGCAATGGAATCACTTGTTTCCTTGAGTTCTACTAATACTAAACCACTCACTAGACATTTCAGAAACCTAAAAAATGACGCCAAACTGTAAATCCTAGAGGGTTCTAGTGTCAGGCTTTTAGCGTAGCCATCGTTATAGCATGACACTGAAACCCAAAAAAAAGACTGGCATTTTGACGTCATTATTTGGTTTTTGCAACGCCTAGAGAGTTGTCAGAAGTTAGATGGAAAGGAGCAGGAGAACTTAATTATGATGACTGTAAAATTATATACTCAGGAGGAGGAGAACACCAAAGGGGAGTTGGAATTATACTAGATAATAAAACGGCGCGAGCAGTCAAAGGATTCTGGCCCATATCAGACAGAGTAATGGCAATCAAACTACAAGCAAAACCTTTTGATTTTAATATTTTACAAATATACGCCCCAACCACCAGTCACGATGATGAAGAAGTGGAAAATTTCTATCAACAAATAGATAAAGCAATGCATCAGTTTAAGTCTTCAGACATAAAACTCATCATGGGCGATTTTAATGCCAAGGTGGGCCGAGAAAGAATAGAAGATATTGTGGGCCCACATGGTCTGGGAGACAAAAATGACAGAGGTGATCGTCTTATTCAATGGTGCCGTCAACATGATCTGACAATCACAAATACTTGGTCAACAAACCACAATAGAAGGAAGTGGACATGGAAAAGTCCTGGAGATGGAGTGAGAAACCAAATAGATTACATACTCATCAGCAAACGTTTCCGAAACTCGGTTTTGTATGCCAAATCTATGCCGGGGGCTGACTGTAACAGCGTTCATATACCTGTGCTATGCCCCATACGAGTTAAATTGAAAATCTGCAAAAGAGCAAAGGCTAAACCTAAATACCAACTAGACATTCTCCGGGAGGAACAGAAGATACAAGAAAAATTTGAACTATCAGTAAGAAACAAGTTTGAAGTGCTTGGAGAACTAACAGATATAGAAGAGAAATATGAGCAGTTTAAAGACAGTGTTGCTGCATCATTAGAAGAAAATGTTCCAACCACACTTAAGTTGCAGAAGAAGAAATGGATTACTCCAGAGATATTAGAACTAATGAATGAGAGAAGAAAGGCCAAAAATCAGGAAGAAAAATACAAGACTCTGAACAGGCAGATAAAAAGAAAATGCAACGAAGCTAAAGAAGACTGGATAAATGAACAATGTCACTATATAATGTCCTGCAAAGAAAAAAATGGCAAATTCTTCCATCAGAAAATCAAAGAAGTGACAAACAAAACTAAATCAGGTGCTAAAAGTGGATGCATCAAAGACAAGCGTGGAAACACCATCATGGACAAAGACTGCATTCTAAACAGATGGTCAGAATATATTGAAGAACTTTTCTTTGATAATCGAGGAGAAATGCCTATGATAAAAGAACTGGAAGGGCCTTCTATAATGAAAGATGAAGTTAGGAACGTCATGAAAAGCATGAAAAATGGAAAAGCTGCAGGACCTGATGCCATAACAATTGAAGCCTTGACTGGCTTGGGTGAATGGGGGATTGAATTCATCACAAACCTTCTAAATCAAGTGTATGACACAGGAAAAATGCCAACTGATATGAAACGATCCATTTTTATAGCACTACCAAAAAAGCCAGGGGCAGTTGATTGTGAACAACACAGAACTATTAGCCTAATGAGCCACCTCACAAAAATTCTTTTGAAGATAATTTTACTAAGAATAAGAAATAAAATACGACCTGAAATTGGGGAGATGCAATTTGGTTTTGTTGAGGACAAGGGTACCAGAAATGGAATATTCACATTATCAATGCTGATGGAAAGATGTATTGAAGTAAATAAAGATCTGTATATGTGTTTCATCGACTATTCAAAAGCCTTTGATAAAGTACAACACGAAAAACTATTCAAAATTCTATCATCCTTGGACATTGATGGTAAAGATTTAAGAATATTACGGAATTTGTACTGGGAACAAGAAGCAGCAATGCGTGTTGACAACGAACTAAGCAGTTTTACACCTATTAGAAGAGGAGTTAGGCAGGGGTGTGTTTTGTCTCCAGATTTATTCAACCTCTATAGTGAAATGATATTAAGAGATATCGAACATAAGAAGGGGGTGTGTATTGGAGGAAAGAATGTAACAAATCTGAGGTATGCAGATGATACGGTTCTACTGGCAGAATCTGAACATGAACTACAAGAATTACTGGATGTTGTAGTCAGGAGTAGTGAAAATATGGGACTGGAACTGAATATATCTAAAACAGAATGTATGACGGTATCTAAAAATAATAACCCACCAGCCTGTGTAATAACAAGCAGAGGACAAACAATACAACAAGTTGAATGTTTCAAATATTTAGGCTTCAATGTAACATCCAATGGAAAATCAGATTGTGAAATAAAGAAAAGAATAGGTATGGCGAAGAATGCATTCAACCAGCTGCATACAATTATGAAAAACAAAAATCAAAGTCCTGGATTGCTATGTACTGTCTGTGCTGCTATATGGTTGTGAGAGCTGGACCATAAACAAGACCATGGTTAAAAGACTGGAGGCAGTGGAAATGTGGTTTTACAGAAGAATGATGAGGGTGTCATGGATGGAAAGGAAAAGAAATGAAGAAATTTTAGAAATGGCAAACAGAAAAAGATCACTGATAACAAAAATCATCAAACGCCAAATGGAATTTTTAGGACACATTATCCGCCACCCTGGTTTGGAAATACTCGCCTTGACTGGAAAGATGAATGGAAAAAGAATAAGAGGAAGACAAAGAATAACGTATTTGAAAGGGATAAGAACTTGGACAGATGAAGCTGAGAAAGGTGGCGCTGCTTTAATAGAATTGGCAAGAGATAGATCAGCTTGGCGGAAGATGACCTCCGACGTCTGCTTCAGATATGGAACTACATGAGAGATGAGAGAGAGTTGTCGTTATTAGTGCTCATGGAAACAAGTGGTCCCATTGGTTTAACTATTGTATACAACTCACGATTTGTTTTCTTTTGTGGCCAAAGACTTGCATTTTGACGTCATTTTTTTGTCAGTGTCAGGCTATAAGTTAACGATGGCTACGGTCGGTGACGCTTCCTTTAAAGAACTCACTAATTCATTTAATTACCGTGGGTGAGTAAATGGTTTAAGGTTTTGTAAGTGAATTTCAGAGACAGAGCGTAGCCTTTTGTTAGCTTGTTGTAGCCTGACACTAGCAGGACGTGTCTTTTGACGTCACGTTAGGTTAGTACACATCGTCTTGTTCGTGCTCGAGGGAACAAAATTATCCCATTGTGGTTGAATTACAAATTAAGTGAATACAACTCACGATTTGTTTTCTTTTGTGGTCAAAGATTTAAATCTTTTGACGACTTTCTTATGGTTACTGTCAGGCTTTGAGTATATTTACGAAGGCTTCGGACAGACGTTATCGCTTTTGTTAACTCATTGTCTGGGACGATCTAAAGAATTTCTACACGATGCACTGCGCTGACAATCAAAAGAAAGTAAACAACGGGATGTATTCATTAGTACAACAAATGGTATTGTTTGTTACCATCTTACGTACTCTGGGAAAAAAACATATTTTAAAATTTGGCCAGAAAACTCGTCCTTCAAATATCGATCGATTTAAATGACCCTCATCTTCGCAAAAACTCTTAAACCTGGGACTTCGTGAAGTCCCAGGTTTAAGAGTTTTTGCGAAGATGAGAGTCATTTAAATCGATCGATATTTGAAGGACAAGTTTTCTGGCCAAATTTTAAAATATTGGTTTTTCCAAAGCACGGCAGTGCTAACAATAACTCAATTATCCCTTTCTTTTGGTGATGATGGTCGTGAGCTATGACGTCATTTCTTAAAGGAAATGCCGGGATTTGAGTTAACAAATGCTAGGACGGAGGGACTCACGCCAAGATAAGATATAGAAACCTTGCCCATGCCCAAACACAACGTAAGGTAAGCAGTGAAACATATCAGTGTCATGTGATTAGTTGGTAATAATTTTTTGGTGATTACGATGTGACCTTTACATTATTCATTATTATTAATTTTATCATCATCATCATCATCATCATCATCATCATCATCATCATCATCATCATCATCATCATCATCATCATCATCATCATCATCATCATCGTCATCATCGTTATTATTATTATATATTATTATTATTATATTATTATTATTATTATTATTATTATTATTATTATTATTATTTATTATTATTAATTATTATTATTATTATTATATATTTTATTATATTATATTTTATTATTATTATTATTATTATATATTATTATTATTATTATATTATTACTATTATTTATATTATTATTATTAATATTATTATTATTATTATTATTATTATTATTATTATTATTATTATTATTATCATTATTATAATCGTCATCATTATTGTTGCTTCGACCATCGTTATCATATTTATTATCATCATCATCATGGAGTTCTTCCTAAATCTCCCTCACATCTCACATCCCCCCCCCCCCACTCTCTCTCTATCTCCCTATCTCTCACACACACATTTACAGTCTCTCTCTCTCTCTCCCTCTCTTCCCATCGGACTTTGCGTGACCTAGATAAACAATCCATTTCCGGTTAGAGGCCTAATCCAATCAAATGTATCCGTTTCATAAGCGACCAGTGCCTCAGACTCGAGATCGATCGATGGGCCAACACCATAGATTTGCAGTAATAGACTATCAGACAGTCAGTTCAGTGGGTTGAAAATAGAAAAAGATATAGACATACAGTTTTATTTATTATATATATATATATATATATATATATATATATATATATATATATATATATATATATATATATATTTATATATATATATATATATATATATATATATATATATATATATATATATATATATATCTCTATAATAATAATAATAATAATAATAATAATAATAATAATAATTATTATTATTATTATTATTATTATTATTATTATTATTATTATTATTATTATATTTATTATTATTATATTATTATTATTATTATTATTATTATTATTATTATTATTATTATTATTATATTTATTATTATTATTATATTTATTATTATTATTATTATTATTATTATTATTATTTATTATTATTATTATTATTATTATTATTATTATTATTATTATTATTATTATCATTATTATATTATTATTATTATTATTATTATTATTATTATTATTATTATTATTATTATTATTATTATTATTATTATTATTATTATTATATCACATCATATGTTACTTCCTGATGAGAGCGAATGCTCGAATCAATATTGTAGAATTTGATCATAATTATACTTTATAGATATCTCCTTTTATCAAAAGATGAGCACTATTATTTCATTGTTTTTGCTTCTATTATATATATATATATAGGAACGAAATAGACACCACTCAGCTCTTTGTTGTAGTTTTTATACAGCCATATTAATGATTATTTCTCACTGGATTATATCAGCCAGACTACAAACGTTCAAGGGAACACACAGATTTGTCCGCTGGCGGATGTTTAGAGTATTTTACCTAAACACAGGGAATAATTAGCTGTGGTTCGACACCCGCCTTGGGCTTAAGTCCCGCTCTGAGTGGTGCATAGTTGAGTCCTTGGGAAATGTTCTTTACTTACATTCACTCACCGTACTCAGGTGTAAATTGAGCACCTGATCATGAACAACATTGTCTCTGAGGATAAAAATTGTAAGTAGATGCAGGTCTAAAAGGTATCGTTTCTCGTGTTAAGTAGTGCTGTTGGCTAGGGACCCATTGTAAAGTAATTTGAGCACGTTCAGTGGATAACTACCTTACCGTATCCTATTGGTTCCCTGGTGGTACATAAGGCGCCAACAAAGTTCCTCTAGGCATCTCTGTCCTAGGACAGCCAGCCAGCTCAGCTCAATGCATGTCTTTCCAGTCTGTTTCATCTCCTCTTCAACTGTATTCCTCCAGGTACCCAATGGTCTGCCTATCTTTCTCTTTTCCAGTGGGGACCATCTTAGCTCAGCTCAATCCATGTCTTTCCAGCCCCTTTCATCTCCTCTTCAACTGTGTCCTCCTCCAGATGCCCAATGGTCTGCCTCTCTTTCTCTTTCCCTGTGAGAACCATCTTAGTGCTGTGTGCTGAGACAGTCTGAACTTTTTCATTCGAAGAACGTGACCCGGCCATTTTCATCGTCTGAGTTGGACTTTATCCACAATGTTTTGCATTCTATTTAGCCTGGAGCTATCATCGTCGGCAGCAGCGTCTAATGATGTCACACTAAATTAATTGAGCTTTAAATCCAGCTTTTATATAGAGCGATATTCACTAAACGTGCTCAAGGGGTCCCTGGACAACAACAACACGTAACATGTAGGACGGGACATGGCGCCTGTTAGGCTATATTTACAATTTTTCCTGATAGAGACAACGCTGTTAACGACCAGGCATTCATTTTACACCTAAGTACGGTGTGAGAATGTGAGTAGAAGAGTCTTTTCCATGGACTGAACTCTGCGCCGAGCGAATCTCGAACCAAGGACTTTCCGATCCGAAAGCGAGTGTCAAGCCACAATAGGCTTTCAACGAAATCGGGCCGAACGAGACGCCGAACGCCGAACCCGAACGGATATAGCCTTCTCACGTGACCATGAACGAGATCTGGATAGTGAAGACTCTCAAGCGGTATGCAACATCGGATCTAAGGTCACGTGATAGAGGATAGCTTGGGTTGCTGTTGGCTTGTGTTAGGGGAGGGGCAAGGGGTCAATGTCATTCAATAGTATATAATTGTGCATGTGGCGCTCTATACAGAGAGAAAATTATAAATTGATTACGGGGGAATGTGGGGGGGGGGGGGGGGGGGGGGAGGGGGGGGTTGACCCACAAACGATCGAGGTGTTGGGCTTCGGGTAGACCATGATACGAAATCAAAGAGAAAAGGCCGCTGGTACTTGGATGGTGGAAATGGTTGGGGGGGGTGGGGGGGGGGGGGGGGTAGTGACATCAGCATGGGATGTATGATATTAACATTAATAATATAGGCAATAGATGACCAGGGATGTGTATTGTTTGTATATGTTTGTGTGTGTGTGTGTGCGTGTGTGTGTGTGCGCGCGTGTGTGTGTGAAAGGGATTACACAAAAACACCTTTCTCTGTAGCTTCCAAATGATTACGCAACTATTACATACAAGACTTTGCAGTCGAGTCGGCAGGGCTTTTGGGTTACACAACCACTATTTACCCATCGGTAAGCGGTACTCTTTGATGTATACAACACTCACCGCCTTTACACAAAGCCGCCTGCCCATAAATCAAGAGATGGTCTCCTAACTGTTCACAAGCGAACTGTCAAACGAGCAATCGATGATTGGATAAGAATCTCAAGATCTCATATAATAAGGTAAGTTTTGGAGAGGTGATATCCCCCCCACCCGTCATCGGACAGAACTTTCATTGCGTTATATCATATAAGCCCCACCTCCTCTTTCTATTCCGGAGTTACGAGATTGGACGAGAGGACGCGAAAAAAATTGATCACGTGTTCGTTAAAGTCGATCGGTCGGTGAGGTTCGGGCTATAACTATAACTCCGTAATAAGACAACATATCAGCACTATTATGTTATATTATGATTATCTATCCAGGACACAAATCTCATCGGCGCCGCAATGGTGTAGGTCTTCATCGGTGCTCTAGTAGTGTGGAGCCTGGGATGGTCAAGGCCACCCCGCAATGGTGTAGGTCTTCATCGGTACTCTAGTAGTGTGGAGCCTGGGATGATCAAGGACACCCCGCAATGGTGTAGGTCTTCATCGGTACTCTAGTAGTGTGGAGCCTGGGATGGTCAAGGCCACCCCGCAATGGTGTAGGTCTTCATCGGTACTCTAGTAGTGTGGAGCCTGGGATGGTCGAGGTCATCAATCCGGCCATCGGTTTGGATCTCATTTCGTCACATTTCAGGCCGGGCCTTTCGGTCATGGCGCCCGCTTATAGACCCAACATCCGGGATGGTCTAGTGACGGTCAATCAGAATTGGATTCAATAGTCTGATGTCACGTCACCCAGCAACGGCGGTCATTGTGGTTCTAAACAAAGAAAATCGGTACTTTTTATTCTCCATACTGGCGAGAACTTTTCATATCTTGTGATCAGAATGTGTAAAAGTCAAATTATGATCAGATTTACGATGTTTTTTTTTCCCTCTGAATACGCTATATGCTCGTCGGAGAAATATTTCATAAGGCAAGGGCGTCCGTCGTTGTTCCGATAGTTTAGAGCCAGTTACTAAGTTACCATACATCATTACGATGGAAGTGGCGTTACGACTGTTGAAGCGTATTCCTCCTTTGCCCTAATAATATATATATATAATATATATATATATATATATATATATATATATATATAGTCTTTTGTTTTGTTTTCAGACGATCTGTTACAGTAGTTTCCCCTTACACTAAGCATTTGCCCAAACGTATCTTTCTTCCACGGATGCGACTTCAGACACTTTATCAATAAAGACTAGATACTCTGGAAAAACGCGTATTAAAAATTTGGGCCAAAAAAGTCGTCCTCCAAAATTTATCGGTCGATTGATATGACTCTCATCTTGGAAAAAAACAAAAAACAAAACAAAACAATCTGTCAAACCCAGGACTTCCGTAAATCTTTTAAGGAATTAAATGAGTTTTTCCAGTACCTGAATCGGGGCTCGAACCCGGGACCTTCCGGGCCACAGTGCAATGCCGTAACAACTCGGCCACTTCGCCCCCCCCCCCCCCCCCCCTTATTTGAGAGTTTTGCCAAGGACAGGGTCATTTTGATAGATCGTTATAATTTGAAGGACGAATTTTCTGGCCAAAATTCTATTTAAATGTTTTTTTTTTAAAGATCGACAGAATAATTCTGAATGAAATACGGAAGAATCAATTTTGTCTCTTCCTTTCTCATTTTTATCTTATCAACTTGTTGCGATTTTCTGCACATACACACACACACACGTACATACACGTGCGCGCGCACACACAGAGAGACAGAGTTACGTGAAATCTATTCCAGTATAACTTTGTTATTATTGTAAATGTATTTATCTCTATCGTCTCCCCCCCCCCAGACCTAACTAAACTCCTGGCGAACGAAAACTGTTTGAAATTTAGACAAAGAATGGGTTTTCATATCGGGGCGGGCGAGGTTTATGTTACAATTCACCATAAATCACGGTGATAAATACTGGAAACGGAAGGCATAAATGTGTTTATCTATTTTAATAAATGTATTTATATAACTCAATCTTTTGATCTTTGACGGGGAAATGGCGTCAGTGAGTGGGTGTTTTTGTTTGTTTGAGTTTTTTTTCCTTTGGGGGAGATATGAGGTGGGGGGGATGAGGTTTTAGGGTATATTTCTTGTTATATTGACTATTATCTAAGAGATGGAGGATGGAGGGGGGGGATGGGGGGGGGGCATCAAACATATATTGTGTATGGGGTGGGTGGGTGAGGAGTAAAGAAAAGCATTCTGCTATCAGTGTATAATTCAGTTAGTGAGAAAAAGAGAGGAGGTGGAGAAGAAGAAGAAGAAGCAGAAGAAGAAGAAGAAGAAGAAGAAGAAGAAGAAGAAGAAGAAGAAGAAGAAGAAGAAGAAGAAGAAGAAGAAGAAAGAAGCAGAAGAAGAAGAAGAAGAAGAAGAAGAAGAAGAAGAAGAAGAAGAAGAAGAAGAAGAAGAAGAAGAAGAAGAAGAAGAAGAAGAAGAAGAAGAAGAAGAAGAAGAATATTATATTATGTTGTCGTAAGCTGGAGGATTTGAAAGAACTATCCATTGGTAAGCCTGCCATGCAAGTACCCACACGACCAGCGAGATTCAGCCAATGTATCGTCTGATAACGTGAACACTTTTGTTATCTCCCCTGAAGTGACGCCATCCCATTCAGGGGAGACAACCCGTAATAATTTCAGACATTTGGTTGTATCTGTAGATCTGTCTATACATATTATATAGACATGGGGTATATGGGTGTGAAGAGAGAGAGAGAGAGAGAGAGAGAGAGAGAGAGATAGAGAGAGTGAGAGAGAGAGAGACAAAAGAATAAATAGATAGATAGATAGATAGATAGATAGATAGATCAATACATAAATATATTAAAGAGATAGATAGATAGATAGATAGATAGATAGATAGATAGATAGATAGATAGATAGATAGATAGATAGATAGATAGATAGATAGATAGATATTATTGTAATATTTACCACGATGTTGGAGTCCGTCTACATCGATGTTTCA
This sequence comes from Berghia stephanieae, assembly GCF_034508935.2. Lineage (NCBI taxonomy): Eukaryota > Metazoa > Mollusca > Gastropoda > Nudibranchia > Aeolidiidae > Berghia > Berghia stephanieae. The sequence goes on from NC_088371.1 coordinate 8,440,199, forward strand.
GGCCTTTCAGCCATCGTCAGGACTGTGTGTTACATGAGTTTGGTTTGTTGTGTGGCACAACATACACAACAAACCAAACTCATGTAACACGCAGACCTGACGATGGGTGAAAGGCCTGAAACATCGATGTAGACGGACTCCAACATCGTGGTAAATATTACAATAATAATTCGCTCCATTGTTACATGTCGAGACCTATTCGTACCATATTTGTATCCAACACGATTTAATAGATAGATACATAGATAGATAGATAGATAGATAGATAGATAGATAGATAGATAGATAGATAGATAGATAGATAGATAGATAGATAGATAGATAGATAGATAGATAGATAGATAGATAGATAGATAGATAGATAGATGGATAGATAGATGATAGATAGATAGATAGATAGATAGATAGATAGATAGATAGGTAGATAGATAGATAGATAGATAGATAGATAGGTAGATAGATAGATAGATAGATAGATAGATAGATAGATAGATAGATAGATAGATAGATAGATAGATAGATGGATGTATAGAGAGGTGGGGGGAGCGAAGATGATGAACGAAAATGTGTGGGAGAGAAAGAGGGGGGGGGGGAGAAAAAAAATGTATGCAACAAGTGAGTATTCTCATTTCTAATTATTTGTTTTCAATATCAATTTCTAACCCCGTTCGATTCCCTCACCCTACCCCCCCCCCAACTCCCCCCCCTCCTCCCCCTCCCCCCCCCCTTCAGACCGATAATCAACCGATCATGCACATCGGTTTTTGAAAGCGGTGTGAGCACCCACCCAGGAGAGGAAACAAAATGCATTGAAACGCTGAGCTCTCACCAATGCACTGCGATTCCGCTCGAACGAAGATACGCCAAAAAAAAAAAATAAAATAAGCCAAACAATTTGTTTTTAAATTTTGGCCAGAAACTAGTTCTGCAATTAACATGACCCTGATCTTGGGAGAAAAAAAAATAAAAACTTTCAAACCTGGGACTTCCTGGAAGAGTCATTTTTAAGTCCCAGATTTAAAAGATTCGATAATATGAGAGTCATGAAAATCGATCAAAAATGGGAGGAAGAACTTTTTGGCCAAAATTGTTTAAAATGTGTTTTGCCAGAGTGTGAATAGTTCTCATGTACGTATTTCTATTTCTGACTCTAATGATAGCGGGACGTTTTGTCAAGGGACCTGCTTCAGGCCAATCAATTAGTTGTTATTCTATGAGATTGGAGAATGTCATTGAATTGGAACTTTTGCGGTGGAACATTCATGGAACATTTCATTTCACATGGCTATGGAAATGTAATCAGAGCTGTGGATTGATCGGTGGATAGATGAATGGATTGATGGATGAATGAACAGATGGATGGATGGATGGATGGATGGATGGGTGGATGGATGGATAGATGGGTGGATGGATGGATGGATGGATGGATGGGTGGATGGATGGATGGATGGATGGGTGGATGGATGGATTGATGGATGGATGGATGGATGGATGGATGGATGGGTGGATGGATGGATGAACAGATGGATGGATGGGTGGATGGATGGATGGATGGGTGGGTGGATGGATAGATGGATAGATTAATGAATGGGTGGATGGATGGATGAACAGATGGATGGATGGGTGGATGAATGGATAGATGGATGGATGGATGGATGGATGGATGGGTGGATGGATGGAAAGATGGATGGATGGATGGATGGATGGATTGATGGATGGATGGATTGGTGGATGGATGGATGGATGGATTGATGGATGGATGGATGGGTGGATGGATGGATGGATGGATGAATAAATGGATAGATTGATTGATGGGTGGATGGATGGATGGATGGATGGGTGGATGGATAAGTAGATGGATAGAGGGATATAGATAGATGGATGTAAGGATGGATATATAAAATAATAAATAAATAAATAAACGGGTAAATAGATAGATAGATAGATGGGTAGATAAAAATATAGATAGATAAATAGATAGATATATATATATATATATATAGATAGATAGATAGATAGATAGATAGATAGGTAGATAGATAGATAGATAGATATATAGAGAGATAGATAGATAGATAGATAGATAGATAGATAGATAGATAGATAGATAGATAGATAGATAGATAGATAGATGGATATTTAAATAAATATATAGATATGGAGTAGGAAGAAGAAGAGGAGGAGGAGGAGGAGGAGGAGGATCATAATGATAATGATGATGATGATGATGATGATGATGATGATGATGATGATGATGATGATGATGATGATGATGATGATGATGATGATGATGAAGATAACACCTTACCTCCAAGCTCTTTCTTGTCCTTTCCCTTTATTTCTTTAGTTATGTACTGGTGGTTTTTGCAGAAAATACGGTATTGTTACTAACCCTTGTGGTAAGTTATGACGTAATAGAGAATAGCTGATGACAACAAGGATGTGGATGATGACGTAGTTTATGCGATTACAGTGACGATGACAATGATGACGAAAGCGGTAAGGACTTTATCGACTGGTTAGTTGTTATTTCCTATTCCTTGTCAGAAATTCAACAGAGATCTATATTAGATTGATATCATAAATAGATGTTCAACGAACGTCTTTTTTCGTGCAAAATGAAGATCATAAATTCCTCTGTTGGTCAAGAAGTTGTGGTAAATGTCGGAGTTGTGTCAATGAAGAATAAATAATGAATAATAATAATAATATGCGCACTTTGTATATGAAGATAGTTGTGGTATCAGAATTGTGTCAGTGCTATATATAGTGCTTCTTTCTTTCCTTAAAATGGCCGCGCTCTTACCGACACGATGAGTAGTAAAGTTGTGTCAATGCTATAGAAAGTGCTTCTTTCTTTCCTTAAAATGGCCGCATCTTACCGGCACGATGAGCAGTAAAGTTGTGTCAACGCTATAGAAAGTGCTTCTTTCTTGCCTTAAACTGGCCGCGCTCTTACCGACACGATGAGTAGTAAAGTTTTGTCAATGCTATAGAAAGTGCTTCTTTCTTTCCTTAAAATGGCCGCACTCTTACCGGCACGATGAGTAGTAAAGTTGTGTCAACGCTATAGAAAGTGCTTCTTTCTTTCCTTAAAATGCCCGCTCTCTTACCGACACGATGAGTAGTAAAGTTGTGTCAATGCTATAGAAAGTGCTTCTTTCTTGCCTTAAAATGGCCGCGCTCTTTCCGGCACGATGAGTAGTAAAGTTTTGTCAATGCTATAGAAAGTGCTTCTTTCTTTCCTCAAAATGGCCGCGCTCTTACCGGCACGATGAGTAGTAAAGTTGTGTCAACGCTATAGAAAGTGCTTCTTTCTTGCCTTAAAATGGCCGCACTCTTTCCGGCACGATGAGTAGTAAAGTTGTGTCAACGCTATAGAAAGTGCTTCTTTCTTTCCTTAAAATGGCCGCGCTCTTACCGGCACGATAAGTAGTAAAGTTGTGTCAACGCTATAGAAAGTGCTTCTTTCTTTCCTTAAGAATGCCACTCTGTTACGTGTACGATTTAAGCCAAAATGTTAATAGCTATGGTATCAATTGTGGCAATACAGAATAAATCTGGTGCTTTCTTTTATTTTAATGGCAAGGCTTTTACTTGCACTGTTTCTAATAAAGTCTAAAACCAACGCCCAACAGTAAACAAAGATACTGGTCCATGTGTTGAGTGGGTGTGTGAGTGTGTGTTTTATACGTTATATCTGTTATATATACGTTATGCCAATACTCTGGCATCTGTTCAATTGATTAGAAGGTATTATGGTCTGCTAGTTTCTTCCAGAAATATTATGTTTGTCTGTGCCTGGATCCAAGAATAGAATTGCATTGCTGCGAGGCTGATCCTTCATCAATCTAGGGATCTGAAACAGATAAGATAAGATAAGATAAGAAAAAATAATGATAATTTATTAATAGTGCTTAACATTAACATTATAAAATAAAAAATAAAAATTATGCCTTTTGCTCACGACATC
>NC_088371.1:8451671-8461671 GCF_034508935.2 Berghia stephanieae
ATCGCCTCACAGGCGTCATGTCCCGTCCTACATGCTAAATGTTGACCAGGGAGCCCTTGTAACGCGCTTTGAGCAGAATTTGTGGATATTGCGTTATATAAAGCTCAATTTTAAAAAAAATAAATATCGCCTAACACATATCGTGTCTTGTTCTTCATGTTACGTGTTGCTGTCAGTCAGGGACCCTTTGTAAACGAAGTGACTATTCTCATCCCCCTAGTCTAGGATGCTAGTCTTCATAATAGTAGTCCACAATTTTTGTATGTTTAATCCAAAGGTTGTAATGCAGTAATTTATGTTTCTTGTCACAAGTTGCACAATTAAAAAAAAAAATCAATCAAATTCAAATCGCAAAAAGCCGGCGACGTTTTTTTCGGTAATCTAATCAGCCTGGGGGGGGGGGGGGGGGGGGGGGGGGGGGGGGGGGTGAGAATAGAGGCAGCCCTTTGTAAAAGCCATTGGTTTGAGCCCGTTGAGGTGGGGGCAGCGTGGCTCAGTGGTACGGTCTTTGCTTCTTACCCGAAGGGACCCGAGTTCAATCACCTACCGTTGCGTTGTGTGGCCTTGAGCAAGTCACCTCACCCTAGCTCACTTTGCGGCGCTGCTCTGCGGCTGACGCCTGGGTTATTACAGTCCTCCCTTGGAATAGACCCTAATGACTAATTTCCCCTTGGGGATGAATAAAGGGAATTTTATTTATTATTTATTCATTATATTGCACTATATAATATCTCAAGATCAAGCTCAAACAATGAAAGACACAACAGGAAGTTTTTAAAAATAGGTACAAGAAAAAAAAATAATGCCGAAAAGTCATTCTGCCTTAAATTCGAGGACCGAACCTCAGACGTCCTGATTACCCGTCAGACGTGCAAACATTACATCACAAGGACCTTACCCCTGGTGTGTCCACTCAGTGTCCGCCTGAGTTTGATGAAATATTCTTTAAGATGGCGCCAGCCCAATTTGACGACCATTTTATTCCTGGGCTTTTTAATATTGTTTTTCTCTTTTCTCTTTTTTTTTCTTCCTTTTTATTTTTATTTTTTTTTTTTTTTTTTTTTTTGGGGGGGGGGGGGGGGGGGGGGGTAAGGTTTAAAAAAGGCCTAAGGAATTCAAAGGGCAGCTAACTCCAGTTATAAACAGGCTATGTATGTATGTATGCCGCCAGGACACAACAAGATAGATTCACCCAGCAGATTGACCTAGATCTCGGCCATAATGACCCTCGTATGAATATTCATAAGTCGGGAGATATGCGACACCCGATTGGTCAATGCGAACTGGCGTCTTATCAGCGGAAAACGATCCGTTCTAGGAACCGTTTTTACAAGGGTTTTCTATCTGGCCGATAATGTGACTCGGGGCCATTTATCCAGGAACACGTCAGGCCTCTCGGATAAATTATTATTATCTATCTCGTCTTGCCTCCAGCATCTCGAGTTTTCTGTCTGTCTTTCTATCTCTCTCTCTCTTTCTTTCTCTTTATCTTTCTCTCTCTTTTTCTCTCTCTCTCTCTTTATTTCTCTCTCTCTCTCATTCTCTCTCTCTCTCTCTCTCTCTCTCTCTCTCTCTTTGATTCTTGATTCTCGGACTATCTATAGATCTATATATCTATCTATCTTTTTATCTATATATCTATCTATATATCTATTGCTCCATCTATCCATCTATCTATCTCTCTTTATATGTATATATCTGTCTATATGCATGTATATATATATATATATATATATATATATATATATATTATATATTTTTTTTTTTTTTTTAATTTTTTAATTTATTTATTTATTTAATTTTTAAAAATCATTATTATTCTTTTTTTTTTAATTTGTTTATATTCCTTTCTTTCTCACTAGCTGTCTATCAATCTTTCAATCTCTCATCCATTGGTCCATTCACACATCCATTGACAATTCCATCCATCAACTCGTCAATATATCAATCAATCTTCAATCCATTCATCCATTCATCCATCCATCCATCCATCCATCCATCCATCCCTCTGTCTATCCATCCATCCATCAACGCATCCACTTCTTTATCCACCCATCCATTCATCCATCCATTTATACACCTACTTGTTCATCCATCCATCCACACATCCATATCTTCATTTATCCATCTATCCATTCATCCATCCACACAGCCACTTCCTCATCCATCCATCTAATCATCCATCGATTCATTCACCCACTTGTTCACATCTGTCTATCCACCCATTCATCCATCCACACATCCACCTTGTCATTCATCCATTCATCCATCCCTCCACACATCTGTCTATCCACTCATCCATCCATCCACACATCCATCCACCTCTTCATCCATCCATCCATCCACTCATCCATTAATCCACACATCTGTCTATCCATTCATCTAACCACACATCCACTACTTCATCCATCCATCCACCCATTCACCCATCCATCCATCCATCCATCCATCCATCCATCCACATCCACCACTTCATCCATCCTTCCATCAATCACCACTCCTCCCCCCCCCCACCCTCACCCCCCGTCCTCCTTCATCACCCAACCCCACCTATCAATTTCCTCCAGCGATTCGCACACCTCATCACCATAAACCCCCCATGCATTATGCGATCAGGAACTAATCCACAGCACCTATCACAACCACACCAGATCACATAACCAAAACCAATCACACCCTTAATCCTCAAATAATCTGACCAAACAAAAAAAACCCGCTTTCTTTATTTTAGCCAGAAAATAAATATCTCAACTACCCATAATCCACTATCACCTTCAACTTGCTGGAAAACCCCAAACCTGAGTCGTCTTAAGTTCTTAATATCGATACTTTTAAATTCTCAAATTTAAGGAATATTTTGAAATTTAGAAGTAATATTAGATCAGTGATATTCGAAGCCAAAATCATCAATTTTCTGGCCAAAAACGGCGTTTCGTCACAGTATTTGGCCGTAATCAGCCATCATGCGTTATCCGATCAGCATCCAATTCTTTTGGCCTTATGAGATCACCGTCTTAAGTCCCCAAGAGTTTACACAGCGGAGCTCATAGATCTGGGGACCCCGGAAAGCCGGAGGGTCTAAGTCAATAATGAAGCGATGCCTCCAAGTCTTCATCCGCAATAATACGCCAGAAACTTCTATCAATCAAGGACAATAAGTCTTAGTAGTAGTAGTAGTAATGATAATGATGATGCGACATAACTTTACTGTATTGTTTCCATGCGGAGATAGATGGCGCTGTACAATCCTCTCACCCCCCCCCCCCAATACACACACCATACCACCACCAATCACTACGCCCCCCCCCCCTCACCCATCCCCACTTCCGTCCCCCCCCCCCCCCCCCATCACCCTTAAAGGCCCCCCCCCCTCCCTCTACTGACGTTATACAAGTCACATGTACAGAAAAGACACAAACACACACACACAAAAGAGGTTTTTACATAGCGCAATATCTGTGAAGCGCAGAAAACTGTCCTGGTTTGGACACTATACTCGACACGATAGCCTGAGCAGGACAGTCTTCCAGGGCACAGTCAAAGGCCAGCGCAGAAGAGGGCCCCCAAATGAAGATGTGACTGGACGATATAAAAAAAATGGACAGAGATGTCGGTTCCGGAGCTGGTACATAGGGCTAGCAACAGACAGGCATGGAGGAAGACTGTACAACTTCTGCTTCACGCAAGTCCCCCCGACGACCATCCGGTCATGGGATTGAGTGAGTGAATATCCATCCGAAGTCTCAAAGCGCTTTACAAGGGATCCCCGCCATGCCAAAGCAACACTTAACATTATGTAGGACGACACATGACGCCTGTTAAGCGATATTGCACCTTTTCGGACAGAGACAACACAACGCTGTTAACGGTCTGGTACTTATTTTACACCTAAGTACGGTGCGAGAATGTTGGTAATGAGCCTCTATTCCAAGGACTCAACTATGCGCCGAGGGAGGCTCGAACCCAGGACCTTCATATCCGAGAGCGAGTGTCACACCAATAGACCGCATAGCCACACACATCTTTTTATTCTTATTAATTTATCCAGGAAACTCTTTCGGATCGGAAGGTCCTGGGTCCGTTCCTCGCTCGGCGCTTAGTTGAGTCCTTGGAAAAGGCTCTTTACTCACATTATCTCACCGCACTCCGGTGTAAAATGAGTACTGGTCGTTAACAGCGTTGTCTCTGTCCGAAAAATTGTAATATCGCCTAATAGGCGTCATGTCTCGTCCTACATGTAACGCGTTGCTGTTGGCAAGCGAAAAAAATTGCTTGTAACCTAAAACGTTATTCAACCAATATTTAGTGGGAACTGATCATTCAAAGGTGTTCTAAAAACAGTAATAAAGAAAACTCCGTGTGCTTTTTTAACTTCGATTTTCGATATATCGATATTTCACATGACGGAATATGGGTATCGTATCGATATCGAAATTTTGTGATATCGCCCGACACTTCTGAAAAAGGAACACCGCAATAAATCATACGGAAGTTGGAGTTATTTTCAATTCCATTATATGTCGTTTAATAAACACAATCTATCTATCTATCTATCTATCTATCTATCTATCTATCTATCTATCTATCTATCTATCTATATATATATATATATATATCTATCTATCTATCTATCAATCTATCTATCTATCTATCTATCTATCTATCTATCTATCTATCTCTATCTATCTATCTATCTATCTATCTATCTATCTATCTATCTATCTATCTATCTATCTATCTATCTATCTATATATATATATATATATATCTATCTATCTATCTATCAATCTATCTATCTATCTATCTATCTATCTATCTATCTATCTATCTATCTATCTATCTATCTATCTGTCTATCTTTTACTCGATCATATATTTACCTATTCACACATCAAATTATCTATCCACTTTTTTATTCCTCCATCCATCCATCCACCCGTCAATCCATCAATCTATTCGACCATCATCAATCCATCAATCCATCAATCCATCCATCCATCAATCCATCTATCTATTTGACCACCATCAATCCACCAACCCAACTGATCACCATCAATCCAGATATCTACCCACCCGTCAATCCATCGATAAATCAATCTGACCACCATCAATCAATTAATCCATCCATCAATCCATCAATCCATCCATCTATCAATCTGACCACCATCAATCAATTAATCCATCCATCAATCCATCATTCCGTCCATCTATCAATCTGACCACCATCAATCAATTAATCCATCCATCAATCCATCAATCCATCCATCTATCAATCTGACCACCATCAATCAATTAATCCATCCATCAATCCATCAATCCATCCATCTATCAATCTGACCACCATCAATCAATTAATCCACCCATCAATCCATCAATCCATCCATCTATCAATCTGACCACCATCAATCAATTAATCCATCCATCAATCCATCAATCCATCCATCTATCAATCTGACCACCATCAATCAATTAATCCATCCATCAATCCATCAATCCATCCATCTATCAATCTGACCACCATCAATTCATTAATCCATCCATCAATCCATCAATCCATCCATCTATCAATCTGACCACCATCAATCAATTAATCCATCCATCAATCCATCAATCCATCCATCTATCAATCTGACCACCATCAATCCATTAATCCATCCATCAATCCATCTTTCCATCCATCCATCAATCCATCCTTCCATCCATTCATCCATCAATCCATCCATCAATCTATCTGACCACCATCAATCCAATGTCCTCTCCTGTCCGCGATAGAGTTCAAGTCCCCAATAATTCCGGGGATACTGACCACTGGTCAGTCAGGTGATGGCTACACCGCCAATTTCCGGCTTGGATGACCATCACAATAATTAGAGGATTTGGGGTAGATTACCTAAACATCCTACTTTCTAACTATCCGAATTCTGCCTCTCCTGTCCGATCCTTCCATCCATCAATCCATCCATCCATCTATACATTCATCTATCCATCCATCCATCCATCCATCCATCCATCCATCAATCCATCCATCCATCTATACATTCATCTATCCATCCATCCATCCATCTATCTATTCATCAATTCATCCACCCATTTATCTATTCATCAATTCATCCATCCATCCATCTATTCTCCCATCCACCATCCATCCATCAATCCATTTACTCATCCATCCATCCATCTATATATATTCATCCGTCAATCCATCCATCCATCCATCCATCCATCTATCTATCTAACTATCTATCTATCCATTCATCTTTCCATCCATCCATCCATCCATCAATCCATACATGTATCAATTCATCCATCCATCCATATATCTATTCATCAATCCATCCATCCATCTTTTCATTCATCTATCCATCCATCCATTCTTCAATTCATCCATCCATCCATCCATCTATCTATTCATCAATCCATCCATCCATCCATCCACCCATCTAACTATTCGTCAGTGCATCCATCCATCCATCCATATATTCATCAATTCATCCATCCATCCACTCATTCATCCATCCATCCATCTATTCATCCACCCCTTATGTATCCAACAATTCTATCAATCTGGTGTTGATTTGATCTCTGTCCCTTTGCGTCTGAAACGAGTGCTCTACCAACTAAGCTATCGTGACCCCCAAATGGTCTGAGTAAATATGACCCATAAACTTCAAAGAAGCCTCAGGTTTGAGAGTTTTGTTGTTGTTTTTTTTTTTTTTTTAATTTGGAGGTCATTATGATCGATCGACGTTTGAATCAAAGATTTCCTGGCTTTAGTTAGTTAAAAATAATAAAGGAGCTTTTCCAGTGTACAAGGGGCGGGGTGAGGAGGGGAAAGGTTGGGGGTGGGGGTGTGAAGGAGCTAGGGGGGGGGGGTGAGAGTTGAGGTGAAGGAAGCGGGACGGAAGTGGGGGTGATCACGTGACCTTTTGGAGAATTTACTGGAGTAAATAAATTTATCGAATTGAGTCACGTGTTTGTAGATTCTAAAAATAGATTACAGAGAACAAGAGAAATATTTGAATTTTAAATAGTGTGAAAAAGGCTGTAAACTGAGTGCTTTCATTTTCCTCTCGGGTCCGTCTTGCCCTCCATTTGACCTTTCCTCTCAGTCGGTCTCTTGTTTTGTCATAACAAAGTGAGTGCAACCGCCTAAACTCATGGCCCACCCTCACCCCTCTCCTCCGTGCTAACCTCCAATACACCTATTCACGAATAATAATAATAATAATAATAATAATAATAATAATAATAATAATAATAATAATAATAATAATGATAATGATAATGATAATGATAATAGTAATGATAATAATAATAATAATAATAATAATAATAATAATAATAATAATAATAATAATAATAATAATAATAATAATAATAATATAAAATAATAATAATAATAATAATAATAATAATAATAATAATAATAATAATAATAATAATAATAATAATAATAATATAATAATAATAATAATAATAATAATAATAATAAATAATAGATCTTTATTGTCTTAATAATATATTTATATTGTTCTTCGTTTCTCCATTGGTTTTCATAGTAAACTGATTTTGTGTTGTTTTTTGGCTCCATCATTATAAGTCGATATTAACAAGAAATGAAGAAAACTTATTTCATTTATAATTCTCTGTGTGTCCGATTTTGGCCAAGCACGTGACCATCCGGGAGCCCTGGTAAACTGCGAGCATAATACATATATCAATATCGATGTGACATTTTAAAAATCGATATGATTCGATATTGACATTGGTATCGATATATCGATATTTCGATACGATATGCCCAACACTATATTTTACGAAACCCCCGAAACCTATAGTCCCACCAGGTTCATTCTTCTCTGGTGCCCACCTCCCATCATAGTCCAGCTTCAATCCCCACGGGTATCAATCTCCCCTGGTTTCAGGTTCATTTCCCTCTGATATCCTCTTCCCATAGTCCCAGATTCACTCCCCAGTGGTGTCCACCCTTCACCCACTGCTGCCTACTTCCCCTAACTTTCTCGGGTTTCGTCGGGATTCGGCGGGTTTTTGTCGGGATTCGGTAGGTTTTGTCGGGAATCGGTGGGTTTTTGTCGGGATTCGGCGGGTTTTGTCGGGATTCGGCGGTTTTTTTGTCGGGATTCGGCGGTTTTGGTCGGGATTCGGCGGGTTTTGTCGGGATTCGGCGGTTTTTGTCGGGATTCGGCGGGTTTTGTCGGGATTCGGCGGGTTTTTGTCGGGATTCGGCGGGTTTTTGTCGGGATTCGCGAGTTTCGTAAAAAAAAAAGGAAATAGCGTATAATTTGTGGCTAGAAATTGACTTTCCACCACTCAATATAAAACCGCTTTGAGAATGTGTGTCACAATCCGAGTTTTAATGACATAAGGACGACGTGTACATACATACAGGTCTGACACCCAAACCCACTAATAGGCCTAGTTTAACATTATAGTAATGGACAATTGTGGTCCTTTTTTTTTTCTTTTTTTTTTTTTTAGTTTTCCAATACAACAATAATGAGCCCATAAGGAATGGGATTATCAGACCTGCAAAAATAAAAAGTGCACGTCGCATAAGGAGAATAATTTTCATCTCCGGATCAGGGTTGCCAATTTGGCAGATTTTTAAAATCCAGTTGGCAGAATGCGTGAAATTAATCTGGCAACCCTGCCTCCGGATACCTATTTGTAGGATGCAAAATGTCACAATGATAAAGCTATATAAACTCCCTTGATAAATTAATTGTCTTTACGGCCATGTGGTCTTGTGGTATGACACTCGCTTTCTGATCGGAAGGTCCTGGATTCGAGCCACGCGCTCGGCGCATAGTTGAGTCCTTGGAAAAGACTCTTTACTCACATTCTCTCACCCTACTCAGGTGTAAAATGAGTACCTGTCCGTTAACAGCGTTGACTTTGTCCGAAAAATTGTAATATCGCCTAACAGGCGTCATGTCCCGTCCTACATGTTAAATGTTGCTGTTGACCAGGGACCCTTGTAAAGCGCTTTGAGCACATTTAGTGGATATTGCGCTATATAAAAGCTCAATTTAGGATGCAAATGTCACAATGATAAAGCTATAAACTCCCTTGATAAATTAATTGTCTGTGATATTTAGACCAGCTATGTGTGTGTAATCCAATGCTCCCTTTAAAAACCATTTGACTCGTAAAATAGACTTCACGCCTCGCGATAAAGGCGTCAAAATTAGACTGACTGGCCCACGTAGAAAACCAATAAAGATTATAACATACTCTAAGATTGGGACAAATTTCTTTAACCCTCTCCATACCACCTATCTACAGCAAAATCGTCACATTTGTTACCAAACAATATACATTTTTTCTTATTCAGATTTATTTTGTACATCCCAATGTTCTTTGTTTAATCAATAAGAACATAAAGTTGTTTTGTAGAGAGATTGTTTGAGTTTTTTTAAAATCATTTTCTTTCTGATGGGTAAGCCTGCCATTTTGGGAAAATAATGAACATGATCGGTAGGAGAGTGGTTATGTGGTCTTGTGGTATGACACTCGCTTTCGGTTCGGAAGGTCCTGGGTTCGAGCCTCGCTCGGCGCATAGTTGAGTCCTTGGAAAAGGCTCTTTACTCACATTATCTCACCGTACTCAGGTGGCAAATGAGTACCTGGCCATTAACAGCGTCGTTTCTGTCCGAAAAAATTGTAATATCGCCTAACAGGCATAATTGTCCCGTCTTACATGTTAAATGTTGCTGTTGACCAGGGACCCCTTGTAAAGAGCTTTGAGCACATTTAGTGGACATTGCGCTATATAAAATCTCAATTTTAAGGAGAGAGTTAAAACCGTTTGACTCGTAAAAAGATTTCACGCATAGCGATAAAGGCGTCAAAATTAGACTGGCACACACGTACGTAAGAACAATAAAGATTATAACATACTATAAGATTATGACAAATTTCATTAATCCATACAAGGCATCGTTCTCTCTCTCTCTCTCTCTCTCTCTCTCTCTCTCTCT
>NC_088371.1:8464171-8466671 GCF_034508935.2 Berghia stephanieae
GGGGGGAGGGAGAAGTAGGAATGAGAAAGAATGAAAGAAAGAGAATGGTGAGGGAGAGAGGGGGGAGGGAGAGAAGGGAGAAAGAGGGGTGGAGGGGAGAAAGAAAAAGAAGGAAATAGAGAGAGAGAGAGAGAGAGAGAGAGAGAGAGAGAGAGAGAGAGAGAGAGAGAGAGAGAGGGGAGATAATGTAATCTGCGAGAGGGAATGAGGGGAAGAAGAGGACACTGTAAGAAGGAGAGATATAAATAGAAAGAGATAAAGCCATAATGTGAATGAGTTAACTGATGATGGCTAGTGGAAGATTGAATGAAGTGAAGAGGAGACAAGAAGAAGGAAAGAAAGAAAGAAAGAAAAAACAAGAAAGAAAAGAGAAAGAAAATCTAATTTCCTCCCAACAAAAATGTTCCTGTCGGCATTGATTATGAAGCAATTTTCTTACGATACTTATTTACTCGTGAATCAAGTGAGACAATTGTGGGCGATTGTCGTGGCCAATTATGTAAAAGAGGCTAGATTGTCTGTCCAGCGCCCTGGAGTCCCGAGTGGCTGAGCGCCTGTGTGTCTGTTTGTGTGTTTGTCTCTTTTTGTGCGTGCGCGCGCGCGTGTGTGTGTGTGTGTGTGTGTGGTTATTGTGTGTCTGTCCAGCGCCCTGGAGTCCCGAGTGGCTGAGCGCCTGTGTGTCTGTTTGTGTGTTTGTCTCTTTTTGTGCACGCGCGCGCGCGCGCGCGCGTGTGTGTGTGTGTGTGTGGTTATTGTGTGCATTTATGTTTGTGTGTTTCTGTGTATAGATTATGTCAACGTGAGCAAGTTATAAAGAAAATATTGCGTTCATCTCTGTGTGTATAGATAGTTCGAAGATGACGTCACTCAGGTGTTTGTTATTGTTTTTTGCCATCCGCGTTTATGAGTAATGCTCACTGAACTTTATTAACCTCACTATAAACGTTCATGGATACACACAGTTTTGTCTGTTGGTCTGTTATACTTCCGGATGGCAATGTTATGAGCTTCTTACCCAAGCGCATACTATCTATATATGTGTGTTTGTGTGTGTGTGTGTGTGTGTATAACAACAACAACAACAATAATAACAACAACAACAACAAGAAGCAATGATTCCTCATGTTTTCTGGTAATTGAAAAACAAGGAATTAATTTATCGTTTCGTGTAGACAATTTATTTTTAGTAAAAAATAATTATGTAGTGATGGATTGATAACAGCTTGGATGAAATTCACACTTGTCTTCTTCACCTGAACGAAAACAGATGGAAGGCCTTGAAAAATAAGATATATATATATATATATATATATATATTATATATATATATATATATATATATATATAAATAAATAAGAAATGAATCAGGTCACTCACATGTTTCTGACGATACAATCGTTTCAATGTCTTCCATACGTCAGTCGACAATTATCCATAGTGTACTTTTTCTTTAATAATAATAATAATAATAATAATAATAATAATAATAATAATAATAATAATAATAATAATAATAATAATAATAATAATATAATAATATATATATATATATATATATATATAATTTATGTTATGTCCTATCACCTCTATACGGTATTATGTAGTAGTGTGGGGAGAGGGGAGGGGGGCCGGGGGGGGGGGGGGTTGTAAGTCAGATGCAATAATAGTATTTTATATAGATGGGACGAGATCGACGTCATTCAGG
This sequence comes from Berghia stephanieae, assembly GCF_034508935.2. Classification (NCBI taxonomy): domain Eukaryota; kingdom Metazoa; phylum Mollusca; class Gastropoda; order Nudibranchia; family Aeolidiidae; genus Berghia; species Berghia stephanieae. Next base: position 8,465,877 of record NC_088371.1, read on the forward strand.
TCCTTGTTATTGATTTAGACAGCCGTTTTGATGATCAGATCCCTCTAAATCATGGCAATCAGTCTGACTCACTATAAACGTTTAAGGTTATCTACACAGAAACGTGTGTGTGAGTGTGTGTGTGTGTGTTGGTACTTTATATCCGGCTGGCCGATGTTGTAAATAATTCAACTGAACGCATAGCATCAATTGAACATTTCAAGAAAATATCTGAAAAATAATGAACAGAACAAAAAGAAAAAGTAACAAAACAAAACAAAGCAAAAAAAAAAAAAAAAACACCAAAAAAAAAAACAAAAAAAAAAACAACAACAACAACAAAAAAAAAAAAACAAGAAAAACATAAAAATAGCAACAACAAAATAACGTACACGGACAATATCGGGCTTAAAACCCTTCTTCGGCCAGTAAGAAAAGTAAATAAATTATTACTGTACCGCTTAAAATCCCGAGAGACGGCAGTAGAGAGGCATTTGACATGTCTTCCCCGCAAGTAAAAGGTTTTTAGTATCACTAAGAAATGGGCATGATCTATATTACACTTCCATGTGCTCGAGGTCATTGGTCACATTGCAAAATGTGCTCAAAGTAACCAACCTAATGAAAAGTGTCCACAGATTTTTAAATATCTAACAACACGATTTGTCATTTGATTCAGCTTGACACATGAGTATGTTTATAACTTTTGTTAACAAAGCAGCGTTTTTACATTTGTTAAGAAATATCTAATCGTTGGACAGCAACAAATCATGTGATTGATGACGTTGTTGAACGAAAACATGAATATAGATCGCT
>NC_088371.1:8471671-8474171 GCF_034508935.2 Berghia stephanieae
GCCGGCATCCAACAGGCGACCAGAAAATTCCACTCATTAACGAGTTATCCGCTGCTCTCTAGAAAAACTCGTTTTTCAAAATAAACAATTTGGCCAGAAAACTCGTCCTTCGCATATCAATCAATTTAAATGGCCCTTATCTTGGCAACAACTCTCAAACCTGGGACTTTATCAAATACCCTCGCGAAGTCCCAGGTTTGAGAGTTTTTGCCAAGTTGAGGGTCACTTAAATTGGTCGGTACTTGAAGGACAACTTTTCTGACCAATTTTTTTTTTATTGCGTGTATTTCCAAAATGAAAGTTTACGGTAGTTTTTTTTTCATTTTTATATTGTCTAAAATAAAATCAATATTGAATATTTTTGAATGTTGCTTTTAAATTTATTCCTATAGTTATAAATAGAATGAAGTTGACGTCACTCGGGTCTTTATGGGATAGCGTGGCTCAGCGGTACGGTTATTGCTTCGTACCCGAAAGGTACCGAGTTCGATTACCCGCTGCGCTGTGTGGCCTTGAGCAAGTTACCTCGCCCTAGCTCAATTTGCGGCGCTGCACTGCGGCTGACGCCTGGGTTATTTCAGTTTTCCCTTGGAATAGACCCTAGAGACAAATTTCCCCTATGGGATGAATAGAAGAAATCTTATTTTTATTCATTTTTGTTTATTGAGAGTTGCCATCCACGTTTATGAGTAAATCTCACTAAACTGTATTAAACAGACTATAAATGTTCATGGTTATACATAGCTTTGTGTGTTGGTCATTATACTTCGGGATGGCAATGTTGTGAGTTTCTTAGCCAAACGCACAGCATCTATAGATAGTTATAGATAGAACGAAGTTGACGTCACTCAGGTCTTTGTTATTGTTTTTTTGCCATCCACGTTTATGAGTAATTCTCACTAAACCGTATTGCCCAGACTATAAATGTTCAAGGTAACACAGAGTTTTGTGTTTTTGCTCCGTTATACTTCCGGATGGAAATGTTGTGAGCTTCCAAGCTAAGCGCATACAATCTATAGAGAATATTCCTTTGTGGTTTGGTTTGTTTTTAAAACTAGTGAAAAGCCCTCAATTTCGCGGGGCTTGAACTATTTTCATTCGATATTGCCAGAATCATTTTCTTGATTAGCTAGATTACGATTAGATGCACATTTTAATCGATGTGCTTGTCGTCGCTGCCATGCTTTATTCGGCATGATTTTAGTTTATCAGTCAGTAGAAATCAATATCAATAAGTCGCAAGTCTTTACACGCTTTACTTGGGAGTACTTTGCACTACCTTCAATACTTCACAAATTAAAATGGCGGCCGAGAATCAAAACAATGATCAAATTAAGAAATTTTAAACTTTCCCAAATCTATCTAGAGTTCTTAAAACGCTTTTTTTATATGATGACAAATTGAATAAATAAACGCCTGACAAAAGATCAACGGTGAAAATACAAATTGAATGAATACTGGGGATGTAGGAGCATTTGGAATGTCTCCCCTTTACTTAACTTATGTGAGGTCAAATGAAAATATGAAGCGGACGCGAAAAATATCATGTCCCCGAATCTGTCTACTTTTGGTTTGTTCGGGCTAGAAGCTAGACAGATCCAATTGACAGTTTGCCGACAACGTTTAACAATATTTCCCAGGGCAATAATTATCACATCAATGGCATAAAAACGACAGTAATATCAGCAGTAATATTAGTCGATGTTGTTAATCGGTGAAACTTGTTTAAAATTTCTGTAAATCCGAATACCGTCATGTGATCAAGTGAATTATATCACTATGAATGCCACGATTTGCTGAAAAATGCCGATCTGACAGTTCCTACCGCCCCCCCCCCCCTTGCTCAGGAATTTCTCTACTTGATGAACACCCCCCCCCCCCCGCCCTTTTTTTTTTTCTTCTTCCACGCAACCACATTCCAAAACACACACACACACACTCACACGCACACATGTATACACCACACACACACACACACACACATACACACAGACACATAAACATACACGCAATGAGAACACACTACTACATAACAACACTGATCACCGCTAAATCAACACAACGGAAGTAAGGACGCTCCTGGACAGATAGAGTTGAGGGTGTGGCCATGAGGTGTGTTAGTGTCTTCGGTAAACTTTTTATGATATTTGTTTGACTTAACGAACTTTAAAACTGACTTTAAATTATAAAAGGAAATCAAGTTATCTGTTGATCTATCTGTAAAAAATACATTTCTATTTTTCAAATCTTTCAGTAGAGTTGTTCGCCGTATCAATCTTTTAATTGACTCTAATAAGCACAATGTTCTCCACAAGGCTATATTTTTTAAAGAAAGGATTGCCAGAGTAGTCCGGAGCTATTTGGCAATGGAATCGGACAAAACCAATTGCTTGCTACCCTTTGGATATGACGCTAGTCTATCGCAAAGTAATTTCCGCCAGATCTAACACACCCAGCTTCTTCTTCTTCTTCTTCTTCTTCTTCTTCTTCTTCTTCTTCT
>NC_088371.1:8479171-8481671 GCF_034508935.2 Berghia stephanieae
TTTATAAATCTATTTTTCTATTTATTGTTTATCTATTCATTTTTTTTCAATTAATTATTTATTTTTCTATTTATTTATCTATTTATATTTGGTAAATGTTAAAGATCAATACTATAATCATAAACTGGTTACCAAATTATAATATTATTTCCCTACTGATTTCCTTATACCCGCCCGTTCATGGTGAAAAAAAAGAGGGGTAACTGTGTTTTTACTATCTAGACAAGGGCGGTAAGCAACCGGAAGGACCTAATCGATGGGCGTGGTCAGGGAAGGCCTTGATGAATTGGGCGGGAATCGCAGACTACTTTCCGTGATACCAAGTTAGGTTGTCCGTTTATTGTGTAATCAATCACTCCTCTCTCTCTCTCTCTCTCTCTCTCTCTCTCTCTCTCTCTCTCTCTCTCTCTCTCTCCATCTCTCTCATTCTCTCTCTCTTTTTTTTCTCTATCTCTATTTCTATATATCTATCTATCTCAATCCCTATCTATCCATCTCTCTATCTATCTCTCTCAACTCTCTCTCTATATCTCTCTCCCTTTCTCTATTTCTCCCCCTCCCTCCCTCTCTCTCTCACTCTCTCCCTCTTTCTCTCTCTCTCTCTCAACTCTCTCTCTATATCTCTCTCTATATATCTCTCCCTCTCTCTCTATCTCTCTCTCTATCTATCTATCTATCTATCTAACTTTCATTCTGTCTCTCTCTCTCTCTCTCTCTCTCTCTTTCTTTCTCTCTCTCTCTCTCTCTCTCTCTCTCTCTCACACTTTTTTTTCTTTAGAAGAAGCAAACTATTTGACGTCACTCAGCTCTTCGTTATTGTTTTAAGACAGCCATTTTGGTTATTAGTTCTCATTAAATGTTATGGATCAGACTATAACTTACGGTCAGGGTTAATCATAGTTCTGTGTTGGTACGTTGTATCCGTCCGGCGGATGGTGTGAGTATTTTGCCTAAACGCATAGTATGGACATTTCCCAACAGGAAATGGTATCTAGAGATACTTTTTTATTTTTCAAAGCCATAAGTCCCATGAAGACGGAGTTAATCACGATTTCTATAGCATGAAACGGGCAATAGCAAATGCTTGCTGCCCTTTGGATAGGACGCGAATCTGTCGCATAGCATGAACCGCCAGATTCTACAGACTAGTCAGGGGGGATCAAAAGAAAACAAAAATCTCGATAATAGCAATTGCTTGCTGCCCTTTGGATAGGACGCTAATCTGTCGCAAAGCATGAACCGCCAGATCCTACAGATTCGGCCTTCTAGTCAGGGGAAAATCAGAAGAAGACAAACATCTCGACTCCACCCGGGATTGATCTCGGTCCCTTTGAGGTGAACTACCAACTGAGCCATCGGGACCCTTGTAATTCGAAATACATAATTATGTCAAATTAAACATAATCAATTGCCTCCCCCCCCCCCCCCCCCCAATCACCCTCCCCCCTTCCCTTCCCCAACAAACCTCACAGTATCTTTAACTCACCCAACCCTATCACCGACTATATTCGTAGTTTACCCGGGTTACTTTTACCCCGTGCCTATTTATTACATTTTTCTGAGAAAAATTATAGGCGTAGTATCAAAGTTAATGCTTTTAGTTTTTGCATGTTTATGATAGTTGAATAAAGCTCTCTATGTACATGCTCATTTTTATTACATTTTTTCCAATTTTGAAAAGTAGCAATTATTATCTCCAGGATTGAGTGAGTTAAAACTCCACGTTCACCCCAGCCACACCCCTGGTCTGGTCCTGCAGGCGGCCCTCGCCCTTGTCCCGACCCCCTCCATTCCAGGCCATGGTAATCGATTACTTGTTATTATCGCTTATCCATGCCTCAACAATCAATTCTGGAGTCGATACCGATGACAACGTTATCGTCCGCTTGAATAACTTTGATTTAAATCACCGACCTCTCGATTCTCACAGACACACACACACACACACACACACACACACACACGCGCGCACACTCATATATCTCTCTCATTATATTATAATCATATATGTATATATATATATATATATATATATATATATATAATATATTTATGTGCGGCTATAATGTGGTCTCGTGGTATGACACTCGCTTTCGGATCGGAAGGTCCTGGGTTCGAGCCACGCTCGGCGCATAGTTGAGTCCTTGGAAAAGGACATTCTCTCACCCTAATCAGGTGTAGAATGAGTACCTTGCCGTTAACAGTGTTGTCTTTGTCCGAAAATTTGAAATATCGCCTAACAGGCGTCATGTCCAGTTCTGCATGTTAAATGTTGCTGTTGACCAGGTTCCCCTACGTAGGAGGCCAACCGGAAATAAGAATATGACAACAGTGTCCTTTCACTTTCACTTCCTGAAGATAGCCCTGAACGCTTGAAACAATTTTGTAGAAGTGGACTAGAAAAAACATTTAGATTATTTTTTTACCTCTCTCTCTCTCTCTCTCTCTCTCTCTCTCTCTCTCTCTCTCTCTCTCTCTCTCTCTCTCTCTCTCTCTCTAT
>NC_088371.1:8486671-8491671 GCF_034508935.2 Berghia stephanieae
TATACTTACACAAACACACACACATATACTTACACAAACATACACGCACACACACATGAATTACACACAAACACACATATAGTTACACAGACACAAACACACAGACACACATATAGTTACACACACACACAAACACATATAATTACACAAACACACACACACACATCCGCACGGAATTACACACAAACACAAATATACTTACACACACATGAACACATATATACTTACACATACACTAACACACATATACTTACACATACACAAACACACACATACTTACACACATATACTTACACACACAAACACACATATACTACCCACACACAAACACACATATACTTACACACACACAAACACACATATACTTACACACACAAACACACATATACTTACACACATACAAACACACAAACATACATTTACTTACACACACACACAAACACATACACGCACACAATAACAAATACAAAGACTGTCAACATATTTAAGCCGCTTTTCTATGGGTGACTCGGTGCTAATGGCCGATTTCCTCCATCATTAAAAAGAAAAACATTCCGAGGATTCTTTTTGGTGCTTTTTTTTGTTTTGTTTTTTTTGCTTTTGTTTTTTGTTTTTTTTTATTTGTTTTTTTTTTCTTTTTTTTTGTGGAGAAGATCCATAAATTTCGGTTCCGAGCGGCAATGTGGTCTTGTGGTATGACACTCGCTTTCGGATCGGAAGGTCCTGGGTTCGAGCCTCGCTCGGCGCATAGTTGGGGAAAAGCTCTTTATTCGCATTATCTCACCGTACTCAGGTGTAAAATGAGTACCTGGCTTTTAACAGTATTGTTTCTGTCGGGAGAAATGGTAATATTATTGTCTAACAGGCGTCCTATGTCTCGTTCTTCATGTTACGTGTTGCTGTTGGTCAGGGACCCTCTTTCTAAAGCGCTTTGAGCACGTTTCGTGGAGATTGTGTTATAGCAAAGAGTGTGTAGGGTAACGTAGTTACCAAGAGCTCTCACTTCTCTTAACCGCAATGCTATTGTCGCGTGCCAGGCGAGACAGCGAGGTGGGTGTGCTCCGCGTGTATCAAGCGCGCTAAGCTTACTGATACAATGAAGAAAATACGAGGAGAAGACGGAAGATGCGTGGCTTCACCAAAAGCGGGAAGTGAGAGCTCTTGGTAACATAACAATCGTTACCTACACGCTCTTTGGTTATAGATAGTTTGTCGTTGACGTCACTCAGATCTTTGTTATTGATTTTTGCCTTCGCGTTTATGAGTAATTCTCAATAAACCAGACTATAAACGTTCTACGTTACACATAGTTTTGTGTGTTGGTCAGATATACCTCCGGAAGGCAATGTTGTGAGTTTCTTAGTGAAGCGCATACGATCTATAGATAGAATGAAGTTGTCGTCACTCGGGCTTTGTTATTGTATTTTGCCATCCATGTTTATGAGTAATTCTCACTTAACTGTATTATCCAGACTATAAACGTTCACGGTTACACATAGTTTTGTGTGTTGGTCAGTTATACTTCCGGATGGCAATGTTGTGAGTTTCTTAGCCAAGCGCATACTATCTATAGATCAAATAATATTCCCGATATCCGGTTTGTGCGCTGCACAAGGTCACGTTGAACTTTCTGATAAGCGGTTTAATTTGAGCCACTCGTTATGTTCTGTCGGATTAAAATTGGACACACGAGGGTTAATGACACGTGAACGGAAAGGGTTAACGACTCAGGAATTGATCAATGTCCTTACACACACACACACACACACACACACACACACAAACACTCGCGCGCGCACACATTAACACACATAAACGCACACACTTAATAAATAAACCGACAAACACAAACATACTCACACTAATTATTTAATGTTGTTTGTGATTTACATTCACACATACAAACACACATACACACACAGAAACACTCGCATAAACACACAGATACAGACAAACACACACACATACAGACACATTCAGACAGACACTCACACACACAACCACACACATTTCCACACGCACACAAACATACACCCATTCACACACACATACACTCACACACAGACACATTCACACACAAACACAGACACATTCACACACTAACACAGACACGTTCACACGCACACACAAACACAGGCCTAACTAAACACATATATACACAAACATACACACACGTACACAGACCAATTAAACACACGCAAACGCACAAACACACACACACACACACACACACAAACACAGACACAAACACACACGCAAACAAACTCAGCCTTAAAACAAAATCAATACAAACAAAATCAGACGTCATCGTTTATGATAATACAAAATGGTGGAATAATACAAGTTTCTATTTCTATCAATAGCGTGCGCTTGGATAAGAAGCTCACAACATTGCCATCCGGAAGTATGAGGGACAACCCACAAAACTATGTGTAACATTAAACGTGTATAGATAGTATGCAGATGACGTCACTCAGGTATTTGTTATTGTTTTTTGACTCCGCGTTTATGAGTAATGCTCACTGAACTGTATTAACCCAACTATAAACGTTCATGGATACACACAGTTTTGTGTGTTGGTCCGTTATACTTCCGGATGGCAATGTTATGAGCTTCTTAGCCAAGCGCATACTATCTATAGTCTGTTTAATAAAGTTCAGTGTGAATACGCTTCAACAGTCGTAACGTCACTTCCCTCGTAATGACGCATGGTAACTTAATAACTGGCTCTCAACTATCGGAACAATGGCTGACGCCCTTACGAAATATTCTCCGACGAGCATAAACGCGTATCCAAAGGGGAAAAAACCCATTATAAATCTGATCATGTTTTGACTTTTACACATTCTGATTACAAGACATATTATGAAAAGTTCTAGCCAGCATGAAGAATAAAAAGTACAGATTTTCTTTGTTTAGAACCACGATGGCCGCCGTTGCTGGGCGACGTGACATCAGACTATTGAATCCAATTACTCATAAACATGGATGGCAAAAAAAACCCCGAAAACAATAACAAAGACCTGAGTGGGGTCAACTTCATTCTATCTATCAATCCTAAGGCAGACGTGGCTCCATTTTAAACACGAATAAAATGTAACCCAGATTCTCAGACCGGTACCACGCCAAAAACAGAGCTTTGTACAAGGCGTCCCTGACCAACAGCAACACTAAACAAGTAGAACGAGACATGACGCCTGTTATGCGATATTACAATTTTTCGGACAGAGAGACAACGTTGTTAACGGCCAGGTAGATACTCATTTTAAACCTGACTACGGTGAGAGAATGTCTGTAAAGAGTCTTTTCCAAGGACTCAACTATGCGCCGAGCGAGGCTCGAGCCCAAGAACCTCCGATCCGAAAGCTAGTGTAAAACCATGTGACCACATAGCCGCACTTGTATAATATCACGTGGCTCAAGAAAATAAAAAAAAGTGTTTTATTGACGTGTTGCTATTTCTTCGCAAAAATGTATATTTATTTATTTGTTTTAATATCGTTATTTAAGCATTTTACGCCCAATGTGTCAAGTTGTGCCCAAGAACCGGAAGTGAAATCCCGTCAGAACAAACATGGGGTATGACGGAAATGACAAGAGTGAGTGTGCGCAGGAAACTGGCTTGAATTATTTATTTAACTCCACGCACAAAAGCGCGTCGTGCAGCTTGTTTTACGCGACGTCACAGGAAGGCCCCGAAGCTATTTTGCTGTGTCATTGTCTAGTGTTTGACACAATCCAATATGGCGGCATGGAACTCCACAGTGCAGTCGATAAGAGTGAAAAGTCTTTCGGTGTGAATACGAATTGCTATAGATAGTATGCGCTTGGCTAAGAAGCTCATAACATTGCCATCCGGAAGTATAACGGAATGAAGTGACGTCACTCGGGTCTTTGTTTTTGTCTTTTGCCATCCGCGTTAGTGAGTAATTCTCACTAATATAAACGTTTAATGTAACACATAGTTTTGTGTGTTGGTCTGTTGTACTTCCGGATGGCAATGTTGTGAGCTTCTTAGCCAAGCGCATACTATCAATAGAAAAAGAAACGTTTATAGATAGAATGCGCTTGGCCAAGGAGTTCACAACATTGCCATCCGGAAGTATAACGGACCAACACACAAACTCTGTGTAACCATGAACTTTTATAGTCTGGTTAATACAGTTTAGTGAGAACAACTCACAAACGCGGATGGCAAAAACAATAACAAAGGCCTGAGTGACGTCATCTGCATACTATCTATAGATAGAATGCGCTTGGCCAAGGAGTTCACAACATTGCCATCCGGAAGTACAACGGACCAACACACAAAACTGTGTGTATCCATGAACGTTTATAGTCGGGTTAATACAGTTCAGTGAGCATTACTCACAAACGCGGATGGCAAAAAACAATAACAAAGACTGAGTGACGTCATCTTCGAACTATCTATAGCCTGACACTGACCAAAAAATGACTTCAAAATGCCAGTCTTTGGCCACAACAAAAAACAAATCGTACGTTGTGTTCAATAGTTAAACATTCAACCAATGGGACCACTTGTTTCCATGAGCACTACTAACGACAACTCACTAGGCGGTGCAAAAACCAAACGTCAAAATGCCAGTCTTTTTGGTTTTCAGTGTCAGGCCGTCGCCATCGTTAACATATTGCCTGACACTAGAACCCTCTAGGACTGGCAGTTTGACGTCATCTTTTAGGGTTGTGTAGCGTCTAATGAGTTGTCCTCAGTAGAGCTCAAGGAAACAAGTTATTTCATTGGTTGAACTATTGAATACAACTCACGATTTGTTTTCTTTTGTGGCAAAAGACTGCCATTTTGACGTCATTTTTTGGTCAGTGTCAGGCTATAACTTAACGATGGCTACGCTGTGACGCCATGAAAACTCGAAGACTGAACACTATCATGATGACTAGATTATGACGTCATATCATAAACAACAAGGAATGAAGTGAGTAGAAAAGGGCTAGAAGACAATAAATAGAGAATATACATTTTC
>NC_088371.1:8496671-8501671 GCF_034508935.2 Berghia stephanieae
ATTACGGGACGTAAAAGAGCGAGGTTAGATGCTTTTTATTGAAGACCAGCATGTTATTTAGACTAGAAAATAAGATGCTATCACTCTGAACTTAAAAGATCAATTACACAAGGTACTCGTACGTATTCAGTCCTCTGGAAGACTGGTTTTACACTTCTAATGAATTAGGAACCAGTTTTTTAACATCACACTTTTCTTCCCTATTGAAATGAATTTTAAAAATACGAACTTTGAGTTACTTTGCAATGTATGAATTTCTTTTTATCAATCTCCACCATAAAGTTGACCGTCAGAGCCATTAAACTCTGTTGAGCCGGAGTTTATCCCGGTTTCTATAGCGTAAAACAGACATTCGCAATTACTTGTTATCCTTAAATAGGACGCGAGTCTATCGCAGAGTACTTTCCGCCAGATCTAGCATACCCAATTACTGCTGAGTTGGAAATTAAAAAAAAAATCTAGACTTCACCTGGGATCAATACATGTCTTTTTTTTACGTGAGAAGCGAGTGCTCTACCAACTGAGCTATCGGGACCCCCCCCCCCCTCCCCATTCTCAACAATAACGTATAGAAACAAAATCCAATTTCCATATAGTTTTGGCCATCAATTAAATTTGCTGTATCTAGTTCATAACTACATCTATATCTCACCGATTTGACACGGTGGGTTACTAATCAATCATAGCTCTAGAAAACGACACACCCGCACCACATAAATGTCATGACCAGTTGTCTTGATTGATTTCGAGCCTTGGGGAAAACATTTAATTACACTAATTTTCCCCGACACCAAAGCGTATGATAAGGACGGCACCAGCTTTTTGAATGAGGATTGTCATTAATGATTATTGTGAAATTTCTATGGATTTTTATGACCTTGCTCTGGAAAAAACGTCATTATAAAATTTTTTCTCATTTTTGAAAAGTCGTAGTAATAGTAGTAGTAGTAGTAGTAGTAGTAGTAGTAGTAGTAGTAGTAGTAGTAGTAGTAGTAGTAGTGGTGGTGGTGGTGGTGGTGGTGGAAGTAGTAGTAGTAGTAGTAGAAGTAGTGGTGGTGGTGGTGGTGGAAGTAGTAGTAGTAGTAGTAGTAGTAGTAGTAGTAGTAGTGGTGGTGGTGGTGGAAAAGTACTAGCAGTAGTACTAGTTTAATGGTGGTGGAAGTAGTAGTAGTAGTAGTAGTAGTAGTAGTAGTAGTAGTAGTGGTGGTGGTGGTGGTGGTGGTGGAAGTAGAAGTGGTAGTAGTAGTAGTACTAGTAGTAGTACTAGTTGAATGGTGGTGGAAGTAGTAGTAGTAGTAGTAGTAGTAGTAGTAGTAGTAGTAGTAGTAGTAGTAGTAGTAGTAGTAATTATTGTTGTTGTTGTTGTTGTAGAAGTAGTAGTCTATCACAAAGTACTTTCAGCCAAATCTAACAGACTCGGCTACCCAATCAATTCTGGGTGGACAGGGGCCGTCAGAAAAAATCTCGACTTCACCGGGGATCGATCTAGGTCCCTTTTGCCCGTGAAGCGAGTGCTCTACCAACTCAGCTATCGGGACCCCCTCCATCAAGAACGGTTTCAAATGTATTATTTATTACCCAGGCAGGTCGTTTCATCTTACTTTACCCCAGGGGACACAATCAGTTTAAACAAAGGATAAAGAGTTCCGATAATCAAATGTCTCCCGAGAGGTTTGAATCCTCTGCAACTTAATCCAAAGGAATATCCGACTATTCCCTGAACCACTTTTCCTGTGGCTGCTTTATGGGTCATTAATGGAAACATCAACAATATCGATATTCTCTCAAACTGACAAGTACAATTAAGCACAGGTACAAGTACAACTAAGTACAGGTTCAAGAACAATTAAGTACAACTAAGTTGTGCGGCTATGTGGTCTAGTGGTATGACACTCGCTTTCGGATCGGAAGGTCCTGGGTTCAAGACTCGCTTCGCGCATAGTTGAGTCATTGGAGAAGGCTCTTTACTCACATTCTCTCACTGTTTACTCAGGTGTAAAATGAGTACCTGGCCGAAAAAAATTGTAATATCGCCTAATAGGCGTCATGTCTCGACGTATATATGTTAAGTGTTGCTGTTGACTAGGGATCCCTTATAAAGCGCTTTGAGCACGTTTAGTGAATATTGTGCTATATGAAAGCTCATTTAAACCATTTAAAGTACAAGTACAGGTACGCATGCACTGAGGATGGGACGTGAAAGAACAAGTGACTATAATTTTGTGAAATAAATAACATAAATAGCATACTATGAAAAAAAAACTATTTTAAATTTTGGTCAGGAAACTCGTCCTTCATCTACCCATCATTTAAAATGACCATCAGTCATCTTGTCAAAAACTTTCGAACCTGGGACTTCCGCCATCATCCCATTGGTAAACACAATAAATATTATCCAGCCATAAAATATAGTTTGGAGTGAGTGGTGACCAAAATGGGATTGAACTCCTTTCTATGAACAAACTCCTTTAACTACTTCACACATCAGTTCACGTCAACACAAATATCGACTAATTTCTAATGATAAGGTTGGTCAAATACTGGAAAACGTTGATTTCACTTTTATAGACAGACAGACAGATATTATATATATATATATATAATATATATATATATTATATATATATATATATATATAATAATATTATATTTTCGACGAAAAGTGAGTTTATTTTAATCATTATAATATATATATATATATATATATATATATATATATATATATATATATATATATTATGTAAGTTTGTATGTCATGTATATCTAGGGTTTATACGTCAGGTATAACATGTTCATCTTATGTTGGCGTTTATGCCTTAATATATATATATATATATATATATATATATATATATATATATATATATATTTGTGTGTGTGTGTTTGCGTGTGTGTTTGTGTGTATGTGTGTGTGTTCATCATACATCAAAGACCATCCCACATTACATATAGCTCACGGCGTTAACGGATTGAGTTTGCTTTAAGATTGGATAAAGACTTCACTGACTGGCTTCGTGGATCCACTGTTCTGATGTACCCTCAACAACACAAACAAGGACATAATATGAAAAATTTTGGCCAGAAAACTCGTCCTTCAGACATAAGATCGATTGTTTTTTTTAGCCAAGATGAGGGTCATTTTAATCGATCTTATGTTTGAAGGACGAGTTTTCTGGCCAAAAGCGTTTTGTTTTTTTGTTTTTTGTTCTTCTTCCCAGTATACGGTAATGCGCTCTGCTGGTGATGATTATGTTGTATGTGTGTATGTGTGTATGTATGTGTGTATGCATGTGTGTATGTATGTATATGTGTATGTGTGTATGTGTGTATGTATGTATGTATGTATGTATGTATGTATGTATGTATGTATGTATGTATGTATGTATGTATGTATGTATGTATGTATGTATGTATGTATGTATGTATGTGTGTATGTGTGATTGTGTGTATGTATGTATGTATGTATGTATGTATGTATGTATGTATGTATGTATGTATGTTGAATGGAGCAGAGAGTCTGGGACTTCAATCAACGCACTAAGCTTACTGTTGACTCGTTGGTCTAAATGAATGGAGGGTTCCCCTTTGATGTCCTGATTAATCAATGCTATTTCATATATTACATTTAATCTAATACTCGGGGTTTCTGGGTACAGCTGGGGCGACCATCCCCAACCCAGCGCGTCCACAGGTGGCGGATCGTGGAACGGCCTACAGATCCTGATCTATAGGTTAGCTGTAAAGCCGCGGACCAACTGGCGATAGTCGTGGAGAGTGAGGTTGGGTAGTCTGGCAGCACAGCTACACATACAAAATGCCTCATATACTCTATGAAGGGACTATCAAGGTGAATGGGAGGCGCCTTAAAACCTGCCAAATGCTCCCACTGCCTTGTGGGTTATGACCGGGAGGTCAAAAGGCTATGGAGTAAACCAGATAAAAATCCGTCAGAAGGCAACGGGAAACCACTGACGTATCATCCCAAGATCGTCATGATGTCCGTCCAAGCGAATCTAGTCAACGACGTCAATGGATGTTTTTCGAGCAACTCGATTACAGCCTCGTCCGGTAGAGATAGTCATGCAGGTGAACAGGTGACTCTCGACCTTCATCCAGCTACTGTGCACCACCAAACATTACGAACAGCAACATGGAATGTAAGAAGTCTGTACCAGAAAGGAAAATTAGCAAATGTAGTTATGGAAATGAAGAGATTGAATATCAATGTTTTAGGATTATCAGAAGTTAGATGGAAAGGAGCAGGAGAACTTAATTATGATGACTGTAAAATTATATACTCAGGAGGAGGAGAACACCAAAGGGGAGTTGGAATTATACTAGATAATAAAACGGCGCGAGCAGTCAAAGGATTCTGGCCCATATCAGACAGAGTAATGGCAATCAAACTACAAGCAAAACCTTTTGATTTTGATATTTTACAAATATACGCCCCAACCACCAGTCACGATGATGAAGAAGTGGAAAATTTCTATCAACAAATAGATAAAGCAATGCATCAGTTTAAGTCTTCAGACATAAAACTCATCATGGGCGATTTTAATGCCAAGGTGGGCCGAGAAAGAATAGAAGATATTGTGGGCCCACATGGTCTGGGAGACAAAAATGACAGAGGTGATCGTCTTATTCAATGGTGCCGTCAACATGATCTGACAATCACAAATACTTGGTCAACAAACCACAATAGAAGGAAGTGGACATGGAAAAGTCCTGGAGATGGAGTGAGAAACCAAATAGATTACATACTCATCAGCAAACGTTTCCGAAACTCGGTTTAAGAAGATTTAAGAATATTACGGAATTTGTACTGGGAACAAGAAGCAGCAATGCGTGTTGACAATGAACTAAGCAGTTTTACACCTATTAGAAGAGGAGTTAGGCAGGGGTGTGTTTTGTCTCCAGATTTATTCAACCTCTATAGTGAAATGATATTAAGAGATATCGAACATAAGAAGGGGGTGTGTATTGGAGGAAAGAATGTA
>NC_088371.1:8511671-8519171 GCF_034508935.2 Berghia stephanieae
TTCGCAAGTCGATGGCCTTGGATGGAGAGTGTTATTTCTTTCTTGGAAACAGGATGGCTCTTAGTAAATATAGAGTAGACTGTTTTATTGCAATTAACTTTTAATTTCCATTTATCACAGAAGGTGTTTAAGCTTTCTAAATCTTCATTTATTCTATTGGAGGCTATTGGTAGGTGCTTCGTAGTATACCACATAACTAAATCGTCAGCATATAGGGCCTTTTCTGTCTGTAATACTTCTGGTAGATCATTTATAAAAATAAGAAAGAGAGTACAGCTGAGGAAGGATCCTTGTGGGAGACCTTCCTCTAATACTTCTCTGTTTGACAGTCCGTTATTCATTTTTGTTTGGATTGTTCTGTTACTGAGAAATTGTTTAATCCAGAAGTAGAGATTTCCATCAATTCCGTAGTCCATCATTTTTGATAACAACCCTTTCCTCCATACTTTGTCATAGGCTTGTTGGAGATCAACAAAAACCGCGACTGTATGTTTTCCATCTTGAAAGCCATCAATTATTTTTTGACTTAATCTAAACAATTGATCTTCTGTTCTTTGCCCTATCCTAAAGCCTGCCTGATATTTATTTAGTAGGCCACATGTCTCCAGCCACCAGTATAATCGGTTATTTACCATTCTCTCAGCGATCTTTCCAACACTTGAGGTGAGAGATATTGGTCGGTAACTTTTCGTTTCGTCGAGTGGTTTATCTTTCTTTAAGATTGGAATTATAATAGCATTTTTCCATCCCCTTGGTACTATTCCTGTCTCCCATGTTAGATTTATAAGTTTGAGAAGCATCTGTTTACCTCTCACGCTAAGATGCAAGAGCATTTCATTGTGTATCTTATCTGGTCCAGGGGATTTCCTTAACTTGAGTTTTTTTCATAACTCTGTGAAGTTCTGACATGGTAAAGCCCTCTTTGAACAGGTATGAGATAGCTTTTGGGGCCTTTTCTTGATGTTTAAGGTCTTTAATCAATTTTTTGTCCTTATCACTTCTTTTTGATGCCTTGTTTACTGAAGCAAAATGTTTGTTGAAGATCATGGCTTTTTTTTGGTCATCTACGATTGTTCCTTCTGTAGTTTTCATGGGCTTTGGGTTGGTTTTCGGGGTTTCATTGTTAAGATTATTAAGTAAGGCCCATGCTTTTTTCCCATTTTGATTGAGGTCAATATTAGCGCATGTGTCTGCCCATTTCTTTCTTTTAGCGTTGTTAATAGTTCTTTTGACAATTGCAGATGCTTTATTGTACTCAATCTTGTTTTTAATGGTTTTGTTTTCCTCTAAGTTTTTCCTTGTTTCCTTTCTTGCATTTACTGCTTTTTCAATTTCTTTGCTCCAGAAGGGTTTGTAATTCTGTCGACTACCTCTTGGAATTCCTGCTTTTGCAGCTGCAAAAATGGCTTTGGTGAGGGCTTCGTTTAAATGTTCTACACTTGATGTATCTGTAATTTTTGGAAGCTGGTTATCTAATGTTGCTGTGAAAACATCCCAGTTTGCTTTCTTGAAATTCCATTTGGATTTCTGCTCAAATGTTTTCTTCTGTGTTTGAACTGTCATTTGTGTTAAAATTGGTTTATGGTCACTGCCTATTTCATCCAGGACTTTAATGTGACAAGAATTCAGAAGGTCAGAGGAGATGATGGTTAGATCGGGATGACTCAGGGACATATGAGCTCTGTGAAGAAAGGTGGGGACTGAGTCTGCATTTTGTAAAATGGTGAGGTTGGTTGTATTGCAAAGCTTTTCTAGTTCTTTTCCTGTGTTGTTTAGATTTTTGTATCCCCATAGTGGAGAGTGGCCATTGAAGTCACCAGCAATTATTGTGTTGTTGTATTGGGAACTGTTTAGATCTGTTAGGTTTATAGTACACCGTGGAGGGTTGTAAATGTTGTAAATGGTAAATTTCTTATTTAGGTGCCATAAGGTGACTTTCTGAACATTGGTTGAGTTCTGTGATGGTTTAGAAGTAACATCTCCTGTGATGTCATTTCTTATATAAGTAATAACACCACGGCAGTCGTCACATTTGCAGGTATAGTATGTATAACCAGCAATATATGGATCGCTATTTTTATACAGGGTTTCCTGAAGTAAAGCAATGTGAACTTCCTTTTCATTTAATAATTTCTTTAGCTCTGTCTTTTTATTCCTGATTCCACAAATGTTAATTTGTAAAATATTCAAATGTTTGTGGAATTTATTTGTCCCAGTAGCTGACTTTTCGCGCAGATCAGCCTGGGTACTCACTGTCTGGCGTGGAACTTTTTCGAGGCGACGTCCGAGCTCGTATGCTTTCCTTTTGTTTGTCATGGCATGCTGGGGAGTCTCTGGTCTGTCTTCCCACCCTAACCTGTATTCCTTGTCAGCTGCATAACATCAGGAGTTGAGCTGCAGATACATGTTCCTCATATAATTAATTTTTTTATAGGGTTTAGTCAAGTAGCCTTCATTTTGTCTTTCCCACAGTCTCTTTCATGATTGACGGTCGCCCATTCCCCGCCACCTACTGTTTCCTGGCTTGCAGTTATCAATTTCAGTTATTCTTTCTGCTTAAAGGGCCATATTTCATAAACAGAGGATCGTCACGTCCTGGGTCATTTGTGTCGATGAGAGATTCTGTGGGCCTTAAACAAAGGGATACCATCCCTTTCCCCTAAAAATCTCAATTTTTTAAGAAGGATACATGATTACAATCAATCACAGATAGTCATGCAGAAGACATGGGCCACAGGCCGACCAAAGAGGGAGTATAGAAGTGTTAAAGTTACAGCACTAGGAAACAAGTATGAGCTATAGGGGTAGATTAAGAAAAGTAAGGACATACAGAGGACACCACACTACAGAATGAGTTTGAGGTGGGTGGGTGAGAAGCAGAGCGTGTACCACTCATCGGTGGGTTCTGTCTCCTGCACCTTAAGAGGAAGGGGTCCCACCTACTCCCTAGCCAGGTTATACCGCCGGGGACTCGGTTGCGCCCATAACAAACTCAGTAGAAACGGGGAACACCACGGGAAGGTGCTTTTATGGACACAATAATGCATGAGAGGCCATATGCAATAATCTCTGTCAGACAGGATTACGCGGCAATCAATGCACCTAGAAATGAGAGGTGTTGGGTTCGAAATGCACATCAATTTCCTTTCAGCAAGCGGGACGTCCGGCCCAGACCTTGCAGCTCCCCTGGTAAATATTACAATAATATATATATATATATATATATATATATATATATATATATATATATATATATATAAATACTCTCGACTGTATCCGGAATCAATCTTGGTCCCTTTGTGTAGGAATGAAGCGAGTGCTCTACCAACTGCGCTATCGGAACCCCTGCTGAGACAGTAAACGGTACGTTACCAATTCTTTTCATGTTACAACAATACCGGTTCTACATTCCCTCACCTTTGACCTACACGAACTCACGTTCCTGACCAGAGAGAGAGAGAGTCTTAGAGACACTGACCTCCGAGTCATTGACTTTTCCGGCGGAACGCGTAAAAGTAAAAGCAATTAAATCGACTTTTGTGACGTCATCAAATGGGTGGGGTCGTTCAGACGGCGGATGGTATAATTATTTTCTTTTTACTAAACCGTGTGATCAATTTCCCTTTCATTACGCTGGGTGAGTGTGGTCGAGTGTGATTTTCATATTAACCCAATCACAGCCCCCAGTTAGTGAATTTAAAAAAAAGAGCTTTATATAGCACAATATCCACTTTATGCGCTCAAAGCGCTTTACAATGGGTCCCTATTCAACAGCAACATGTAACATGTAGGCCGGGACATGACGCCTGTTAGGCGATATTACAATTTTTCGGACAAAGACAACGCTGTCAACGGCCAGGTACTCATTTTACACCTGAGTACGGTGAGAGAATGTGAGTAAAGAGCCTTTTACAAGGACTCAACTATGCGCCGAGCGCAAGTCTCGAACCCAGGACCTTCCGATCCGAAAGCGAGTGTCATACCACTAGACCACATAGCCGCACAATTTACTAGCAATCAAACCTGTCAGTTGAATTAATAGATAATTAATGAATAAACGAATAACTAGAATAAATAAATAAATGAATGAAAATATAAATGAATAAATAAATAGTCGAATAGATAAATAGCAGGTAAATAAAAAGTAATGGATAAATAAAACAATGAATAAATCAAGAGATAAATAGATAAATATATTGATAAATAAATAAATACATAAATATTTAAATCAAGAAATAAATAAATAAATAAATAAATATCCAAATGAGTTAGATATAAATCTTTGATTGCTGCATTAAATGAACTTGATACGATTCTTACACTCTTGTTTGTTTTTTTTTTTTGGGTTTTTTCTTTTTTTTTTCTTTTTTTTTTTGTTGTTTTTTTTTTCGGGGGGGGGGGGGGGTCTCGGATTGTATTCTCAATCACTACAAGAGTCTGCAAGTTCGCGTTAGGAACAAAGTTCGAATCCCAAAACACAATGAGTGTAAGAAATCGTTTATTCCACCTGTCAGTCGATTCCGATTTTGTCATCTGTGAATCTGTTCAAAGTTCACGTCACTCAGGTCTTTGTTATTGTTTTTTTTTTTTGTCATCCGCGTTTGTGAGTAATTCTCACTAAACGATATTAAACTGACTATAAATGTTTATGGTTACACACAGTTTTGTGTGTTGATCCGTTATACTTCCGGATGGCAATGTTATGAACTTCTAAGCCAAAGGAATACTATCTATAAAAGACATCTTTAAAATCAAAAAAATGATACTTCTTTATTTTTTTAAGAATCTAATTTCAGTGAAATGTATGCTTGATAATCTGACGTCATATAGATAGAATGCGCTTGGCCAAGGAGTTCACAACATTGCCATCCGGAAGTAAACGGACCAACACACAAACTCTGTGTAACCGTGAACTTTTATAGTCTTGTTAATACAGTTTAGTGAGAACAACTCACAAACGCGGATGGCAAAAACAATAACAAAGGCCTGAATGACGTCATCTTCGAACTATCTATAAAAGACATCTTCAAAATCATATAAATGATACTTCATCTTTTTTTTTAAAGAATCTAATTTCAGTGAAATTGTATGCTTGATAATCTGACGTCATATATTATTATATATTGTCAACTTGATATCATTACGCGTTACTATTTATAGACATGGATAAAATAATCCTCTATGTATAATCTTTTATTGTAAAATATTGGGCGAATATTTACGTGAAAATGGGGATATCTATTTTAAAGTCGAAGATATTGACCTCCATGACAATGTGAAATATTTCTGGGGGGATTTTAACTATTTAAAGTTCTATAATATCCAATACTTCCTGCTCTCAACCAGAATTGTTGTTATAACCCAAGTGGGGTCGATAGAAGGAGGGGATGGTTTTCATTCTTTACAGAACGCCCACTGTGAAGGCATCATAATAACTATCAACAGAGACAAAATTATAGATAGAACGAAGTTGACGTCACTCAGGCCTTTGTTATTGTTTTTTTTTTTTTTTTTTTTTTTTGACATCCGCGTTTATGAGT
The DNA here is from genome assembly GCF_034508935.2 of Berghia stephanieae. Classification (NCBI taxonomy): domain Eukaryota; kingdom Metazoa; phylum Mollusca; class Gastropoda; order Nudibranchia; family Aeolidiidae; genus Berghia; species Berghia stephanieae. The sequence goes on from NC_088371.1 coordinate 8,517,212, forward strand.
AATTCTCATGTAACTGTATTTATCGGTTATATAAACGTTTAAGGTTACACATAATTTTGTGTGTTGGTTCGTTATACTTCCGGATGGCAATGTTGTGAGCTGCTAAGACAAGCGCAGACTATCTATAGATAGAACGAATTTGACTTCACTCAGGTCTTTGTTATTGTTTTTTGCCATCCATGTTTATGAGTAATTCTCACTTAACTGCATTAGCCATTCGAGTGGATAGCTCATACTCCAGTATAGATAGTATGCGCTTGGCGAAGAAGCTCACAACATTGTCATCCGGAAGTATAACGGACCAACACACAAAACCATGCGTCACCATCAACTTTTATAGTCTGGTTAATATAGTTTAGTGAGAATTACTCATAAACGTGGATGGCAGAAAACAATAACAAAGACCCGAGTGACGTCAACTTCATTCTATCTATATTCAGTTGGGTGATTTCTTCTCACTGAATTATCTCAGATTATAGATAGTATGCGCTTGGCTCACAACATTGCCATCCGGGAATAAAACGGACCAACACACAAAGCTATGTGTATCCTTAAACGTTTAAATTCTGGATAATACATTTAAGTGAGAATTATTTATCATAATCGTGGATGGCAAAAAGCAATGACAAAGACCTCAGTGACGTCAACTTCATACTATCTATAGACGACCGTTTCAGAGTTGAATTATTAATACTTATAATATTATGACAGGTTAGATGAAATCCGTACTCCGCGTGTAAGGAGTTCAAGAGATCATTTACTGATATACCATTATCACTATGAAAACCAATTGGACTAAAGAACATTCGAGTAAATCTATATCACTATACAGCTCTACTCTGATAAAAAATAAACGCGTATTTAAAATTTTGACCAATAAACTCGTCCCTCAAATATCGATCGATTATAATGACCCTCATCTTTGCAAAAAAAAAAAAAAAAAAAAAAAAAAAAAAACAAACTTTCAAACATGGTACGACAATAAAGACTTCCGTGAAGTCCCAGGATTGAGAATTTTTTGCCAATATTAGGTGTCATTTTAATCGAAGGACTATTTTATGGCCAAAATATTAAATAAGTGTTTTTGTTGTTGTTGTTGTTTTTTTTTTTTTTTTTGTTTTCAAGAGGGTGGTAGAAAAGGTCTTTAGAACATTCTGGTAGATCTAGATTGCTATAAATAGACGTAGAGTGTTTGGGATGCTTGGACTAATGGGATGGTGTATTGATACACGTTAGTCATGTTTGTTTGCTTTTGTTTTTGCTTTTGTTTTCTTTTTTTTTTTCTTTTTTTTTATTATTTATTTATTTATTTATTATTTATTATTATTATTATTATTATTATTTATTATTATTATATTATTATTTATATTATTATTATTATATATTAATTCATTATTATTATTATATTATTATATTATTATTATTTATTATTATTATTATTATTATTATATTATTTTATCATTATCAATATCATCATCATCATCATCATCATCATCATTATTATTATTATTATTATTATTATTATTATTATTATTATTATTATTATTATCATTATTATTATTATTATTATCATTATCATTGATTTTTTTTTCTCTTCGCACTGCGGCTGACACCTGAGTTATTCCAGTCTTCCTTTGGAATAGATCCTAGAGATAAATTTACCCACAAGGGATGAATAAAAAAAAAAATTAACTAGACAAATTCCGAATCACTGACCCCCTCCCTCCTCCCCCCCCCCTCCCATTATCTTCCCTGTGAACACAAAATGACCAGAATACCTAGCCTACAAGAACCCCCCCCCCCCCCCCCACTCCTCCACCCCCCACCTCTACCTACAATTCTTACGATGCCTTCTAGTTATTTGCTCAGCGAATGACTTCAGAACAAGTCTTAATTAAGATAACGGCCTCTTATCAGCTGAACTCAGGTGTGAATGAGTACGGTCACCACAACAGGTCAT
>NC_088371.1:8524171-8526671 GCF_034508935.2 Berghia stephanieae
CCACCTGTCTTGTCAAAGCAGTAAGTAGTCGGTGAACCAAAATAGAGATCAAGTTGTTTTGAATGCTGCTGCAGCCAATAAACAGATTCAGATAGTATGCGCTTGGCTTAGAAGAAACGCACAACATTGCCATCCGGAAGGAAGTATAAAGGACCAACACACAAAACTATGTGTAATAGAGTCTGGATAACACAGTTTTGTAATAATTACTCATAAACGAGGATGGCAAAAAGCAATAACAAAGACTTGAGTGACATCAACTTCGTTCTATCTATAGGGTTCAACAGTCGTGACGTCATTTCCTTCGTGTTAACGTATATTAACTGGTTTTAAATATCGGTATAATGGCGTAGGCCATTATCTACATCACCGCCCTTATGAAATTCTTCTCCGACAAGCATAAAAGTGTATCCAGAGGAGAAAAAAACATTATAAATAAGATCATGTTTTGACTTTTATACATTCTGATCACATGACATGTGAAAAAGTTCTTGTCATCATGAAGAATAGAAACTACCGATTTTCTTCGTTTAGAACCAAGCTGCTGGTTGCTGGGCGGACGTAACATCAGACTATGGAATCCTATTTTTGAGTGAATTCAAGTTAACTGAAGTGATCATTTTTTGAAAATATTTACTACTTCATGGTCGAAATGTATGACTTGAAAAACCTCCCGATTTCTACGTTGAATTTGTAGTCAAACACATCGGCTATGTGGTCTTGTGGTATGACAATTCAATTCAATTCAATTCAATTCAAATATTTATTTATTGTCGGCATTTAAAAAATGTTTCATAGATAATGTAGTCAGGCTAATAGAAGCCTTTGACCGACATAGGTTTTAACACATAGTGCATAAAAATACATAGTAATACATTTTCCCTTAAAAACATTCTCTCATCAAGATTCTAATCATGACACACAAAGAAAAGTAACACAATATTATACTATATCCGCTTTCGGATCGGAAGTGCCTGGGTTCGAGCCTCGCTCGGCGCATGGTTGAGTCCTTGGAAAAGACTCTTTACTCACATTCTCTAACCGTACTCAGGTGTAAAATGAAATGAATACCTGGCCGTTAACGTTGTCTCTGTCGGGAAAAAATGTATTATCGCCGAAACGGCGTCATGTCTTGTTCTTTATCTTGCGTGTTGCTATTGAATTAATCCCTGAAGAACTAAGAAATACTGCAGTGCCCTCCGTACTAAAGTTACAACAAGATCTTGACAGCCTCAAAACTCTGGCCCAGGACCGCGACCAATGGAAACAATTGACAACATGGATGGAAAGAGTAGCTATACTTATCGACCATGACTGAATCACACAACAGCAAGCGTCATTCGGACTGCGAAGCTTCCTACTAAAAAGGCACTTTAATGCCTTTTAATGGATATTCTCTTTGTAAAAGCTCATTTGTAAAAAAAATGCAGGACGGTACGAAGTTCAATGAGCAAAGGGCGACAATTTGGCCCGAGAGGACTGCAATAGAGTCGAAGTTACATGGGTCTCAGCACGAGCTTGTTTCATGCAGCCATAAAGACATCATGAGGGGGAAGAAGAAGAAGAAGAAGAAGAAGAAGAAGAAGAAGAAGAGAGAAAAGAGAAAAGAAGAGAAGGAGAGGAAAAAGAGAAGAAGAAAGAAGAGGAAGAAGAAGAAGAAGAAGAAGAAGAAGAAGAAGAAGAAGAAGAAGAAGAAGAAGAAGAAAGAAGAAGAAGAAAGGAGAAAGAGAAGAAGAAGAAGAAGAAGAAGAAGAAGAAGAAGAAGAAGAAGAAGAAGAAGAAGAAGAAGAAGAATTGCCTCAGTCAAAATAACCAATTAAGGTTGTCAAGAGTTATCTAACCTGATCTAAGCATATTTCAACAAGTCACTTATTACCTATTACCCCTAGAATAATAATCACAATGTTGCTGAATAGTTAAGTTTACCCCTTAATCTCCCAGTCTTACAGTTACCTTTGATTATAATCTCTCATTTATAACCTTTCCGAGGCGAGGCTTATTTTACACTGTGTCATAGTCTATCCATTTCTTTCTCTGTATAACCTACTTTTTTCTTTAAATGAGCATCTATATAGAGTAATATCCACTAAACGTGCTCAAAGCGCTTTACAAAGGGTCCCTGACCTACAGCAACATTTAACATGTTGGACAGGACATGACGCCTGTTTGGCGATATTACAATTATTTCGGACAGAGACAACGCTGTTAACGATCAGGTACTCGTTTTACACCTGAGTACGGCGAGAGAATGTGAGTAAGGAGCCTTCTCCAAGGACTCAACTATGCGCCGAGCGAGCCTCGAACCCAGGACCTTCCGATCCGAAAGCGAGTGTCATACCACAAGACCACATAACCTGAACTACAAAACAGTATCAAGTTTTTATAGCTATAGTAAACATATTATTTCGTTTAAATATTGTGACGTTCAAAGGAATCAGAAAAAAGAAAATTGCTGGTTGTATCGTATCGAATGTGACGATTTTCCTGTGGTTGGTAAGGA
>NC_088371.1:8531671-8554171 GCF_034508935.2 Berghia stephanieae
CTCTCCCTAGCGGACATGCGCGGAGGACAAAACGATTGTCACCCGTTTCCGGTCTTTCCCGAGGCCCAAACTTCTCCTAACAAACAGCCACCGTTTACTTACATTCAACGCAGTGTCTTCATAGAAGAACCAGTGTAATATACTTAATCTCAAACATAACCGGAATTTCCCGAAAGAACTTTATTGATTTCCTAGAGGAAAAAAAAACGATATAACACTCGCTTATCGTCTTTTACAATCCCATGAAAACAAAGGTGGCAGAATAACACTGGCGTACTTAAAATAAAAGACCCCACTAACTAAAGAAAAAAAAAGAGCTTTTATATAGTGCAATATCCACTAAACGTGCTCAAATCGTTTTACAAGGGGTCCCTGGCCAACAGCAACACATAACATGTAGGACGAGACATGACGCCTGTCAGGCGATATTACACATTTTTGGGACAGAGACAACGCTGTTAATGGCCAGGTACTCATTTTACACCTGAGTACGGTGAGAGAATGTGAGTAAAGAGCCTTCTCCAGGGACTCAACTATGCGCCGAGCGAGGCTCGAACCCAGGACCTTCCGAACCGAAAGCGAGTGTCATACCACTAGACCACATAGCCGCACTACTACACATTTTCTAAAATTTGGCCAGAAAACAACTCGTCTCTCAGCTCTCAAACATCGATCGATTACAATGACCTTTAACATAATATCAAAAATCTCTCAAACCTGGGACTTCTTAGTAGTATTCCTTTAAAGTCCCGTGTTTGAGGGGTTTTTGTTTTGTTTTTGTTTTGGACAGATATTATATGTGACTCCTCGTCTAAAAACGGTATTAAGTCGGGATGATTAATATGCTGAAGATGGAATTTGTAGCCAGAAATATCATGCTTAAGTTGAGTTCATATGCTTTATAGAGGAGAATGAATATCATATTTTACTGTGGTAAATACCAACGTTTCATATTTTTGACCATTTTGACTAAAATTTTACTTTTGAGCATCTGGTCCATCCCGACATAATACCGTTTTGAGACGAGGGGTCACATATTATTTCAAATAGATAATACGTAATATTCACCATGACCTGGTAATTAGTTTTAAAACCCGGGACTTGAGAGAAGTCTCAGGGTTGACAGTATTTGCCAAATGTGACCTATCGCACAAAAACCGACGTGCACTTATTTGCAGGTCTGATTACCAAGTTGCTTATGGGTTCATTGTTGTCATGGAAATATCAACAAACAACAAAAAGACGCAAATCGTTGTTCATTCCAAAGGATAGCAAATAATTGCCATTGACCGTTTCAAGCTAAAGAAACCGGGATAAACTCCAATGGCTACATGGGCTTAATGGCTCTGAAGGATTCCTGGAAAAGACTCTTTACATACATTCTCTCACCGTAGTCAGGTTTAAAATGAGTACCTACCTGGCCGTTAACAACGTTGTCTATCTGTCCGAAAAATTGTAAAATTGCATAACAGGCGTCATGTCTCGTTCTACTTGTTTAGTGTTGCTGTTGGTCAGGGACGCCTTGTACAAAGCTCTGTTTTTGGCGTGGTACCGGTCTGAGAATCTGGGTTACATTTTATTCGTGTTTAAAATGGAGTTACGTCTGCCTTAGGATTGATAGATAGAATGAAGTTGACGTCACTCAGGTCTTTGTTATTGTTTTGGTTGTTTTTTTTGCCATCCATGTTTATGAGTAATTGGATTCAGTAGTCTGATGTCACGTCGCCCAGCAACGGCGGCCATCGTGGTTCTACTCAAAGAAAATCGGTACTTTTTATTCTTCATGTTGGCTATAACTTTTCATATGTCTTGTGATCAGAATGTGTAAAAGCAAAGTTTGATCAGATTTATAATGTTTTTTTCCCCTCTGGATACGCTTTATACTCGTCGGAGAAATATTTTATAAGGGCGTCCGCCATTGTTCCGATAGATTAGAGTTACCATGCGTCATTACGAGGGAAGTGACGTCATGACTGTTTAAGCGTATTATTCATTTTTTGACAAGGTGACACATGGACATGGTGGTACACACTTCTTCAGTTCTGTATCGTATCTTTGTGCGGCCATAATAATATTGTCTCGTGGGATGACAAAAATTTGTTTAGGAGAAAAAGAAGTGAAAGGGAGTCGGAAGGGGGTGAGGAAAGAAATAAATGAAGAAAGAGAGAGAGAGAGAGAGAGAAGATAAAGATGGACTGGAGGAGAGAATGAAAGGAAGACTGAAAATAACAAAGAGCGGAAGATATTATATATATATATATATATATATATATATTTTATATATATATATATATATATATATAGAGAAGAGAGAGAGAGAAGAAATATTATATATATATATATTATTATATATATAAGAGAGAGAGAGAGAGAGAGAGAGAGAGAGAGAGAAAAGAGAAAGTATATATATATATATATATATATATATATATATATATATATAACATATTATATATAAATATATATTATATATATATATATATATATATATATATATATATATATATATATATATAATATATAATTTTTTTAATTTAGATTTTCAAAATTAAAATAATAAAACTTTGCCATCAAATTCGAGATGAAAGAGTTTTAATCTTTTTCTTGACTGTAACTTTATTCTCTGGCGGCTTCTTGGCAAGCTATTAAAACGAAATGGAATTTTTGGCCAAAACTCACTAGCAAAACGCCTTTTACAAATTTGGACAGGGGATTTTAATTTTGAATTTTGAATTTTGAACTTTTGGCCCTCGGCGTTGTAGTCTCATGGTATGACTGACCACACACGTTCGGGTCGGAAGGTTCAGGGTTCGAGTCCCAGTCTGACCAGCGCATAATTGAATCCTTGGAAAATGTTTATTACTCCCATTCTCCCACCTTAAAAGAAAATAAATGAGCATTTATATAGGTCACTATCCACTAAACGTGCTCAAAGCGCTTTACAAGGGGTCCCTGGCCAACAACACCACTTAACATGTAGGACGAGAAATGGCGCCTGTTAGGCGATATTAATTTTTTTCGGATAGAGACAACGCTGTTAACGGCCAGGTACTCATTTGACATCTGAGTACGGTGAGAGAATATGAGTAAAGGGTCTTTTCCAAGGACTCAACTATGCGCCGAGCGAGGCTTGAAACCAGGACTTTTCGATCCACTAGTCCATATTATAATAGTGCGGTAATTTTAGATGTCTGTTTGATACTTGTAGTAATAGTAATTGTCATCATTTTGTGGCCAAATATGAATTTAAGACATTTTGTAAGAATAACGATCTTTTAGGTTTCTGTTTTATACTGCCGTAGTCCGTACTCTGGAAAAAAAAAACATTTTTAAAAATTTGGCCAGATAACTCGTCCTTCAAATATCGATCGATTTAAATGACCCGCGTCTTGACAAACACTCTAAAGCCTGGGCCTTTATCAAAGACTTGGCGAAGTCCCAGGTTTGAGAGTTTTTGCAAAGATGAGGGTCATTTAAATCGATCGATAATTGAAGGACGATTTTTCTGGCCAAATTTATAAATATGGGTTTTTTTCAGAGGACTTCAAGATCTAATTGTATTATATAATTTTCTTGCAAAAATGAATTTAAGCCATTTATAAGAAGAGTAAAGTTATTTGAGTTGTCTATCTGACATTACTAATAACAATTTTCTGACTAAAATATTGTTAAGTCATTTCGTAGAATTTAAGTCGGTGATTTTAGTTGTCTGTTAGATTTTGTAGTTTCTGGCCAAAATATACTTATGCCATTTTGTAAGAAGAGTTAAATTTAGTCGCCTGTTTGATTGTGTAATCAACGTGTCTGGACAAGATACAATTAAGCTATTTCATTAACTTAAGTTCATTAATTTAAGTTGCCAATTAGATGTTTGTGAAATATTTTTCTGGCCAAAATGAATTTAAGACTTTTAGTAATAGTGATGTAGTTTTAATAATAATAATAATAATAATAATAATAATAATAATAATAATAATAATAATAATAATAATAATAATAATAATAAAAATTAATAATAAATTAATAATAATAATAATAATAATAATAATAATAATAATAATAATAATAATAATAATAATAATAATAATAATAATAATAATAATAATAATAATAATAATAATAATAAAATTAATAATAATATGCATAGTAAAATTTTCTGGCCAAAAATAATATATTTAAAATTAAGCCATTTTGTAAGAATTCAATTGATAATTTGAGTTGTCTACCCGATTACAATTTCTAAATCTCTTCAACTGAAGTAAATAAAGGTGTAATGACGGATCATGGAATACCTGAATGGCGCCAGACCTGGTTACACCCTTTGTGCCTGGGATTTCGAAAAGGTATCACAAATTGACGTTAATTTGACGTCGGCTATCTATATAAAAAAAAAACTAGATATAGGAGATTAGCTGTAGTAAAACGAGAAAATTGAGTGATATTGAAATTGAGGGGGAGAGAAATGAGTTGTGGGAAAAAAAAAGAGGTGGGTTGGGATGGAGTGGGAGATGGGGGAAAGAGAGAGAGAGAGGGGGGGAGGGGGGGGGGCAGACGGGGAGGAAGGAGATGAAAATGAAATGATATTAAAATTGGGAGTTACAAATCGATTCGATAGTCTAATGTCACGTCCGCCCAGCAACCAGCAGTTAGGTTCTAAATAAAAAAATCGGTATTGTTTATTTTTCATGCTGACTGGAACTTTTTCACATGTCATGTGATCAGAATGTATAAAAGTCAAAACATGATCAGATTTCCAATGTTTTTCTCCTCTGGATACACTTTTATGCTCGTTGGAGAAGTATTTCATAAGGGCGTTAGCCATTAATGGTCCCATAGTTTAGAACCAGTTACTAAGTTACTATGCGTCATTACGAGGGAAGTGACGTCACGGCTGTTGAATCTTATTAGGGAGCAGGCACTGCTGTAAGATAAAGATCTATGGGGGAAAAATGTGTCTATGAAACAGTGGCAGACAGGACAAGAAAGGAAAAAAAAGTAGCCCTTCAGAGCCATTGGACCCATGCAGCCGGAGTGTATCCCAGTTTCAATAATGTGAAACGGACAATAGCAATTACTTGCTATCCTTTTGATAGGACGCTAGTCTATCGAAAAGTACATTCTACGTAAAAGATCACTATTTTTTTTTACCCAATTTATATCGCTAGACCAAGACTCCACATTGGGGGGAGGGGGCGGGGGGGGGGGGGGGGGGAGGGGGAAGAAACACAAAACGAGAAAATCCAAACTACATTACAATTTTTTGCAAGCAGACTTACAAAACGACAATTGAATCAAGGGATTACAAAAAGACAGATAATGAGCTAATTTGACTTTGTGAAAGGAATTTTACAACATGTAATGTCAGACGCCGGTAGAATCCCCTCTGGAATTCACATATATTCTTAAACAAACAAATTTTAATGGATAATTACCCATCTTTACCTGAGTCGATCAATCCTGAAAGATGAGTCATCATACTAGTCTCGTGTGTTTATTTGTGTGAGAGGGGTTAGGGGGTGGGGGGAGGGAAAAGGGGGGGGGGGGTGGGGGGGGGGGGTGGGGGTTGTGCGGCTATGTGGTCTTTTGGTATGATATTCGCTTTCGGATAGATCGGAAGGTCCTGGGTTCGAGCCTCGCGCTCGGCGCGTAGTTGAGTCCTTGGAAAAGTTTCTTTACTCACATTCTCTCACCATATTCAGGTGTAAAATGAGTACCTGGCCGTTAACAGCGTTGTCTTTGTCCGAAAAATTATAATATCGCCTAACAGGCGTCATGTCCCGTCCTACATGTTAAATGTTATTGTTGACCAGGGACCCCTTGAAAGCGCTTTGAGCACATTTAGTGGATATTGCGCTATATAAAAGCTCATTTTAATTTTTTTTAATTTGTTTTACTTGGTAATAACTCAGATAAGAAAAAAAATTATTGAAAGAAAATAACAATAAAGCCCAGAATAAACTTCAACTTCTATATTGCGCAATGTCAAACATGACTATATTGCGCAATATCAAACATGAATATCTATTATTACGAAATATGCACAGGATTACGAAATGTTGACTCCAATTTCAGAATAAAGTCATTAAAACTTATTGAAAATGAACATTGAAGCCAGACAGTTACAAAATTATTGAGGATTTTGAATTGTGTTTTTCAACCCTGTAAGCTAGAATTGTTGATTTTTAACGTTATCTATAGTGACTACAGTAGGGGAGAATTGTTGATTTTGAACGTTATCTATAGATAGTATGAAGTTGGCGTCACTCTGGTCTTTGTTATTGCTTTTTGCTATCCGCGTTTATGAGTAATTCTCACTAAACTGTATTAACCTGACAATAAACGTTCAATGATACACATAGTTTTGTGTGTTGGTCCGTGTTACTTCCGGATGGCAAGTGTGTGAGTGTCTTAGCCAAGTGCATACTAAATATAGCGACTACAGTAAGGGAGAATTGTTGATTTTTAACGTTAACTATAACGACTACAATAAGGGAGAATTGTTTATTTTTAACGTTAACTATAGCGACTACAGTAGGGGAGAATTGTTGATTTTTAACGTTAACTATAGCGACTACAGTGAGGGAGAATTGCTGATTTTTAACGTTAACTATAGCGACTACATTAAGGGAGAATTGTTGATTTTTAACATTAACTATAGCGACTACAGTAGGGGAGAATTGTTGATTTTTAACATTAACTTTCGCGACTAGAGTAAGGAGAATTGTTAATTTTTAACGTTAACTATAGCGACTACAGTGAGGGAGAATTGTTGATTTTTAACGTTAACTATAGCGACTATAGTAAGGGTGAATTGTTGATTTTTAACGTTAACTATTGCGACCTTGTAAGGGCGAATTGTTGATTTTTAACTTTAACTATAGCGACTACAGTAAGGGAGACTTGTTGATTTTTAACGTTAACCATAGCGACTACAGTAAGGGAGACTTGTTGACTTTTAACGTTAACTATAGCGACTATAATGAGGGAGACTTGTTGATTTTTAACGTTATCTATAGTGACTACAGTAGGGGAGAATTGTTGATTTTTAACGTTATCTATAGATAGTATGAAGTTGGCGTCACTCTGGTCTTTGTTATTGCTTTTTGCTATCCGCGTTTACGAGTAATTTTCACTAAACTGTATTAACCTGACAATAAACGTTCAATGATACACATAGTTTTGTGTGTTGGTCCGTGTTACTTCCGGATGGCAATTGTGTGAGTGTCTTAGCCAAGTGCATACTAAATATAGCGACTACAGTAAGGGAGAATTGTTTATTTTTAACGTTAACTATAACGACTACAATAAGGGAGAATTGTTTATTTTTAACGTTAACTATAGCGACTACAATTTTTATCTCCCAAAAATTACGAATTTTTCGATTTCCAGGTAGGCAGGTCTGCAAAGTCCACTAAATCAAGAAGTAAATAGATAACAACAAGAAATGAAGTGAGTAGGAAAGTGCCAGAAGACAACAGAGAATAAAAACTTCACGGCGGCGATAAGGACTCGATCGAACCCGTGACCTTACTGGTACGACAACTCCGCCTGGCCAGGGAGATTGTGACTCTAACGTATGAGCTATACACGACCCACCCAAAAAGTCGCTTCAAGCGTGTTGCTGTTGTACATGGACCCTTTGTAAAGCGCTTTGAGCACGCTTTGTGGATATAGCGCTATATAAATGCTCTAGTTTTATATATATATATTATATATATATATATATTTATATATATATATATATATATATATATATATATATATATATATATATATATATATATTTATAAAATGCTCTAGTTTTTGGGGTTTTTTTTAGTTTAAAAACAAAGAAAAGGATTGAGAAGCTCTGTAAGCTGTCTGAGATACTTCAGACAGATCACGCCAGTAATTTGATTATTCAAAGGAATTTTACAACATGCAATGTCTGACTCCAGTATAATCCCAATGGAATTCTGGCATAGCACTAGACAATAATGTTAAAAAGAGAAACAAAAAATATTTTTTAAAAACAAACAAAAACAAAACAAACAAAAAACAAAGCAACAACAACAAAAAAGTGAAAAAAATCAGCTTTTATATAGCGCAATATCCACTAAACGTTTTAAAATTATTTTGTTTTCTTACTTAACGCAGAAAAACAGATGAGGGTGCAATTTTTCTTTAGTTTTTATTCCAAATAATTTTGTAATGGAGTTATTTTGAGGCGAATGGTGGGTCCAGGCTTGAGCTCTAAACTTGAGCTTTGATATAGCGCAATATCTACTAAACGTGCTCAAAGCGCTTGACATGGGGTCCCTGACCAACAACAACATCATGTAAAATGTAGAACAAGACATGGCACCTGCCGTTAGGCAATAATGCAAAAATAATTTCAGAAAGAGACAACTTAACGCTGTGAACGGCCAGGTACTCATTTTACGCCTGAATACGGTGAGAGAATGTGAGTATAGATTCTTTTCCAAGGACTCAACTATGCGCCGAGCGAGGCTCAAACCCAGGGCCTTCCAATCCGAAGTCGAGTCTCATACCACTGACGATTTTTTCAAATTATTTTGTTTTCTTACTTAAGGCAGAGAAACATAATATGAAGATGCAAATTTTCTTTAGATTTTTTCCAAATAACTTTGTAATGGAGTAATTTTGTGGAGAATGTCACAAACTTACATTTTGCGGGCACAAACTGAACTATCTACAAAATAATTCGAGAGCGACAGAAAAGGAGAGAAAGACAAACTAAGATGATTTAATTAAAGGAGACAAGAAACTAGAACAGATAATTAAGTAATTTGATTTGTGAAAGGAATTTGAAAACATGCAATGTCTGACGCCTGTAAAAGAATAATAAAACCCTAGTCGAATTCCGGTATATTCCTGAACAAACAATCTTGGTATTTAATTACCCATCTTTACCTGAGTCTTATAAGTTAGATGACTCACCGTAATAAATTGTTAAGATCAAAATAAATTTAAGTATTAAGTGCGGCTATATGGCCTAGTGGTATGACACTCGCCTTCGGAACGGAAGGTAGGTCTTGGAATCGACCCTCTATCGGCGCATACTTGAGTGCTTGGAAAAGGCTCTTTACTCACTGTCTTTAACCGTACTCAGGTGTAAAATGAGTACCTGGCCGTAAACAATGTTGTCTCTGTCCAAAAAAAATTATAATATCGACTAACAGGCGTCATGTACCGTCCTACATAGTAAGTGTTGTTGTTGGCCAGAGACCCCTTGAAAAAGCGCTTTGAGAACATTTAGTGGATATTGCGCAATATAATTGCTATAGTTTTTTTTTTAAATTATCCATCATTACCTGACTCACCGTAATAAATAGCATTGTGATTATTTGAGAGAAAGTGTTAAGATAAAAATAAATGTAACTATTTTAATCAACCTGACGTCAACATTGCTTTAATCAATGAACGAGTCTAAATCATCTACAGCCTGGAATGTTTAAAATCCGTTGTTTTTTTTTTTTGTTTTTTGTTAGGGGGGGGGGGGTCACGTGAAATTCGTTTTATCCATAATTAGATTTGAATAAATCTAAGTATTCTCGGTTAATTTCATTTACTTATCTCACGGACGTAAGTGTGACCGAGTTATTCGGGATTGTTTGTAAACAGTGCATGGTGAGTTCGAAGTGAACTTTGATTCTTATTGAAGTGGTCTCTGGGAGAATGGCTCAGACGGTGTAATTTATGGTTTTCCTGACAAGTTAGTGATGATGATGAAGAAGGAGAAGAAGAAGATGATGATGATGATAATGATAATGATGATGATGATGAAGAAGAAGAAGAAGAAGAAGAAGAAGAAGAAGAAGAAGAAGAAGAAGAAGAAGGAGGAGGAGGAGGAGGAGGAGGAGGAGGAGGAGGAGGGGGAGGAGAAGAAGGAGGAGAAGATGAAAAAAGAGAGAAATAGAACAATAAGAAAAGAAGAAGGAGGGGGAGGAGGAGGAGTAGGATGATATTGATGGATTTGATGTGGACAAAGATGAAACAGAAAAGTACAAAGAGTGCGACCACAAAACAATAACGTTTTAAATGTTATGTACTTAATTTATTGAAGTCCAAAGCTGAAACTGCATCTTCCCAATGAAAAAAGCAACATTTTGATGTAAAGAATTAAGCTATCCAAGCTGTATAAAAATAAAGGGTCCGAAATATTTCGTCACTGGGAGTCCACAAGGGTCACAACTCTGGGTGAGTTTTGATTAACTCCGTTCTTCTTGATAAACACGTATTTAAATATTTGGTCAGAAAACTCTTCTTTCAAATATCGATCGATTTAAATGACCGTCTTCTTGCCGAAAACCTCTCAAACTTGGATCTCGTGAGGGATTCTGTGAAATCCCAGGTTTAAGGTTTTTTTGCCAAGAAGGGGATCATCTAAATCGATCGATATTTGAAGGTCGAGTTTGCTGGCCAAAATTTTAAATAAGTGTTTTCCCAGAGTAGGCCCATGACAATTAACTGGTCAGACCGGATGCTAATAATGACAAGAAAAATGACTTACCTGAAACGAAATTCACGTAGAAAATCCAGGAAGCTGAGTTGTTGTCCACCAGAAATTGTCCAGGACAAGTTCAAATATGATTGCGTTTCCTGCTTGACCAATGATTATAGGTCCTTAAAGTTCAGCACAGGCTCAAGTCATGAACGGTGCAGAATAAGAATCAATAAATTGAAATATCCCAAAATGTTTTCCAAAGAAACCTCAAATTTTTTTGTCGATGAAAATATCACAACACCAAGAAGACGTAAATTCTGTATCCGATTCAAGCACAACAATATAATATGATAAGGTATTTCAAATCAGAATCTTTGTTCAGAAATCTAGATATCTAAAAAAGCAAAAAACTCACTTAAGCCAAATTTAGTAGATTAAAGACAATGTTTAACAAAGTTTATTTTAATTTTACTTCTTAGAGACCAACAGACAATAATATATTTCATTCTTGAATATCTTTATGACTAAACCTACACTTCAATGTTACAAAGTAGGCTGACCTAGCTGGCACAAAGATTGTGCCCAATGATTTCGTATTTTTATACTGCGTTACGATTAAAATGTCATTAATAATTTTGATTTATTTCAACAAAATATATTTATTTAAAGATTCATCGCAAATCTTATCAAAATATTTGAATATCAACAGCAAGTGAAAGTTTCCTCTAACATTAAATATCTTGATTGATTTAATCCACCCACCAAGAAAAAGCCCAATATATTTTACAGTGAATGACATAATCAGTCGGATGGTGAAAAGGTTTGAACTGATATAATGCCACGTTTAGTTAGAAAGTCAATTTAAAAAAAAAAAATCAAAAATGAGTTCTTGTCATAAATGATTAAATCAACGTTTGTGTGTAGATACGTCTTCGGGAAATATCAAAGCTTAATTTCACTGCTAAATATTTTTTTACATCTAGTCAAGTTTAAAAAGTATAAACTTTGAGCAACCTTTCCCGTACATCTGATCATAACTTCATGAAAAATCACCCGATTTGATTCAAATAAAGATTAAAATGCTTTGATGAGCATATTCTTTCATAAAATGAAAAAAAAAAAATGCAAATCCAAAATTTTTGCCTTCCGACTGATTATGTCATGCACTGACATTAAATATAATTAATTTGCGTCTTTTGAATTAATCTATTAAACTTCAAAATTTTCTCACGTCTTATGATCTCAACTTCACCAGCCCGGATTCAACAGAGAGCTGGCTTAATCAAATCACGACAGAGTTCATGTTGAGTTGAATTATAATTCAAGGAGGACGATGTTGCCAGATTGAGCTTTCGTCTTAAGTCTTGTAGTTTGAGGTGATAACATTTCCGCATACTCATGGTTGCACTTGTTGAATGACCTCTGACCTGATCTGACCTGATCTGACCTGATCTGACCTGACTTGGTCGATTCAAGTTTTTTTTTTTAAATGTTAATTTGTAGATTTATTTATTTATTCCAAAAGATGAAGGGAGAGGTTTATAATTCTTGTCACATTCAAACATCTGAATTAGGATCTGGTTGTGTTCAGGCTAATCACGATGACAGCAGCAATGTTGATGAAAGAAGCACAATGTTTTCATTACAAACATCTCTCAATGTCCCTGTAGAGTATACTATTTATTACAAAGAGCTTTACTCCAAGTATTTTGATACTCAGTATCACGTAGATTTATATTATGAGAGCCTGTGTCAGGGGGGAATAATCCCAGTACAATTTAGAGCATATTTCTAAAACAACAAGTACAAAATAATAATAATAATAATAAAGCAGCAAAAATAATATATTATCAGTAATGGTTCAATTCCAAAATGGCGCAATTCTAAAAATTTAGAAAATAACGTCCAGTTGTTATCACGTGATAATAATATGACCTCAAAATGTACAGTAAAGCAGTTAGCTCAAAATTAAAAAAAACAGGGACCGTTTTTGTTTTGATTATTGAATTCGGCGTCAACTTGGATTCAGATTAGACCTAGATATAATCGCAAAATGTAGAGCAAAATATTTATTTTTTTCATTTTATGTCGCGTCTTCTGACGGCGAAGGCGAAGGTCACGCTGAGTGTTGATATTAGAAAACTAGTTGTTGGAGATATTCAAGAGTCTTTGGATTGTAGGTGATGGTGTTACGACAATCCTGTTATGGTCCTGGTGTTGTGATGAAATCTGGAACAGATAGAAATGAGAACATATAGATTTATAATAATAATAATAATAATAATAATAATAATAATAATAATAATAATAATAATAATAATAATAATAATAATAATAATAATAATAACAATAACTAACACAACCAGTCAAAAAAAACCACCAGATATTGTGATGTAATATTTCACAACGTTGTATCTGCCCCAAGGGAAAATGCCTATGACATCGATATTGAAAAATAAATAGTCGCTGTTATTCGATACCCTCATGGGAGCGCGTAATCGCCTCGCCGATCACAGTGAACGGCACCCCAGGGAAAGACACGAGACCCCTGTTTCTTTGGTGTGTATCTCATAATATATTTTTTAATGTGTCCGGTTTGCTCAAAACAAAAATGCAGTTACTTAGGGTATTGATGTTGTATGTGTGTGTGTGTGTGTGTGTGTTTGTGTGTCAGAATACTGCCCTCTTTGTGTTAATGGCAGCCATGTTTTTTGTTTGTTTCGTTTGTGCTTCTGGTATTTGATATTACTTTGGATATATTATGTACTTTAACATTGAATGGTGGTGGTTGGTTGGAGGGGGGGGGGGGAAGTGTATATATCTATATATTATTTAACTATTCATCTGACATATATCAGTCTATCTATCAATCTATCTATTTATCTATCTATGTATCTATTCATCTGATATCTATTTATCTATCTATCTATCCAACTATCTATCTATCTATCTATCTATCTATCTATCTATCTATCTATCTATCTATCTATCTATCTATCTATCTATCTATCTAACTATCTATCTATCTATCTGCCTGTCTACCTATCTATCTATCTATCTATCTTTCTATTCATCTGATATCTATCTATCTGTCTATATATATATATATATATATATATATATATATATATATATATATAGTTTTTATATGTTGATCCGGTATACTACCGGATGACAATGTGATTTTCATAGTCAAGCGCATACTATCTAAAAAAATACAAAGCTAACTAAAATACAGCCATTTTTAGGATTAGAACTCACTAAATTGTATCAACCAGACTATAAACTTTGAAGGTTGTAAGCAGCTTTGCCTGTTGGTACGTCATATCCGGCTGCCGGAAGTTGTGAGTATGTTTACCTAAGCGATTAGCATTGAAAATAACCTTTTGTGACGTTGGGTCACGGTTAGAATTGTCTAGACAATGTAACCAGACCTGCCGACTGGGAAATGTAATCATTCGTTGTTTTTAAGGGTATAAAAAACAGTAGTCGCTATAGACAGTATGGGCTTGCCTAAGCAGCTCACAACATTGTCATCCGGAAGTTGTTTGTTTTTGTTTTTAAGGGTTTTACGGCGCTTGCAACACATTTAGGTTATATCAGCGCAGTAAAAAGGAAGAAAATGGGAAAGTAAAAAGTTCTGGAATTACAATTAAAGCACCCAAGAAAAAGAAAGACAAAAGGGGAACTAGGAACAAATAGGGATCAGATGTAGATTCCAAGAGCATACCACCAATGTACTTAGTTTGAGATAACCTATAAGTCTCATCCGGACACAAGCACAAAATCCAACAAAGAGGAACACACTCAAATGCTTACATTATACATTAAAAATAAAAATAATAATACATAACAGAGAGATGATTTACAAGGAAAAAAATATCATCTCCCAAAACAATAACTATGCATTCGACTGTTTCCCTCCCAGCTAGGACTCCGGTCAGGGCCAGGACAAAACCAAGTAATCTCATTCCAAGACAAAGACAGAAAGCATGTTGGAAAATAGATATAAGGGGATAGAAGACAGTATGTACCTCCCTGCCCACTATGGGAGGTCAGGATCCCCACCCAGCATCCGGAAGTATAACGGACCAACACACAAAACTAAGTGTAACCATGAACTTTTATAGTCTGGATAATACAGTTTAGTGAGAAATACTCATAAATGTGGATGGTAAAAAACAATAACAAAGACCTGAGTGACATCAACTTCGTTCTATCTATAGATAACTTTAAAAACCAACAATCTACAAGGATTAAATAAGACATTTCAAAATCGATAAAGCCTATTATAACCTGTTCATTATTAGCCATCCGAAGGACTGGTTACATACACACTACACTTCCAATGATTTTGGTACCAGAAGAATAGATCCAAAATGCTAATTGAAACTCCGTGATTCAGGCTTTTCTGGTTGATAATTACAGAAAATGAAGTGCGTGGCTATGTGGTCTGGTGGTATGACACTCGCTTTCGGATCGGAAGGTCCTGGGTTCGAGCTTACGGGCTCGGCGCATAATTGAGTCCTTGGAAAAGGCTCTTTACTCACATTCTCTCACTGTACTCAGGTGTAAAATGAGTACCTGGCCGTTAACATGGTTGTCTTTGTCCGAAAATATTGTAATATCGCCTAACAGGCGTCATGTCCCGTCCTACATGTTAAATGTTGCTGTTGACCAGGGACCCCTTGTAAAGCGCTTTGAGCACATTTAGTGGATATTGCGCAAAATAAAAGCTCAATTTTATTTTTAGAAAAGAGCTAAAAGACAATGGACCAGGCGGAGTTTTCGTAGCATTAAGGTCGCGGGTTCGAGCCCCCATCGCCGAGAAATTTGAATCCTTTTTATTGTCTTCTGGCACTAATTTACTCACATCATTATTGGTTATTATCAATAAGTGACTGCTCCACTCACTTTTCTGAATCAATATCGTAAACTGACCGGAGAATGACGTCAAAAGACAAGTCTTTGGCCACAAAAGAAAACAAATCGTGAGTTGTATTCAATAGTTCAACCAGTGAGATCACTTGTTTCCTTGAGCACTACTAACGACAATTCACTAGACGCTGCACAAATTTAAAAAATGACGTCAAACTATAAGTCTTAGAGGGTTCTAGTGTCAAGCTATATTCGTAGCCATCGTAAAGTTATAGCCTAACACTGACCATAAAATGACGTCAAAATGCCAGTCTTTTGCCACAAAAGAAAACAAATCGCGAGTTGTATTCATGAGTTCAACCAATGAAATAACAAGTTATTCCATTGGTTGAACTATTGAATACACTCACGATTTGTTTTCTTTTGTGGCAAAAGACGGGCATTTTGACGTCATTTTTTAGTCAGTATCAGGCCATAACTTTACGCTTGTGTCAAGCTATAGATAATATGCGCCTGGCTAAGAAGCTCATAACATTGCCATCCGGAAGTATAACGGACCAACACACAAAACTGTGTGTATCCATGAACGTTTATAGTCGGGTTAATACAGTTCTGTGAGCATTACTCATAAATGCGGATGGCAAAAAACATCAACAAAGACCTGAGTGACGTCATCTTCGAACTATCTATAAGTTAACGATGGCTACGGTTCTAGTGTCAGGCTATATTACGTTAACGATTGCTTCTACGGGTTACCTAGGCGTGACACCAATGTGAAAAGGTGGGTAACATTACAACTAGTATCTTTTAAAAAAATTTTCCACTTTGAACCCAATGTCTGTGGAGTTGGAGAGAATCATTCGTTCTAAAGGAGAGGCAGCAGGTGTAACGATTTGTGGCGTCGTCTTTGTGTTTTATGGTCTCACCTGGATTCCTGGTTTTGTCTTTTGGAAAATCGTTGTGGAATCGCGATGGAAAACGTTCGTTGACGCAAGCTGTTGCTTGATGGATTGAGTTGTTTTTGTTGTTGTTGTTCTTTTTGGCGGGGGGGGGGGGGTGAGAAGGGAAGGGGGGGGGGGGGAGTTTTGAGAAGGGAAGGGAAGGGTGGGGGGGGGGGGAAGTTTTGAGAACGGAAGGGAAAGGTGGGGGGGGGGGGGAAGTTTTGAGAAGGGAAGGGAAGGGAAAGGTGTGTGGGGGGGGGGGAGGAAGTTTTGAGAAGGGAAGGGAAGGGTGGGGGGGGGGGGGGACTTTTGAGAAAGGAAGGGAAGGGTGGGGGGGGGGGTGTCCTATCGTACGCTGAAGAGACTATAAAAACAAAACAACAACGCGTAATAAACAATTTTGTCCAGGGAACTCTTCTTTCAAATATCGGTCGATTTAAAATGACCTTCACCTTGGCAAAAACTCTCAAACCTGGGAATTAAAGGAAGACTTCGCCAAGTCACATGTTTGAGAGGTTTTTTTTTTTGGGGGGGGGGGGATTTTTTTCCGGTCAAGATGAGGGTCATTTAAATCGATCAATATTTGGAGGACGAGCTTTCTAGCCAAAATTGTAAATACCTGGGTTTTATTTTTCTTCGTAGCACGATTGGTAGCTGGGATGTGAGAAAGGGAGGGGGATGGAAGGATGGGAGGTGGGGGGGGGGGGGAAGAGAGGATGGGAGACAGGAAGGGGATGGAGGGATGGAAGACAGGCAGGGGGGGGGGGATTGGAAGGATAGGATACAGGGAGGGGGTGGAAGGATGGGGGGGGGGGGGGTTAGGTAGGTGAGATGAGGTTTTCGTGGTGATTAAGAAGAGCAGGGCTGAGATGGGAGAGACCATTACACCCAATCCACTAAGTATTTAGCCACTGACTCAGGGAGCCATCAAATTCTGCACGAGATGAGTTTTTCAGTTTTCCCAATTTTCTAAGTCCCGAGTCAGACCGTGGTCTTTGTAAACCGCATGGCCGGAAACTGACCAACAAATGACGTCAAAAGACAAGTCTTTGGTCACAAAAGAAAACAAATGTTGAGTTGTATTCAATAGTTCAACCAATGAAATAACTTGTCTCCTTGAGCTCTATTAACGACTCACTAGACGCTGCACAACCAAAAAAAAAATGACGTCAAACTATAAGTCATATATGGTTATAGTGTCAGGCTATAGATAGTAGGCCCTTGGCTGAAAGGTTCACAACATTGCCATCCGGAAGTGTAACGGACAAACACACACAACTTTGTGTAACCATGAACGTATATGGTCTGGTAAATACAGTTTAGAACTCATAAACGCGATGGCAAAAACAATAACAAAGACCTGAGTGAATTCAACTTCGAACTGTCTATATGTTAACCATGGCTTCGGTGTGCTCCGGGCCTTAGTCTCAGACATTTCTATTACCTGGAATCTCGTTGCCAAGACCCAGTGGGCGGTGGCAGTTAAACGGTAACCATTCATACTGTCATACTCTGGCATGGAGAGAAAAAAAAAACAACATATTTTAAAATTTGGCCAGAAATATCCGCCTTCAAATATCGATCGATTTAAATAACCCTCATCTTGGCAAATAAAAAATTTAAATAACTCTCAAACCTGGGACTTTAAAAGTCCCAGGTTTGAGAGTTTTTTACATTTTTTATTTGCCAAGATGAGGGTTATTTAAATCGATCGATATTTGAAGGAGGATATTTCTGGCCAAATTTTAAAATATGTCCCCCCCCCCCCTCAGACAATCATAGTAACTACCTGTGCGGGACGTTCCCTACTTAAACATGAGTCGTGATGAAAACCCATTCAATCCTCTAACGTTTTCTGATGAAACACAATTTTATCAAAATTGGGCCCAAAAAAAAAATTTGACCCTTCGCCTCAAAACGGTATTAAGTCGGGATGGTTAAGATGTTGAAAATTGAATTTATCGCCAGAAATATCAGACTTATGTTAAGTTCGTATGATTTATTGAGGGGAATGGATACCATATTTTAGTGTGCTAATGCCAATAATTTATATTTTTGACCAGTTTAACATTACATTCGGCCTTTAAGCATATGGTTCGTTCCGACATAATACCGTTTTGAGACGATGGGTCACAAATGTACTTCAAATATAGATAGAATGAAGTTGACGTCACTCAGGTCTTTGTTACTTTTTTTTTTTTTGCCATCCACGTTTATGAGTAATTTTCACTAAACTGTATTAATCAAACTATAAACGTTCAAGGTTACACATAATTTTGTGGGGTTTTTTTCCGTTATACTTCCGGATGGCAATTTTGTGAGCTTCTTATCCAATACTACTTATAAGCCAACGTCACCCTCCGCCTAGCCGAGAGAGAGAGAGAGAGAGAGAGAGAGAGAGAGCGAGAGAGAGAGAGCGAGAGAGAGAGAGAAAGAGAGAGAGAGAGAGAACAACGAGCGGTCGGATAACCGACCGAGCTATCTTGTATCTCTCTCTCTCTCTCTCTCTCTCTCTCTCTCTCTCTCTCTCTCTCTCGGCCAGGCGGAGGGTGTCGTGTCAATTGGATCCTGAGTTTGGCAATGACTCCGTGACTTTTTATTCTCTGATTTCATCTGGCACTTCTCCGTACCCTATTTTTCTCATCATTACTGATACAAGTGCCCGCTCCACATTATTTTTTTTCCTGGATTGCTTTGACCGTAGCCTTCATAAACTAATAGCCTGACAAGGACCAAAAATATTATGTCCATATACAAGGACGCCTGAAGTATTATTATTATAATTTATTGAGAACTAATCACCCAATTGAAACGTTAAAAAGAGCAGAATGCCGCCAACTTCATTCATAATATAGTTGGGGGTCATTTTGATTTTTACTAATACTTGATTATTGGGTTTTCTGACCAAAATAAAAGATTTTGTTTTGTTTACTTATAATATAGATAGTATGCGCTTGGCTCAGAAGCTCACAACATTGCCATCCGGAAGTATAACGGACCAACACATAAAACTATGTTTAACATTAAACGTCTATAGATAGTTCGAAGATGACGTCACTCAGGTCTTTGTTATTGATTTTTGCCATCAGCGTTTATGAGTAATGCTCACTGAACTGTTTCAACCCGACTATAAACGTTCATGGATACACACAGTATTGTGTGTTGGTCCGTTATACTTCCGGATGGCAATGTTATGAGCTTCTAAGCCAAGCGCATACTATCTATAGTCTGGTTAATACAGTTTAGTGAGAATTACTCATAAACACGGATGGCAAAAAACAATAACAAAGGCCCGAGTGACGTCAACTTCATTCTATCTATATGAGTAAAATCTACTCCCTTTCTCTTCCTTTCAATGAAGTAGGTACAGCTGTTTTGTCAGAAAATATTTCTATCCTATGAATAGATCTATAACTAATGACTTTAGCAGAGCTGGAATACGGTATTACCTCCAAAGGTATCATTTGAATCATTCTGATTGTGAGAGAAGTAGAATAGAATAAATGAAACTAACGTCTGCCGGTTCTAAGTCGAGCTTTGAGCTTGAAGTTTTATATAGCGCAATATCCACTAAACGTGTTCAAAGCGCTTTACAATAGGTCCATGGACAACAGCAACACTTAACTTGTAGGATGAGACATGACGTCTGTGAGGCAGTTTTACAAATTTTTTTTCGGACAAAGATAACGCAGTTAACGGCCAGGTGAGAGAATGTGAGTAAAGAGCCTTTTCCAAGGACTCAACTATGCGCCGACCGAGCGAGGCTCGAACCCAGGTCCTTCCGATCCGAAAGCGAGTATCATACCACAAGACCACACAGCCGCACCCCCCCCCCCCCCAACCCAAAAAAAAAAAAAAAAAAAAAAAGACAAAAAAAAAAAAAAAAAAAAAAAAAAAAACAAACAAACAAAACAAAAACAAAAAATTAAACTCGCTTTGAATTTGATCCCTTTCACAACAGGCAGGTTATGAATCAACTTGTTGGTGTCTTGTTCATCCATTTTGAGATCGCTGTCTTGTTCATCCATTTTGAGATCGCTGTCTTGTTCATCCATAGCGGTCTTGTTCATCCATTTTGAGATCGCTGTCTTGTTCATCCATTTTGAGATCCCTGTCTTGTTCATCCATTTTGAGATCGCTGTCTTGTTCATCCATTTTGAGATCGCTGTCTTGTTCATCCATTTTGAGATCGCTGTCTTGTTCATCCATAGCGGTCTTGTTCATCCATTTTGAGATCGCTGTTGTTCATCATTGAATCCTGTCTGATTATCCATTTTAGATCGCGGAGTACTATAGTGGATAGTTCAAGTGTGTCACTCGGTTTTTGGTTATTGTTTTTTGCATCGGCTTTTGAGATTCTAACTAACTGTATTACTGACTATAAACGTTCAAGGTTACACATAGTTTTGTGTGTTAGTCGTTA
Source organism: Berghia stephanieae (assembly GCF_034508935.2). Lineage (NCBI taxonomy): Eukaryota > Metazoa > Mollusca > Gastropoda > Nudibranchia > Aeolidiidae > Berghia > Berghia stephanieae. The sequence goes on from NC_088371.1 coordinate 8,552,361, forward strand.
TACTTCGGATGGAATGTGGGTTTTAGCAGGCATACTATTAAATGAATACCCAGGTCCTGGTACGTCCTAGGATATAGTACCGTTTGATGGATATGGGTTTCATTTGTGGCTATAAATAGAATATTCAGTGCCTTGTACGTCCTAGGATATAGTACCGTTTGATGGATATGGGTAACATTTATGGCTATAAATAGAATATTCAGTTCCTGGTGCATCCTAAGACATAATACTGTTCGGATTATATTTAATGTGGCTATCAATGTTATATGTTTAGCTAAAATACTCACAACACCCGCCAGTCGGCTATAACGTACGTGACAACAACACACACAAAACTATGCATGTAACCTTAAACGCTTATCAGTCTCAATGATTGATAGAATTTAGTGAGTAGTGATCAATAAAATGGCTGTCTAAAAAACAAGAACAAAGAGTTGAGTGACGTAAGAAGTCACAACAGTAAAGTAAAGTAAAATTTATCTTTTTTTTTCAATATCTTAAAACTGAAAATAGAGTAACCTTGCTTAAAAATAAAAAAGATAATATTATTATGATTTTCCATTGTGTAATACGGTAGAAAGACGGCCTTTGAGCATCTTGTAATGTGAAATCCATTCTGGTCTGTCTGATAAAGGGAAAATGGGAAGTAATCATTAATAACAAAAAAAAAAAAAAATATAAAGAACGGACGAAGGTGGGTGGATATGTGTGTGTATGCGTGTGTGTGTGTGTGTGTGTGTGTATGTGTGTGTGTGTGTATGTGAGGGGGGGGGGGGGGCTGGTATGGGAGGAGGTTGTCTAGTGTTGACGGTAGGGCGGGGGTATGGAGAGTTGAGGTAGAGAGAATAATAGTATTTATTGTGACATATTATTATCGTGCGACAATGGGGTCTAGAGGTAAGACACCCGCCTCCGGATCTGAAGGTCCTGGGTTCGAGTCCCAGTCCGAGTGGCGCGTATTTGAGTTCTTGGAAAAGGATCTTTATCGCATTCTCTCACCGCACTCAGATGTAAAATAAGTACTTGGCCGAGTCTATGTCGGAAAAAAACCCCTGTAATAAAGCAATAAGTTCCGTTTTCACGACAGACGGATCAAAACTCTGAATTTTAACATACGAGCTTTGCACATGTTTTTTTTTCTAATTTTGGGCGGGTCAGATCTTTGATGACATCACCATGTTTAATTTAATCTTGGGTCGGATCTATCAGACAGACCTCACTCTGATGTCGTCATCAGATCTCTGGAACCGCCCAACATTGAATAAATCCTGGATTTGTTATTCTATCTTGTAGAATTTAATAAGCGGTTAGGTACGGTGATGACAGACGTCATGCATGCTCGATACGATTCAATAGTCTGATGTCACGCCGCCTGGCAACGGCGGCCATCATGGTTCTAAACAAAGACAATCTGTACTTTTTATTTTTCCTGCTGGTTTGAACTTTTCATATGTCTTGTGATCAGAATGTGTAAAAGTCAAAACATGATCAAATGTATGTGGTTTTTTTTCTTCTGGATACATTTATACTCGCCGGAGAAATATTTCATACGGCATCCGCCATTGTTCCGATACTTTAGAGCCAGTGTTACTAAGTTACCATGCGTCATTAGGAAGGAAGTGACGTTACGACTGGTGAAGACTATTGTCTGGAAAGAATAATTTATAAGTTTGTCACATCGATGGGCTGATGTCGTGATGATTCTTTAAAAAATAGAGTTCTTATGTAGCGCAATATCCACTAAATGTTCTCAAAGCGCTTTACAAGGGGTCCCTGGCCAACAGCAACATTAAACATGTAGGATGGGACAT
>NC_088371.1:8559171-8574171 GCF_034508935.2 Berghia stephanieae
GTGTAAAATGAGTATCTGGCCGTTAACATCGTCGACTCTGTCAAAAAAAAAACCCAAAAAATATTGTAATATTGCCTAACAGACTCGGAGTCTTGTCTTGTCCAACATGTTAAGTGTTGCTGTTGGCTTCGGACCCCTTGTAAAGTGCTTTGAGCACCAAACAACGGACAGAATTTTATACTAAATGCATCCACTCAATGAAGTAAACCACACATAAGGCAAAACAAATATTTAACAATTTATCTTGACAACAACGCTCAAACCTGGGACTTTAAAGAAGACTTCACGAAGTCCCAGATTTGAGAGTTTTCTGTGAAGATGAGGGTCATTTTAATTTCTATCTATTGATAGAATTTAAAGGAAGAATTTTCTGGAGAAAATTTAATACAGTTAAAAAAAAAATTATTATTATTATTTTGTTTTGTTTTGATTATTCTTTTTTGTGTTTTGTCTGTGTGTGTGTGTGTGTGTGTGTATGTGTGTGTTTTGTTTGTTTGTTTTTTTGTTTTTTTTTTAGGGGGGGGGGGATGGCGGGGAGAGGGAGAATTGGTCATGAGGGGGGGGGGGGGGGCGGGGGGCAGTATAATGAAAATAACAGCTTCAAAATGGAATAAAATGCAACGGATCAACATTTTAACTGTTTTTGTTATTTGCTGAAGAAAGGTTTTTAGCATGAAACGTTCCATGATAAGTATTTTGATATTTTTATTTCAATTACAACAAAGCAAGTTATATCAATTCTATTTTGTTTATTCGCGTTTCACTATCCACAGGTTCAAGCAGCTGCGAAGTAAACAAAAACAAAAAAACAAAATTAAAAAAAAGAAGAAGAAAAAATCTTTTCTTGTTTACGTTCGATATAAACCATCTCATGTAAGAAAATTAATTACACTTTTGTTTTTCTCCTGTACAATGAGATGGGTAATGAAAAATGCGAAGCATTGAATTTTGTTGCTTGCATTGTAGACAGCATGTCTGCTGGCCAGATGGCCTGTTTCCTGGCCAAAATTGGAAATACGGAGAATCACAGTGCTATTATTATTATTATTATTATTATTATTATTATTATTATTATTATTATTATTATATTATTATTATTATTACTATTACTATTAATTATTATTTATTATTATTATTATTATTATTATTATTTATTATTATTATTATTATTATTATTATATTATATTATATTATTATTATTATTATTATATTATTATTATTATTATTATTATTATTATTATTATTATTATTATTTATTATTATATTATTATTATTTATTATTATTATTATTATTATATTATTATTATTATTATTATTATTTATTATTATTATTATTATTATTATTATTATATTATATTTATTATTATATTAGTTATTATTATATTACTATTATTATTATTATTATTATTATTATTATTATTATTATTATTCGCCGAAGTCCCGGGTTTGAGAGTTTTTGCCAAGATGAGAGTAATTTAAATCGATCCAAAAAAAAAATAAAATTGACACTCAGTTGTATACAAAACTCAATACTGATTCAGAGCTGTCATCAGTATCTGTTATGGAAAATTGTATTGCTAACATAAAGGGTTGGATGAAACTAAACAAACTTTAATTTAATGATGACAAGACAGAAATTATAATTTTTGGTAATAGGTATCAACTCACAAAAATCATTTACAAATGAGATACTAGTGGGTGAAAATACTATAAAACCTATAGATAGTATGCGTTTGGCTAAGAAGCTCATAACATTGCCATCCGGAAGTATAACGGACCAACACACAAAACTGTGTGTAACCATGAACTTTTATAGTCTGGTTAATACAGTTTAGTGAGAACAACTCACAAACGCGGATGGCAAAAACAATAACAAAGGCCTGAGTGACGTCATCTGCATACTATCTATAGCTCTTGTGTGAGAAATCTTGGGGTGTATTTCGGTCATGGGTTATCCATGGAAGATCATGTTTAAAAAATATGTCAATGTTGTAACTATCACATGAGAAACATTGGAAGAATCAGACATTATATTGATGAGGATATTGCAAAGATGCTTTTTCATTTATTACTAGCAGATTAGATTATTCTAATGCCCTTCGCATTGGCTGTCAAAGCAGATTAATTAATCAAATGCAAAAAAAAAGTCAAAATAAAGCGGTTAGACTTATAAAATTAACGAATAAATAAAAGAGATCATATAACACCAGTTCTCCAGGAATTGCACTGGCTTCCTGTGAAGTATAGGATAGAATTTAAGATATTGTGCTATGTTTTTAGATGTCTGGATGGATTGGCACCTGAATATTTGCAGGAACTGATTTAGAAATATGAACCCACTCGAAATTTAAGATCATCTCAGTCCCAACTTCTAAGGTTGCCACCTCAAAATCAACTTTTGGTAAAAAAAAAAAAAAAAAAAAATTAAAAAAAGCCTTTTCATCCATTGTCCCGCGACTATGAATGGAACGCACTCAGTCTTCGGACAAAGTCCTGTGGAAATTTATCATCTTTCAGGAAATGTCTGAAGACTGAGTTGTTCCGTGAGGCTTATTTTTCATGAAATAGATGGTGCTTAGATTTTGTTTTTGTATTTGTGCTTATTACGTATGCAGTGTCGTGATTTTAAATTTAGTTTTATTTTGATTTTTAAACATTTTTATAATGTAAAGCGCCGCAGAGCACGATTAACGTGGATGTTTAGGCGCTATATAAATTCATTATTCATTTATTTATTTATCAATTACTATTTAAAGGACGAGTTTTCTGGCCAAATTTTAAAATATGTGTTTTTTCAGAGTACGGCAGATGTATTTGGCAAAGAAGAATACACGGTGTTGAACTCTTAATAGATTGTTCGAAGATGACGTCACTCAGGTCTTTGTTATTGTTTTTTTGCCATCCGCGTTTATGAGTAATGCTCACTGAACTGTATTAACCAGACTATAAACGTTCATGGATACACACAGTTTTGTGTGTTGGTCCGTTATACTTCCGGATGGCAATGTTGTGAACTCCTTAGCCAAGTGCATACTATCTATAGGTGAGAATGGTATTCGATTCAAAATGAGACATTTAAAAAAATTATTGTTCATATTGATGTTATGCGTACGGCTATGTGGTCTAGTGGTATGACACTCGCTTTCGGATACGAAGGTCCTGGGTTCTAGCCCCGCCTCGCTCGGCGCATAGTTGAGTCCTTGGAAAAAGACTCTTTAGTCACATTCTCTCACCGTACTCAGGTGTAAAATGAGTACTTGGTCGTTAACAGCATTGTCTCTGTACGAAAAAAAAATGGTAATATCGCCTAACAGGCGTCAGTTTACGTCCTACATGTTAAGTGTTGCTGTCGGTGAGGGACACCTTAAAAAGCGCTTTTGAGCACGTTTAGTGGATATTGCGCTATATAAAAGCTCAAGTTATAAAGCTCAGTAAAGATATGGCGATAAACACGAGATGGGTTGATAGAACAGGAAGCATTGGCAGGTATTTGGCAAAGAAGAACACATTGTGCTTAATTCTTAATAGGTGAGACAGGTATTCGAGTCAAAATGAGACATTTTTAAAATTAATGTTCATATAGAAGAGTAAAGTTGGTGCAATAAAATAAACAACATCACGTGACCATTTTAGAAGCACGTGGCAAAACACATGTTCCTGGCTTTGACAGCTCACCTTCCAATGTAAATTATAGAAAAAAATAACCATTAAAAAATGTCTGTTAGGTGTCAAAAGAAACACATATTCATAAATACTCGATCACGCGTCAAATAATATCTAAATATTGATTTTTTATTAAACAAATGGTAAAATTTATCAAAAATTACTGTCTGTCTATTTTTAGACCACGGTCAAGATTATTCACCAAAATCAATGCGCTTGTGTGAACAAAACAAGAACTATTTGAAATCTGGTTTTCGGAATAATTTAGCCATATACAAAGAATTCAACTAAATAACAATTTTATTTGTACGTGTTTGTTTTTAACTGAATGTGTATTATCTACAATTTGAACGACAAAAACGGGAGACCTGTTTTGTGCGCAACGTTGTCCGGCTGCTAAAGTTCCTAATCACCAGCAAAGAATGGCAGTCCAACTCATGCAAAGGTAAGATTCCAATTTCAGTGTTTGAGTTTGTAATTTGTATCGATTGGTTTTGAGAGCAGGAAACGATTTAGTTCAATGTTAATCCATAATAGCGTTCGGGTATTTAACTTTGGATGTCCCACCGGCATAATTTTAGAATGCGTTGTTTATTTGTTTTCATTTCACTTCGCAATTTGACTGTCACTGTCAGTGTCAGTCATTACAGTACAGCTTCACTCGCTGATTCTCACTTACAGAGTTTACATTTCCTTCACCTATGTCTGCTTCATGCTCATTCAGTGAGTGATTCGAATACTGTGTGAGAGAAAACACTTTTCGTAATTTATGACATCTTATGGGTAACGTTTACAGTCTAGAACGTGTGTCAGTCATAACTTGACCGAAAAAGAAAACAGAAAGGAACAAAAAAAAAAAAAAGCAGACACCCCCCCCCTCCTCAGCAGGTCGAATCTCAACAAAAGTTGTATTTTTTTAATCCTCATCTTTCGTGGTGCGAAGCTTTCATCGCTTGTCATATTTTATTGACTCTCGCTCTTTCCTAACCTGATAATAGATTTCGAAACAATCTTTAGGTCTTCATTCTCTCATTATCTGTTCATGACTGGAACTGGAAAAGGAACAAGACAAAGGCAAAGGGTCTCTGCCATCGATTTTCAATATCTTGTGTTGTTTGAGTTTGAGGGATTTAAGTTGGTAGCCGTTTTTGCCACATAAGACTTTTTGTTATTGTTTTTGCTGAGAGTCGATGGGAGAAGGAATGGCAGAGAGGGAGGAAGGGGTGGTGAAAAAATGAGAATGTCTGGGAAAAGAAAATGTCCCACTCAACCCCTTATCGCATCTTTGATATTTGGCAGGTGTCAAACTACATGTATGACGTTTTGGATCTTCCAAGCCTATTCGCCTTATTTGGTCGGTAGCTGTGTGAAAGAAAACATATTTTATTGTAAAATGCAGGGAGTGCGGTCTGATATTTTCGTCATCGCTATGATTATTCCCAGACAGGGTCTGCCAATAACGAAAATTGGTTATTCCCAGACAGATAGAGGGAAAAAAAACCCAATATTTTTGTATTAAAAAGAAAACAAACAATTTTAAGAAATTCATGCTCAGAAACGGAACAAGGCAAACAAAAAAGGAGAAAAGAATAGACTCGCTCAAAAAAAAAAAGAAACAAAAGGGGGGGGGGGGGGAGGAAAGCGATTGAATTCGAATCTGTGCAGCTAAAATGAGCAACGAGTTTCTCTTGGCTCAAGAGAAGTGAAAATGAAAAAACTGTGCTTAAGTTTTTGTATGAGTGTTGGGGGGGGGGGGGGGGGGGGGGTCGTTGGGGGTTTTGTTACAGTTTTATACACATCCCTGTTAGTTCAATCAATTTTGTGGGTAATGATCAAGAGGGGCCTGGTCCTACAACTCTTTACGGATTTACCTTGGATTGAAATGAAAACTAAACCTCTCTGATTACTTTAGATTACCTAATTTTATTTCATACGTTTTTTTATGAAGAAGAAGCTTTTTAGGATTTTGTAATTCATAGGAATCACCATGATATGTGAAATGATGTCTTATCTAAATTTTGCCTCAGGAATAATAAGCGAACAATTTTGAAAAGCTCTCTCTGTTGATCGAATTATCAAAAATTTTATTTGTGATCAGATATTTTATTTGACTTTAAAGTGAAATCTAGAGGCATTAAAATATATTCAATGTTTATTAGACTTTTCTTATGTGATCAGAAAGTTAAATACAGGAAATATTGATCAAATGAGTTCACCAGAAGGTAAATAAAAGCCCATTTTTTAAAAAGCTAATCGACATTGGTTATGTAATCTTGCCTTCATGATCATAAACCTCTGATAAAATTAGACCTGACCCAACGGTTTTAACAACCTTGTGGTATCTGAGTTCCAGGTCCATTATGTTTTCTAATGTTTTTATTGAATATAAGCAAACCATTAAGAAATAGGTCATGTCTATATATTCAACATTGAATGATATTTCTTCTTACATTGAAATAAGTGGTTCTTTAGAGTAATAAGGCTCATGGAACTGGAGTTTTTCCTGTTTCTGTAACATGAAGCAACAGACCTTAAATAGTGCTTGATAACTTTCTTAAAACAATAAATGGTATTTCATTTTACTTTGAAATAATTGGTCCTTTAGAGTCATAAGGCTCATGGAACTGGAGTTTTTCCTGTAACATGAAGCGACAGACTGTAACAAGTGCTTGCTGAAATCTGAATAAGTTGCACATTTACATTTTACTTGTAGAGTTAGATCCAGTTATTCATTCAAACATTGGTATCTTAATTTCGAATTGTCATTTAATTAATACATATAAAGTTAAATAAATCCAATGATAATAATTGATAAAATAAGGTTATTATAACTTTTATTCATTGTTTGGTCCATATGAATTTTACTTTATGATTTTGTGTGAGATGATATTGCTTTTTATGGGACCATGGGAAAATGGTTTAGAATGCCATGCTTATCTTTTTTTTTTCAGATCTAAATAGCATTACAACAAGAATGAGTCTCTGCATTCCTTTAATTGTTCTGGAAGCATTGGCCTGCCTATACCATGGGAATTAATCAATTTATATTCAGGAAGAAGTATCATAATTATTATTATTATCATCATCATCATCATCATTGAGTCTTATCCTTCAAGATTATCAAAATGGCTTTCATGTTACTGTATCTTATAGAATTCCTCATATATCATTATGGACCCTTCTTTGTTTGTTTTTTTTAATTGGAATTAATGTTTTTCTTCTATATTCTATATTCTTCATAAAACCTCTCAGCTTTATTGACCTAATCTAGAGACTAGAGAGCAGTGATTAAGAGAACAGGACCATATTTTGCTTTCGAGCGTTTCTTAATTTTAAAAGCAGCTTACTGTAGTTTGTAAAGATTTTTTAAAACTTTTTTCTAATGACAGTGTCTAATACACGTTAAAACCAATGCATATCTATCCCTATGTAATTTTTAGCAGTGATCTCTCCATTTTAATGGTATTGGCTCCTGTTTATTTATAAAAATGCCCTGTGAGCTTGTTATACACTTGAAAGAAACATTTACATAGGGAAGTCAAGAAGAATATAGCAAAAGAAACCTGCTTCCTTGGTTATGAATAAGAAATTTAAAAAGAAATAGGCAATGACCTCTTTATCTTGTCTACCATTTAACTTTATAATTATTTTTTAAAGTTTATTATATCCTTTTCTATATTTATAATTTAATTTATCAGCAAGATAAGAGTACTGATGAAACCATCTATGTAGCTGATTTGTAATGGTAGTAGAATTTGATAGATGGGACCATGTGATGTTGCAGAACATATTTTTAAAAATTGTATTGCATTGTTTCATTTATCAGCAACATCATATTTAATAATGCAGTGGCTTAATCACAAACTTTCTGCACTTCATATGCAAGACAGTGATGCTTTTGTGCTACATTTCTCGAAATATTCACAAAGTTTCTGTATTTTGTAAATAAGACCATGGCGCTTTTGTCTTAACTGGTTAGTCGCAAATTCTGCCGTTGTATTCCATTTCTCGAATAAAATTCTTTTCTATTTATTCTATTTATTTGCAAAATTTCTGCACTTTATAAACAAGAACATGATGCTTATGACTGGACAGGTTAATCGCAAATTCTTCCTTTGTGTTCCATTTCTCGAATCAAATTATATTAAATTCTATTAAATAATCATTTTAATGGCAAACTTTCTGCACTTGATAATTATATGCAAGACCATAATACTAAAGTCTACACAGGTTAATCGCATGTTCTGCCTAAGAAGTGCATTTCTTGAATCAGAACCTTTTTTAACCAAAGCTTTTGCTGAGGCTCTTACATCACAGATTTTTTAAAATGGAACTACACAGTTTCAGTAATAATTATCAATTTTTTTCTTTTTTTTTTTCTTTCTCTTTCACAGGATGAGAATACAAGCATACCTTTAATGGAGAAACATCATATCTATATTTTTTTTAATGATTTCAGTGTGAATAACATGAATATGAATGAAATGACAATAAATATGATATAAATTTATAATCTGTTTTTAATTTATTTGGATTTCACAAGTTGTGTTATGGCACTCAGATACAGCAGGACGGGTGAGACTGAGAACCAATCCTCACAATAGCACTAGAGGTCTTGTATATGCAAGATGTGATTTCCATTGATACAGTTTAAAGACTGTCCTGTTTTTATTCATTCTGGTGAACGCTGTAGGGTTGTTGTTTTTTTTTTTGTTTCTTGTTTTAAAAAGATTTTTTTCTTTCAATCTAAGTCTAAGACTTGATTGAATTCTGACTCAATGCAAATCAACTTTGTTCCAACTCCTCAACTTCAAATTACAATGAACTTGTGCGCCCTTCCTTCTCTGTTAACCTACAGGTTATTGGATATGTAACTTTAATACATATATGTACGTCTACCACAATGATAAACTAGCAATTTATCTAAATATCTTGCAATCGTCTTTTGTAATAACTTTTCATTCTGGGTTACACATAAAAGTTAGCACTGCCGGGTTACAAAAGTACTTTGATGTTAAAAAGATCAGCATCCTGTCATCTTACTTATATATTGGCAGGTGTAAGACTTATTCATTTTGCAAGTCATCATTGTCACAGTTTCGCACCAACACCGAACCCACTCCGCAGCATCTGGGGAGCAGACTCTTGGGTCATGGTCAGTGCAGCTGAGCGCATCCTGGCATTCTCTAAGGATGTCTGCTCTAGGCACCCACATGTACACAAGCTACTCTCAGCCAGCCCCCACTTTTTCATGCTTCCAGTTGTTCTCACAAGTTTTGCCTGTGCTCTGTTCAGTGTTACCAATTCATTCCTGGGGAGCTCAGTTCCGTAGGACAGTTCTTCTCTCAGATCTCCAACAGCTTCATTTGCATGATTGTTCCACTCTCTCAACGTGGAACGCCTGTATACAGCTGCATGGTCAGGGTTGATGCTTTCTTCCATCGTGAAGCTCTTTCTCGACTTCAGTCTACTTGTCATTGGGCTGTGCCTTGGATCCATTTTCTATTCATATTTCTGGGCTTTGGAATCAGTGGCTCTTTGAATGTAGGGAGGTGCAATGCCAGCCAGCCGATGGAGGACTGGAACTGCAGTCGGTTTCAAGTTACTCTAATGATCCGGCAGGTGTTATTTTGACATGGCAGGATCTTACTCAGACTGGTGAGACCTATTCGGCTGATGAATAGCAGAGGGCTACTATGGTTGTCCTGACTGTTTTCGGATCTGCTCCCCATGGCGTGTAAGTTTTTGCCTCTTTTCTTAGGAAGTTGTTTCTTGTGGCCACCTTTGCTTTTGTTTTCTTTGTGTTCTGAGAAAAGGACATTGTGCGGTCTACGGTAACACCGAAGTACATGGGAAATGTGTTTTTATCCAATATGTTCCCATTCCAGATGTTCAGTTTCCTGTTTTCTTTAGGCTTGGCGGTTCTTTAAATGGAAAGCACACACTTGAGTTTTTCCTGGGTTGGCAAGTGAGTTCTTTAAATGTGGCCTCAGAGAGTGGCTCCAGGACATCCGTTAGTCTCTCCTCAATGGTCTTGAAATCAGAGGCCTGGGACACAAGACACAGATCATATAGAAACCCCTGATGTTCTCAAAATGAGGTTGGTCGTTGGTATAAACGTTGAAAAGGATATGTGCAAGTACCGATCCTTGAGGGAGTCCGTTCTTTTGTGATCTGCTTTTCTTCCCATCCATTTCCACAAAAAAGTGACGGTTTGACATAAGGAATTTTATTATTGCAACTATTTTTGTGTTACGAGTTACCCTTGCAACCTTTAGGAGCAGTTTCCTATGATTTACTGTGTCATAGGCAGCTGCCAGGTCCACGAACACAGTTCATATAATTTGTTTGTTCTCGTAGAGATGACTGATCCTACCTCAATGGCGATAGGTCTGTATACTGATTTTGGAATGGGGTTGCCGACAGTTTTTGACATATCTGGAAGACACAAATGCAAGGTCTGGGTTGTAGCCTGTTATCCAGCAAGCGCTTGGAAAGGATGCTTCATGCGTCATAGAAGAGTGTCAGATTATATTGGTCAGCCCATTCCTCAACAGTATCTCCATCTTTGTTGTTCTCATTGTATCCCCTTTTGGTGCTGTGGCAGTTAAAGTCACCTATCACAATCATTGGTTTCTCACTAATGGTGGATGTAACTGGCCACTTGAATGGCGTTGGTGGAGGTTTGTTGACAGTAATATCACATTGAAGTGTCTGCTTTCAATTCTGAGAATTTCCACCTCACTTACTGTCATGTCCTGGTTGTATGTCACTATAGTTAACGCTACCGTGAATGTTGCTTTCATGTTGTTTGACTAAATGCATGCCAGGGATGTTTAGTGCCACGGTCTTGTGCGTCTCTTGTAGTTGTAGACAGTACAGAGTTGCGTCGCTGGATTACTACAACACACACAACACCAACATCTTGCAAGTATCTTTAACACTTTTTTAAATCATTAATAAACGGTGATACTGACAACAATAATAATTGTTATTGTTATTATTATTATATTGTTATTATTATTAGTAGTAATAGTAGTAGTAGTAGAGGTCTTGTAGTAGAAATAGTAATAGTATCCGTTGGACCAAGTACATAAATATGAATATTTATACAGCGCATTTCTACAGATAGCCGTGAGCAATGCGCTTCAAAATGTTTCATATTTATCCCCCCACTTCAACAAGCCGTGTGGAACCATATTTCTTTGTCATACAGCCTGTTAGGCGACCCTTGTGTACTTAAACTGTCACTACACTAACCGCCATTTCTGTAGCCAGATACTCATTCAATCGAGTGGGGTAATGTGTGTATAATTTTTCACGATTAGTCACCCATCCTATTACTGATCACACTTAGCATTGGCATTGCTCGACTTTTGTGACAAGACGAAAACCGTACCGCTAAGCCATACGGTCCATTAGTTCTAGTAGATAGTATAAAAGTCTATAGTTTTGTGGTATCAGTGGTTATAATACAGTAGTGGTAGTGCAGTTATAGTTATAGTGTAGAAGTAGTAGTTGTCTTCTGTCAAAAGGGTCATCTGAGCGAAGAGATAGGAGATAGATTCGAATTTACTCTCTTCATTACATTGACCGTATGCTTTGACTTTGATCATTTGATACGCTGTAAAAAAAAAAGTATGGTCCGCCTTAACCAAAGACAAGCAACCATCTTCGTTTCCCTGGACATAGATATGGTTTTGTTTACGGGAGGAGGGGGAACCATGATTATGGTTTTCCTATAAAATAAAAGAAGGGGTATTTTGGCGATAAAAAAATATGATCGTGGCCTCCCTAGCTATCTCAGACTCGGAGTAAACAGCTTGAATTTATTCGCGCCAACTTCAGTTTTCTGCCTTAGCAACATGTAAACAAAAAGTTGGTTGGATGCGCATGACATTACTAAAGGTCAATTGCAGCATAGTTCGGGTCATTTATAAAAAAATCTGGGTCACGTTTAATGTCAAATATCCGGTCACGTGATGTTGTTTATTTTATTGCACCAACTTTACTGTTCTATTGATGTTATGCGTTTAGTAAAAAAAAACAACTCACAACATCCGCCAGCCAGATAAATCGTATCAACACATAAAATAATGTGTACTCTTAAACGTCCAAAGTCTGATAAATACAATTTATGGAGAACTAATCATAAAAATGGCTGGCTAAAACAATAACAAAGAGCTGAGCGAGTGACGTCAACTTTGTTCTATTCATTCTTTTCAAAGTAAGTTTTTAATTATCATTCATATGTTATCATTGAAAAAGTGAGTTTGTATAAACTGGAAGCCGTTCAGCGCCATTACGCCAATGGTCAGGTATATGTTCTAGTTTTCAAAAGCGTTAAACGGACGGGTTCGAGACCCGCTTCAGGCACTTTTTTTATTTCCTTGGACAAGATTATTAACCCCAATTTGCTCACTTAGACAAATGGGTGATTCCTATTGACATCAGACATCTTGTTTGATGAATTATCTATATTCCCTCGTGGAATGCCTAGTCGACGATATCTTATGATATTGTGGCGGAAGGGCATATTAAGTATTATAAATACCTATTACCGTACTTACAGTAATGTTATTGACATACAATAGAAAGCAGTATTTAAGGGGCAGTAAAGATATTGCAGTAAACACGAGACGTGGTTGATAGAACAGGAAGCATTGACAGGTATTTGACAAAGAAGAAAACAAGGTGCTTAACTCTTAAAAGGTGAGGCAGGTATTCGAGTCAAAATGAGACTTTTTAAAAATTATTGTTCATATTGATGTTATGCGTTAGGTTAAAAAATAACAAACCCACAGCATCCGCCAGCCAAATATAACTTACCAACACATAATATAATGTGTGACCGGAAACGTTAAGTCTGAGATATACAATATATGGAGAACTAATCATAAAAATGGCTGGCAATAGAAAGCAGTATTTAAGGGGTCGTAAAAATTTTGCAGTAAACACGAGATGCGTTTGATAAAACAGTTAGCATTGACAGATACTTGGCAAAGAGGAAAAAACGGGTGCTTAACTCTTAATAGGTGAGACAGGTAATTCTTTTGAGCTTTTATTTTTAAAAATTAGCGTTTGTAAAGCGCAATATCCACTCAACGTATTCAAAGCGTTTTACTAAGGGTCCCTGACCAACAGCAACACGTAGAACTGTAATATCGCCTAAAAGGCGTCATGTCTCGTTCCACATGTTACGTGTTGCTGTTAGTCAATGACTCCATGTAAAGCGCTTTGAGCACGTTTAGTGGATATTGCGCTATATAAAAGGTCAAATTTTTTATTTTTTTTTTAGAACGAGACATGTTGCCTGTTAGGCAATATTACACACATTTTTTTTCGGACAGAGACAACTTTGTTAACGGCCAGATACTCATTTTACACCTGAGTACGGTGAGAGAATGTGAGCAAAGAGTCTTTTCCAAGGACTCAACTATGCAGGATCTTCCGCTCCGAAAGCGAGTGTCATACCATAAGACCACATAGCCGAAGAAAAGGCCGATTGTCACGTGGTTTTAAAAACCGAGACAGCTGCCAGTCTGTGTCTGTCTTTATATATATGTCCCATCGTCTCAAAACGGTATTATGTCGGAACGAACCAGATGCTTAAAGGTCGAATTAAATGTTAAACTGGTCAAAAGTATAAATTGTTGGCATTAGCACCCTAAAATATGGTATCCATTCTCCTCAATAAAACATACAAACTCAACACAAGTCTGATATTTCTGGCTATAAATTCAATTTTCAACATCTTAACCAAGCCGACTTATACCGTTTTGAGGCGAAGGGTCACAATATATACAACAGGTAAGCCAATAATTAAATCCGTGCATAAGAACAGCATGGCAATCTCCACGATAGATGGGGAATTAATGATAATGTCTCGCTGACTAATTGCCTGATGATCGCCAGTTGGATGTGAATGACTGAAGGGTTGCTTCATTATACCCGACACGGAAGGGTCTATTAAAACTGTTATTATCATATCAATATCATTAATAGGGGGTGGAGGGGGTGGGGGGGGGGGGTAATTTCACCCGTTGGATTATACCTAACGGGATGTCGTGAGGTTTATACCAGCTTACCTGAATGAAAAATAAAAGAGAGAGAAAAAAAAAAAAAGAAGAAGAAAAGAAAAAGATCGCCAGTTCAGCATTTTCATGCCAAAATAAAATTTTAAAAGTCTCGTTCTTTTTTTTTTTTTTCATTTCTAATTAATTCATTTATTTTTTTCAGAACCATTGAAAAAAATATATAAAGAAAACAAAACAAAATTTGAGCTTTTATATAGAGCAATATCCACAAAACGTGCTCAAAGCGCTTTACAAAGGGTCCATGACCAACACTAACACGCAACATGTAGAAGGAGACATGAATGACGCCTGTTAGGCGATATTACAGAGTTTGTTTTGTTGGGGGATTTTTGGGTTTTTTTGTTTTTTTTTGTTTTTTTTTATTTATTTATTTATTTCTTTATTTTTTTTTTTTTTTTGGGGGGGGGGGGGGGGTTCCGACAGAGACAACACTGTTAACGTTTAACATAGAAAAACTAGGGTTTTGGAATATTTGACACTCTTTTATTGATATATCGCTGTTTCCTGTGGATCACTTTTACCCGTCGCGGAAGGGTCAATTAGGAGTGTTATTAAATCATTAATACAGGAATTATTTCATCAGTTGATTTATACCGCACGTGAGATCGGATTTGAAATCAGGATTGTCCAAGTGGTGCCAGTTTGGCTCTTTTCATGCCAATAGGATTCAATAGTCGTAGCGTCACTTCCTTCCTAATGACGCATGGTAACTTAGTAACACTGGCTCTAAACTACGCCCTTAAGAAATATTTATCCGACGAGCATAAAAGTGTATCCAGAGGAGAAAAACATTATAAATATGATCTTGTTTTGACTTTTATACATTCTGATCACAAGACATATGAAAGGTTCTAGCCAGCTTGAAGAATAAAAAGTAATGATTTTCTTTGTTTAGAACCAAGATGGCCGCCGTTGCCGGGCGGCGTGACATCAGACTACTGAATCCAATTTAATCCCAAAATATTTAACTTAAAGACACAACAAAAACCTTCCCGTATTTTGAAGCCCCATTTAGCATGGAAAAATCAAGATTTTTCTACAATTTGTTTGGCATTTTATTCAAAACACACTCTGGCAACCCAAACCCGACCCAGTAAGGTGAGGCGTTAAAAGGAGTATATTATTATGTCTTCCTTTCAACCCGTTGAATGACATAAGGGTTCCAGTTCCATTCCACGCTTACCTGTTACGGTTTTTATTGCATTACATTGATGAATCGCTTTTATTCATTGATATCCCA
>NC_088371.1:8581671-8594171 GCF_034508935.2 Berghia stephanieae
TGTTGGACAGGACATGACGCCTGTTCGGCGACATTACAATTTTTTCGAACAGTGAAAACGCTGTTATTTGTCAGGTACTAAGTTCACACCTGAGTACGGTGAGATAATGTGTGTAAAGAGCCTTTTCTAATGACTCAACTATGCGCCGAGCGAGGCTAGGCTCGAACCCAGAACCTTCTGATCAGAAAGCGAGTGTCACACCACACGCCCACATAGCCGCATAATTTCTTATAATAATATTGTAAAAATACATTTCCTATGACTTTGCATTCTCATTCTATATTCCCCTTACAACTAAGTCCATGATCGTGTCCGGATGTCAGACCTGCATATATATACACGTTGTCTATTATGCTATGAAGTAAAATCGAATTCCCCCCGCACCCCCCTCCCCCCCCCCCCCCCGGCCAAACCAAAGGCGTATTATAATGTGTATTTATTATCCCTGGTCACGCCTGACCTTTAACCCAGATCAAACAATATCCCATTCTGACGTCACAGCATCGTTTATCGCTGCCCCTGCCAAGTATGTACAACGATCACGTGACGTTCCTAAAAATAGATAACATCTACTTTGTGGCGCATCGACTCCAAGCGGTATGATGTCGGTATGACTAAAATACTGTAAAATTAAAATTTATAGCCAAATTAATTGTGAGAATTTGGGTTATCAGACCTGGACATAGGTAGACATTGGTTTGAGAGTATTTCCATTACAACAAGGAGACCATAATAATTTGGATCACCAAACCTGTGTCGCGGCGGTGATGGGGGTTTGAACCCGTGACCTTATTGGTACGACAACTCCGCCTGCCCGGGGAGAGTGTGACTCTGTCGTATGAGCTATCCACGATCCCAACAATGAAATCCATAACAATTTTGGTTATCAGACCTCTAAATAAGTAGACGTTGGTTTGAGAGTACATTTCCATTACAACAAGGAGACCATAACGATTTGGTTATCAGATCTACATAATATTGAAAGAACACGACTTGACGATAGGAAACAAAAGTATGATGTCGAAATACTGGTTCCAATCTCATCGGAAGTGTAAAACCACCCTTCCGAGGACTGGATACATAGCGTGTGTAATTGATCTTCTAGGTTAAGAGTGATGGCATCTTATTTTCTAGTCTAAATATATTCTGGTCGTCAATAAAGATCATCCATCCTTTCTCTTTCACGTCCAGTAATCCTAAGAATCTGTCTATACATCCTGCTACTGAAATAGTTATGCCACCTTTTGATTCACTGTGTAAGCTATTCATTATTAGTAATCCTATGTGGTCTTGTGGTATTACACTCGCTTTCAGATCGGAAGGTCCTGGGTTCGAGTCTCGCGCTCGGCGCATAGTTGAGTCCTTGGAAAAGGCTCTTTACTCACATTCTCTCACCGTACTCAGGTGTAAAATGAGTACCTGGCCGTTAACAGCGTTGTCTTTGTCCGACAAATTGTAATATCGCCTAACAGGCGTCATGTCCTGTCCTACATGTTAAATGTTGCTGTTGACCAGTGGCCACTTGTAAAGCGCTTTGAGCACATTTAGTGGATATTGCTCTATATAAAAGTTCAATTTAATTTAATTTAATTTAATTTTATCCGACGGACTGGTTACATACACACTTCCAATGAGTCTTGAAGCGGAAATGTCGTAGTTGTGACGTCACAACTTCTCTGTCCAATTGAATTGGGTCAAGCCGGTAACTTGTACTGTTTGAATGAAAACAAATCTATGTTTGAATAATTGTTGAGAGGATAAAACAATCAATCTGAAGCGCATTGACCATGGTAAATTGTACATATTATCATCTCCTTTTCTTCCATTTTATTTATTAACACTCAATTATAGACAGATTCCAAGAGTAAACAACAATCATACTAATTCCCAACGACCAACAGAGGAAACGAGAGACGCAAAACGCAAAACGCAAAACGCAAAACGCAAAACGTATAACGTAGGACGTAGAAATTCGAATTGATGAGAGTAGGCCATCACTAACTAAAATTAACAAAAGTATAAAAATAATTTGTCCCAAGAATCGAAGACAATCCGATAGCAAGGTCTATTGACCCGAATGGTCCCTCGGCCCCTCGGGTGATTAGTGGGCCGGCCCTCAAGGGAATCCTCCAAGCTTATTGGACAAGATCCTCCATGGCACGACCAAGCTGTAGCTGCAGCTTCACAAATGATTCGGTGACGTTCACTGCAAGAATCGCGTATCTGCATAGAACGAGTCTATAACAATAAGTCTGGTTTTCTAAAACTTGTTAAGTCGATTTTTTATACTTTATTGAGATTTTCCACCATTCATGAGATAATAATAATAATAATAATAATAATAATAATAATAATAATAATAATAATAATAATAATAATAATAATAATAATAATAATAATAATAATAATAATAATAACAATAATAATAATAATAATAATAACAATAATAATAATAATAATAATAATAATAATAATAATAATAATAATAATAATAATAATAATAATAATAATGGTATAGATCTATAGTGCGCCAAACATCCCTCCATCAGGAGGGCTCTGGGCGCATAACATAGATTAAGCCCTAACACAGTACAATATTGTACAGATAAATTGATATGTTGATTTTAATTTCTGCATCAAATGACAAGAATTTCCTTAAATTTGTGTGAATTTGATGTTTAAATATGATAAAATAATAGACTGGATGGCTATGTGGTCTAGTGGTATGACACTCGCTTTCGTATCGGAAGGTCCTGGGTTCGAGCCTCGCGCTCGACGCATAGTTGAATCCTTGGAAAAGACTCTTTTCTCACATTCTCTCACCGTACTCAGGTGTAAAATGAGTACCTGGCCGTTAACAGCGTTGTCTTTGTCCGAAAAATTGTAATATCGCCTAACAGGCATCATGTCTCGCCTACATGTTAAATGTTGTTGTTGACCAGGGACCCCCTGGAAAGCGCTTTGAGCACGTTAATTGGATATTGCGCTATATAAAAGCTCAATTAATTAATGTTTTAGGGGAAATACTAATCAATATTTCAAAATGGGGGAAAACAGAGTAAGGGAGTTTTGTAAATCCACTCTTCACATTATAAGGTATTTATTGAGTCTGCTGTAGATACGAGGAATGTTCAATTGTCTGGAATTTTATGTCTGAGCAAATCCTGATCGAAGAATAATATAAAAAATGTGACCCATCGTCTCAAAACGGTATTAGGTCGGGACGGACCAGATGCTAAAAAGTCAAATTATAGTTAAACTGGTCAAAAATATAAAACGTTGGTATTTAGCACAGTAAAATATGATATTCCTTCTCCTCTATAAAGCATATAAACTCAACTTAAGTCTGATATTTCTGGCTACAAATTCCATTTTTAGCATCTTAATCATCCCGACTTAATACCGTTTTGAAACGAAGAGTCACAAATAACCAATTTAGGAAATGATTGTATTTTAAATCTAGTGTTTTGAACACTCGCTTTCGGATCGGAAGGTCCTGGGTTCGAGCCTCTTCTCGGCGCATAGTTGTGAGTCCTTGGAAAAGGCTGTTTACTCACATTCTCTCAACGTACCCGGGTGTAAAATGAATACCTGGCCTTAACAATGTTGCGTATGTCGGGGGAAAAATGCAATGTAGCCTAACAGGCGTCATGTCTCGTTCTGCATGTTAAGTGTTGCTGTTGGTCAATGACCCTTTGTAAAGCGTGTTGAACACGTTTAGTGGATATTGCTCTATATGAAAGATCTAGTTTTTTGTTTTCTTTATAGTGGATGAAAATCGTGAGCATAAAAATAAATTTAAATACCCGCTCATTTCCAAAGGTTATATATATATATATATATATATATATATATATATATAATATATATATATATATATATATATATATTTAGTGTTGGTGGGTACTTGTAGGTACGAAAGTGCTCGATAATGGTGGTTAGAGCTAATATATAATGTAAATTTTCACTCACATTTTTTTTGCCGAGACGACTCGTTTCTGTGTTCATTACACTTCCCCAGTCGGCATAATTCATTTGCAATGTCCGTAGAAAACTCCAGTTTGGAGTTTTCTACGGACATTGCAAATGGATTATGCCGACTGAGGAAGTGTAAGGAACACAGAAAAGAGTCGTCTCGGCAAAAAAATGTGAGTGAAAATTTACATTATATATATATATATATATATATATATATATATATATATATATATATATATATATATATATATATATATATATATATATCCATGCAGCAGGATTTTATCTCGGTTTCTATAGCGTGAAACGGACTATAACAATTGCTTGCTACCATTTGCATTGGGCTCTACTCTATTGCAATTAATTTGTCTGACAGATCCGGTTAACCAATCACTAATGAGTGGGCAGTCGGGAAGAGAGCGGGTGGAGGGGGAGTCGAAAATGATGATATTGGTGGTGGTGGTGGTGAAAACAGTTTATATAATGAGGATAATGGTGGTGGTGGTGGTGATGATGATGATGATGATGATGATGATGATGATGATGATGATGATGATTATGATGATGATGATGATGATGATGATGGTGATGATGATTATTATGATGGTGATGTTTGTTATGATGATAATAATAATAATAATAATAATAATAATAATAATAATAATAATAATAATAATAATAATAATAATAATAATAATAATAATAATAATAATAATAATAATAATAATAATAATAATAATAATAATGATGATGATGATGATGATGATGGTGATGTTAATAATAACAATGATGACGAATCTTTCACCGATTTATTCCATCACTTTCTATCCAAACACTCCAGCAAACGACTTGAGGTTCGGTCAACCTCGATATCAATGGGATTCAATTGTCTGATGTCACGTCGCCCAGCAACGGCCAGCAGCGTGGTTGTAAACAAAGAAAATCGGTACATTTTATTCTTCATGCTGGCTAGAACTTTTCATATTATGTCATGTGATCAGAATGTATAAAAGCCAAAACATGATCAGATTTATAATGTTTTTCTCATCTCGATACAATTTTTTTCTCTTTCGAAAAGTATTTCATAAGGGCGTCCGTCATTGTTCCGATAGTTTAGAGCCAGTTTCTAAGCTACCCTGCGTCATTACGGGAGAAGTGACGTCACGACTGTCGAAGCGTATTTCCCCAACCAACCACTCCACCAATCATCGCTGTCAATTAATAAATAAATAATTATTGTTCTTGCCTACAACTCAGTCACATCCTGTCCTGGCGACTTCCGGTCATTGCGAGGGTGGTATCGATACCATTTGCTCGAGTCCCAGACTCCCGTCGGCTCGAGTAGAGACTCGTAGCCTCTTCAACGTTCGTTTAAGATAACCCACTCGTCAATGAGGCTTTGATTGATTGGGTTTTTATTCGGTGTAGAAGTATTTTGGCCTTCATGTTCAAATTGTTATATATGAATATATATACGAGTATATATGTATTGTTATTGTTGGTTTTGCTGTTTTCATTATTGTTGCCTTTGTTATGTTGTTATATTGTTTTGTTGCTGTTAATGATTTTAATGTTCTTGTTGCTGTTGTTATTATTGTTGCTGTTGTTGTTGTTGTTGATGTTATTGACGATGCTTTGTTGCTGTTCTCGTTGTTTTATTTGTTGCTACTGATGCTGTTGCTATTTAACTGAAGAAATGCAATACGTTCTTTGACCCAATAATTGGATGCAGTAGTTTGATGTCACGTCGCCCAGCAACGGCGGCCATCGTGGTTCTAAACAAAGAAAATCGGTACTTTTTATTCTTCATGCTGGCTAGAACTTTTCATATGTCTTGTGATCAGAATGTGTAAAAGTCAAAACATGATCAGATTTATATTGTGTTTTTTTTTCCTCTGCTCGTCGGAGAAAATATTTCATAAGGGCGTCCGCCATTGTTCCGATAGTTTAGAGCCAGTTACTAAGTAACCATGCGTCATTACGAGGGAAGTGATGTTACGACTATTGAGGCATTTTCAAGCTAAAAATTCCAAAGACGATTAGAAGGAAATGACGTAAAAGTAAAATGGACTACTTCCTGTAATGGGTCATAGGTTACCTACCGTACAGACTGTGTTTATTTGTAACGTGTCACCGTCTGTCAGCTTTAAGTTGTGATAGGAAGCACAGCTTGCTGGAATGATTACATTACACAATATACGTGTGCAGTTTGTTTTTGACTTTTAGAACCTACAAAGTAGACAGATGGAGTTTATCTCGTTTTTGGGGGTTTTTTTCTTTCTTTCTGTTTTTTTTTTTTGTTTGTTTGTTTGTTTGGTTTTTTTTTTTTTGAGGGGGTGGGGGTTGGGCGTTAATTATACAAAATAATCTGCTCGCTACTTTATGGCAGGAATAGGCTATATTTTACTTCTTCTCCTCATCCTCATCCTCCTCCTCCTCCTCCTCCTCCTCCTCCTCCTCCTCCTCCTCCTCCTTCTTCTTCTTCTTCTTCTTCTTCTTCTTCTTCTTCTTCTTCTTCTTCTTCTTCTTCTTCTTCTTCTTCTCTTCTTCTTCTTCTTTTTCTTCTTCTTCTTTTCTTTTCTTCTTCTTCTACTACTACTACTACTACTACTACTACTACTACTACTACTACTACTACTACTACTACTACTACTACTACTACTACTACTACTACTACTACTATTGTTATTATTATTATTATTATTATTATTATTATTATTATTATTATTATTATTATTATTATTATTATTATTATTATTATCATTATTATTATTATTATCATCATTATTAATATCATTATCAGTATCACTATTATTACTATTGTCCTTAAAATTCTCATCATCATCAACATTAATAATATCACCCTCATCGTCATTAACATCATTATCTGTACTCTCAGGACCAGACGATGACCAAAAACAAATCATTTTAAAATCTTATCCTACGGTATTTCCAAGCCAATATTTCAGACTTGATTTAATTCAGTCGTATAAAACCAATAAGAAAATGGCTAAACACTAATTCTATATAATATTATTAATGCCATTTCTCCATAACAATAATTATTTCTACTTTACTAAGCAAACATTAATAAATAAAATTGTCTCGTTATCGGTATCACAGTTATCACCCTCTCTTTACCAGCCATTTTCAGGATTTTCCCCCAAAACTTCACACCCAACTAACACAAAAATATATTTTTTATCACTCAAACACAATAGCTGTCGACGTTCTTGCCTCTACATTATTTCTTTAGCAAAACATGTTCCATAACGCACTGTTCATTTTCTTTAAATTTTATGATGTATAAAAAGAGTTTTGAATAAGAAAATGTTGGTTGTATCGTAACGAATGTGACAATTTTCGTATAGTTGGCACTGAGAGAGTTCACCAAGTTTTATATTATTATAAAATATTTTTTGTGACTTGTTATATCCAACTTCTCAGAGTTCTTATGATTAATTAATTAATAATTAATTAATGTGTTGGGTTTATAATAATAATCCAAATAAAAGTATTAGTTTTTGAAAATGGCCACCGTTGTCATGGTAACTATATAACATAGTGATAAGCAAGGGGAGACAATAATTAAATGACATTTTTTATCTTGGTAATGTTGTGTGGTGTGTCCCTAATGGTGATTATTATTATTATTATTATTATTATTATTATTATTATTATTATTATTATTATTATTATTATTATTATTATTATTATAAATGGTTCTCGTCTTGTCGGGAAGATTTCTATCATAATTTGATTGGGATGAAGATAGACTTTGTGCCCTTATAATTATTTAACCTCTATAGACAGTATGCAATTGGCTAAGAAGCTCACAACATTGCCATCCGGAAGTATAACGGACCAACACACAAAACTATGTGTAACCATGAACGTATATAGGCTGGTTAATAATATAGTTTAGTGAGAATCACCCATAAACGCGGATGGCAAAATACAATAACAAAGGCTTGAGTTAGTGTCATCTTCGTTCTATCTATAGATAGTATGAAGTTGACGTCGCTCAGGTCTTTGTTATTTCTTTTTGCCATCCGCGTTTATGAGTATTTCTTACTAAAATGTATTAACCAGACTATAAACGTTCAAGGTTACACCTAGTTTTGTGTGTTGGTCCGTTATACTTCCGGGTGACAATAACCAAGCGCACACTATCTATAGATAGTAAAAAACAATAACAAAGACCTGAGTGACGTCATCTTTGTTCTATCTATACTGCCGTAGTCTGAAAAATAACCCATATTTAAAAATTTGGTCAGAAAAATTGTCCTTCATATATATATAATATATATATATATATATATATATATATATATATATATATATATATATATAAATATATATATATCGATTTAAATGACCATTATCTTGGTAAAACTTCTCAAACCTGGGACTTTGCCTAGTTTTCTGGCCAAATTTTAAAGAAGAAAAAAAAGACTTAAGCTTTTATATAGCGCAATATCCACTTTGTGTACTCAAAGAGCTTTACAAGAAGGGGTCCGTGACCATCAGCGACATTTAACATCTAGAACGAGACATTGCAATTTTTTTCAGGGAATCTAGGTACAAAGGTTGCCGGGACTTATTTCGGCTCGAATCGGGGGCACCGTCCATTATGCGCTTGAGAAAGGTATCCCCATTCAATAAGGCAGGCAGGACTACTTCCGCAACCCAGCCTCAAAGAACTTTGACCCTAAGATGATGAAATACATAAAACTCCACACGCACTATACCGCCGTACTCAGGAAAAAAACCCATATAGATAGTACGCCCTTGGCTAAGAAGCTCATAACATTGCCATCCGGAAGTATAACGGACCAACACATAAAACTGTGTGTATCCATGAACGTTTATAGTCGGGTTAATACAGTTCAGTGAGCATTACTCATAAACGCGGATGGCAAAAAACAATAACAAAGACCTGAGTGACGTCATCTTCGAACTATGTATCTATTGGTGGCTATGTGGTCTAGTAAAGTGACACTTGCTTTCGGATCAAAAGGTCCTGGGTTCGAGCCTCGCTCGGCGCATAGTCGAGTCCTATGGAAAAGGTTCTTTACTCACATTCCCCTCACTGTACTCAGGGGTAAAATGAGTACCTGGCCGTTAACAATGTTGTCCCTGTCGGAAAAGAAATGTAATATCGTTTAAAAGACGTAATGTATGTCTCGTTCTACATGTTACGGGTTGCTGTTGGTCAGGGACCCTTTGTAAAACGCTTTGAGCACGTTTAGTGAATATTACGCTATATAAAATCTCAAGTTGATGTTGAATTATAAACCAAAAAAAAAAAAAACCCCAAAAAAATCTAATTAAATGAATTGACAGCTAGCCAGATAGGACAATGCATGCAGAATAGATGGACATAGAAGAAACCTGGCAACAATGTCTTTGACCGCTAATTCATTAGAATTCCAATCTGCCCACATCGTCCCTCATTATCCTGCCCGGGCACGTGATTGGCTACTCTCGTTGTCAGGGGCAACAAAGCGACTGTGTCAGTTCTCGGAGGCTCTCGGGGGAATATCGGAGATTTTGTCCGTTCATTTCAAAATCTCACACGTTTTGGGGGGTGGGGGACTTGTCGGCCGGGCGGATTAAGGGACGAAATTGCAAAGATAAAATAGAATTCTCTTTAGTTCCTCTGTGAATATTTTTGCTGTTAGTAGCGTTATGGACATATTCATTAGATCGACGTCCACTTATTTTGAGGGTCTGATAACCCAATTCCTTATGGGTTCATTATTATTGTTATTTGTAATGGAATCTATTTTTTAAAAACGACGCAAAATATTGTCCATTACAACAATGTTAAACTAGGCCCATAATCGAGTTCAGATGTCAGGCCTGTATATGTGTAGAGTCGATTTATATTGATTTTTTTAAAAAATGTTTTTTTTTAACTGGCGGCAACCGGGGGGGGGGGGGGGGTGGGGGGGGGGGTGATAGATAGATAGATAGATAGATAGATAGATAGATAGATAGATAGATAGATAGATAAGATAGATAGATAGTATAGATAGATAGATAGATGGATATATATTGAATCGTGTTGGATACAAATATCGTACGAAAGTGCTCGACATGTAGCAATGGAGCGAATTATTATTTTAATATTTACCACAACATTGTGGTAAATCTTAAAATAATAGATAGATAGATAGATAGATAGATAAGATAGATAGATAGATAGATAGATAGATAGATAGATAGATAGATAGATAGATAGATATTGAATCGTGTTTGATACAAATATGGTACGAAAAGTGCCCTCTAAACAAACAATGCTTAGAATCAAGTTTAATTTACCAAGCCACAGTCACAGAAACTAAAACAAACAAGCAAGAAAAATATGTAGGACTAACAGAAAATAATTTCAAAACAAGATACAACCTCCACACCTCAACATTTAGAAACACTAACAAGAAAACATCCACAAAACTCAGCGAACATATTTGGAAATTAAAAGACAACAAACTAGACCACAACATTTCATGGAAAATTTTATCTAAAGCAACAGGATACACACCAACATCAAAACAATGTAGCTTATGCCTGGAAGAGAAATATACTATAATCAAACACCCTCATGAAGCCACACTCAACACGAAAAGTGAGATGTACGGAACGTGTCCACATCGGCGGAAATTCTTGTTAATTAACTTTAAACCGGAACCACTTCAAGAAACAACAACAGTCAACAAAACAACTCAGTCCTGACGATGGCAAATTAAGCCTGAAACATTAATGTAGACTGTCTCAAACATTGTGGTAAATATTTTAAAAAATAATAGATAGATAGATAGATAGATAGATAGATAGATAGATAGATAGATAGATAGATAGATAGATAGATAGATTGACGGATAGATAGATAGATAGATAGATAGATAGATAGATAGATAGATAGATAGATAGATAGATAGATAGATAGAATAGATAGATACATAGATAGATAGATAGATTGATCGATGGACAGAGAGATCAATGGATGGATGGATTGATGGATAGAAGAAAAAAGGGTATATTGATATAAAGGAGCATGAAGTGATTCGCCGCTGATCACGTGGATGGTCACAGCATTCGTGCCCTTTAGTCATACGACTGTCACGTGACGTTATGGGATGTTTGTATGGGATCGGAGATCACATATTGGTGGCTTTGTCATGGAAAGGACGGTACATTCTGGGGGACAAACACTATGAGCTGCTTGTGATCCTCTAATTAATGGTCGCTGTCTTGATGTAGGTCATTGCTGGCATGTTTGCATGTGAGCGCAAGCATGTGCGTGTGTGTATGTGTCTAAGTGTGTATGTGTATGTGTGTATGTGTGTATGTATGTGTGTATGTGTGTATGTGTTTATGCGTGTGTGTATGTATACTGTATGTGTGTGTATGCGTGTGTATGTATGTGTGTCTATGTGTATGTATTATGTGTGTATGTGTATGTGTGTATGTTTGTATGTATGTATGTGTGTATTTATGTGTGTATGTATGTATATGTATGTGCGTCTATGTATGTGTATGTATGTGTGTATGTATGTGTATGTATGTGTGTGTATGTGTGTATGTATGCGTGTATGTATGTATGTGTGTGTGCATGTGTCTATATGTATGTGTGTGTATGTATGTTAGTGTGCATGTGTCTGTATGTATGTGTGTGCATATGTGTGTATGTGTGTGTATGTATGTGTGCGTGTGTATGCATGTGTGTGCATGTGTGTATGTGTGTATGTATATATGTATGTATGTATGTATGTATGTATGTATGTATGTGTGTATGTATGTATGTATGTATGTATGTGTGTATGTGTCTGTATGTATGTGTGTGCATATGTGTGTATGTGTGCGTATATATGTGTATGTATGTGTGTGCATGTGTGTGTATATATGTATGTATGTATTTATGTATGTATGTATGTATGTATGTAGTATGTTATGTATGTTATGTTATGTTGAGTGTATGTATGTATGTATGTATGTATGTATGTATGTATATATGTATGTATGTATTGTAGTATGTATGTAAGTATGTATGTATGTATGTATGTATGTATGTATGTATGTATGTATGTATGTATGTATGTATGTATGTATGTATGTATGTATGTATGTATGTATGTATGTATGTATGTATGTATGTATGTATAGTATGTATGTATGTATGTATGTATGTATGTATGTATGTATGTATGTATGTATGTATGTATGTATGTATGTATGTATGTATGTATGTATGTGTATGTATGTTGTATGTTGTGTATGTAGTATGTATGATGTGTGCATGTGTGTGTATGTGTGTGTATGTATGTGTGTATGTATGTATGTGTGTGTATTTATGTGTGTTATGTATGTGTGTATGTATGTGTGTGCATGTGTCTGTATGTATGTGTGTGCATATCTGTGTATGTATGTGTGCGTATGTTTGTGTATGTATGTTTGTGCATGTGTTGTATGGTATGTATTTATGTGTTATGTATGTATGTATGTATGTATGTATGTAT
>NC_088371.1:8599171-8604650 GCF_034508935.2 Berghia stephanieae
TGATTAGTTCTCATTTTAAAAAATCTCAATCAGACTATAAACGTTAAATTAATTTTACACACGGTTCTAAGTGTATCGATCCGATTGATCTGGAGGTCAGAAATGGTGGGTATTTTATTGAAATGCATACTTGGAAAATAAAAACGTGAACATTCATGTAGGGCAATAACACCCACTAATCGTGCTCAGATCACTTTACAATGAGTCTCAAGCCAACAGTAACCTTTAACATGTAGGACAAGACATGACGCCTGTTAGGTGATAGTACAATTATTTTCTCGACGAGACAACCTAACTCCCATGTACACATTTAACACGTGAGTGCGGTGAGAGAATTTGAATAAAGGGCCATTTTTAAATACTCAACTTTGCTCGAAATGGGACGCGAACCTTTGACCAACCGAAGGTGAATGTCATGCTACAAGACAATGGTTAACATTAACTTCTTTATTCTTATTTTTAGAATGATTCAACATAAAACATAAATAATAACATCAACTAAAACAACAACAACAACGACGAAAAGAACAACAACAAGAACAATAATAACAACGACAAAAAGAAGAAGAAGAAGAAGAAGAAGAAGAAGAAGAAGAAGAAAAAAAGAATGATGATGATGATGATGATGATGATGATTGATGATGATGATATGATGATGATGATGAGAATGATGCTGATGATGATGAAGAAAGAAGATAGAAGAAGAAGAAAAGAAGAAGAAGAAGAAGAAAAGAAGAAAAAAGAAGAAGAAGAAGAAGAAGAAGAAGAAGAAGAAAACAACAACAACAACAACAAGAACCAAAACAACAACAACAACAACAACAACAACAACAACAACAACAACAACAACACCGATAACAACAATAACACCCACATACACACACACGTACGTAAGTACACACATTGACATGATGTGTGTATTTTAAGACATGACACGCTGAATTCCAAGGGGAGAGTACTCCATCAAGACGATGACAAGCTTGTGTGTCGTATTACATGCGCGAGTCTGCCATGTTAGAATATACAACAATATTTTTTTAAAAAACAATTATGCCTTTTCCGTCACGACATCATAAGATATCGTCGCCTAGGCATTCCAAGAAGGAATATAAATAACTCATCAAACAAGATGTCTGATGTCAACAGGAATCACCCATGTTGTCCAATTGAGCAAATGGGGGGTTAATAATTTTGCTCAAGGAAAAAAACAAAAGTGCCTGAAGCGGGGCTCGAACCCGGGTCCTCCCGGGTCACAGTGCATTGCCTTAACCACCTGGCCACTTCGCCCACATAATGCAATAAAAATACAATAATAATACACAATTAATAATAATATATCAACGTATCAAATACAACTCTGGTTCTTCTACACCATTGTCATTCTGATTCCAACCCCCCCCCCCCCCCCCCCCACCCCCTAACCCCTTTTCCATTTTCCTTTTAGATCTTGTCATTTTTAAACACAAATCAGTTATCTTATCAATTCCTAACCCGCCCCCCCCCCCCCCCCCCCACCCACACACAACACACACAAGTTTAGTTATACTGCCCTATAAAAAAGCCCTTTTTATAATTGTTGTCCAATCTATTATTATATGATATGATTATTATATTATTATTTATTATTATTATTATTATTATTATTATTATATATATCATCATCATCATCATCATCATATATATTATCATCAATCATCATCATCATCATCATCATATCATATATATATTATTATTATATATTATTATTATTATTATTAATTATTATTATTATTATTATTATTTATTTTATTATTAATTATTATTATTATTATTATTATTATTATTATTATTATTATTATTATTACAATATCAACGTTCTTGTTCCATCACGGCATACCCAAAAGGACAGACTCCAACACAAAAAAAACCCCCCCCCAAAAAAAACCCGAAACAAACCAAACCCCTCCCCAACCCCCCCAAAAAAAAGAAATAAACAAACCCAACTACAACAACTATGCCCAAGAATAGAAAACAAAACTAAACAGAAAAAAAATACTAAAAGAAAAAAAAATGTTTTTTGTTTTTTTTTAAACTTTTTATTGTTGCTGCTGGGAGAGAAAATTGAGATCTATTTCAAACTTGGCCATTCACTCTTGCAATTTTTTTTAAAAAGCGTGAGCTTTTATATAGAGCAATAGCCACTAAACGTGCTCAAAGCGCTTTACAAAGGCTCGTCCCTGACCAACAGCAACACGTTACATGTGGAACGAGACATGATGACGCCTCTTAGGCGATTGTATTACAACTCTTTTCGACAGACACAACGCTGTTTACGGCCAGATACAAACCGCTCAACCCGAAGACTTTTTAAAGTGTCCGCTATTTTACTGACTTGATTTGTTTATGAAAATATTATATTCTTGTATGAGTTATATTGGCAATTGCCTAAAAGTAAACTTTTTAATCCATTAAATTGATTCTTTAACCTTGACCTTATAAAAACTTTGAACTCAATGAGATTTTGGCCCATCTTTGGGGATGGACAATTTTGAAATAGTTTTCGGGTTTGATTTCTGTTCTTTCTTTTTTTTTTTTTTTTTTTTTTTTTTTGGTCGAAATGAAATATAGTTGGCTGTTTTTGCTTTTGACTTCCATTTTTGTTTTTGTTTGTTTTGTTGTTTTTTTTTTTTTTTTTTTTTTTTTGGTGCTTTTTTTTCCTTATTTATGTATTTAAAAATTATTCATTTTGAGTGGGGGGGGGGGGGGGGGGGGGGGGGGGGGGGGGGGGGGCGAGGGGTTGGGTTATTTTTGGGCCGAAATATAATGTTTGCTGTTATTTTGTTTTTGATTGATTTTTTTTTTTTTTTTGGGGGGGGGGGGCGGGGTTATGTTGGACAATTTGTGTATCGCCAATGACACATTATAGCAATCACGTCAAAAGAACTAATCAAGTATGATCCAATATTATAACGTTACATATCGACCCTGACTCTCTCTCTCTCTCTCTCTCTCTCTCTCTCTCTCTCTCTCTCTCTCTCTCTCTCTCTCTCTCACTGAACGACTGGATAATTGTTTGGAATAAATACAAAAATCTACAAAGCTAAACACCCACAAAGCTCAGGTCATTAGTATTCATAGTCTGGAATTGTCTCCCTTGAATTATCCATCACCGTTACAACGAGACTAATAATAATCATAATAATATTCCTTTGTGTACCGAATATCGCTGACAAAGCGTTACCGTTATTGGTAAGTCTTACATGATTGTTACAATTATTTCTAATATTTATTTAGTTATTCCAATTTATTTATCTCTTGTTGTTTTTGTTTTTGTTTTATTTTCTTTTTTGTTGTTGTTTTTTTATTGTTTTGTTTTTGTTTCTGATGATTCCTTTCATGTCGAGACCTAATTGTCTGTTTTTCAGGTCAATTCTAACTGTACCCTGGAGAGAGAAAACAAAACAAAAACAAAACAAACCGAAACAACAATACGCATTGAATAATTTGGCCAGAAAAACCGTCCTTCAAATGTCGGATTATGTCGGGGGTTTTCAGATTATGTTGGACAATTTGTGTCTCATCGGTAATGACGTTACAGCAATACGATTCAATAGTCTGATGTAACGCCGCCTGGCAACGGCGGCCATCTTGGTTCTAAACAAAGAAAATCATTACTTTTTATTTTTCATGGTGGCTATAACTTTTCATATGCCTTGTGATCAGAATGTGTAAAAGTCAAAACAT
This sequence comes from Berghia stephanieae, assembly GCF_034508935.2. NCBI lineage: Eukaryota > Metazoa > Mollusca > Gastropoda > Nudibranchia > Aeolidiidae > Berghia > Berghia stephanieae. The sequence goes on from NC_088371.1 coordinate 8,602,895, forward strand.
GATCAAATTTATGGGGGTTTTTTTCCTCTGGATACCCTTTATGCTCACCGGAGAAATATTTCATATGGGCGTCCGCCATTGTTCCGATAGTTTAGAGCCAGTGTTGCTAAGTTACCATGCGTCATTAGGAAGGAAGTGACGTGACGACTATTCGCGTCAAAAGATCTCATCAATCATGACCCACTATAACGTGACAAAAATCGACACCGACTCTCAACACTAAAGGACTGGATAATTATTTGGAATAAATTTTTAAAAATCTACAAAGCTAAACACACACAAAGCTCAGGTCATTAGTATTCATAGTCTGGAATTGTCTACCTTGAATTATCCATCAACGTTACAACTAGACTAATGATAATAGTAATAATGAGAATAATAATATTAATAATAATAATAATAATAAAAATAATAATAATAATAATAATAATAATAATAATAATAATAATAATAATAATAATAATAATAATAATAATAATAATAATAATAATAATAATAATAATAATAAAATAATATATATAATAATAATAATAATAATAATAATAATAATAATAATAATAATAATAATAATATAATAATAATAATAATAATAATAATAATAATAATAATAATAATAATAATAAATAATAATAATAATAATAATAATAATAATAATAATAATAATAATAATAAAATAATAATAATAATAATAATAATAATAATAATAAATAATAATAATAATAATAATAATAATAATAATAATAATAATAATAATAATAATAATAATAATAATAATAATAATAATAATAATAATAATAATAATAATAATAATAATAATAATAAATAATAATAATAATAATAATAAAAATAATAATAATAATAATAATAATAATAATAATAATAATAATAATAATAATAATAATAAATAATAATAAAATAATAAAATAATAATATAATAATAATAAAATAATATAAAATAATAATAAATAAAATAATAAAATAATAATAATAATAATAATATTCCTTTGTGTACCGAATATCGCTGACAAAGCGTTACCATTATTGATTGGTAAGTCTTTTATGATTGTTACAATTATTTCTAATTGTTTCGTTTTTTTCATCCCAATTTATTTTTTTCCCTCTTTTTTTTTTACTGATGTCCCCGTCCAAGGCAACACATGCTTTTGTGTGTTGGTATTTTATATCCGGATGGCAATGTTGTGAGTGTTTTTTTTTAATTAGCTTTGAATACAGCATCGATAAGTGCTCAAGGTTACTCATAGTTTTGTGTGTTGGTACTCACGTTCTATCCGACTGGTGGATGTTGTGAGTGTTTTACCGAAACCCATTGTATCATTATTATTATTATTATTATTATTATTATTATTATTATTATTATTATTATTATTATTATTATTATTATTATTATTATTATTATTATTATTATTATTATCTCTATGGATGTAGATCTGCTGTCCTTGCCCTTCTGTGCCAGCTGTCAGTCAATATCGACATGGTCAGAACGTGCCCATCAGAATGATTAGGCCTCCGCCCCAGGAACAGAAGAAGGAGGAGGAGGAGGAGGAGGAGGAGGAGGAGGAGGAGGAGGAGGAGGAGGAGGAGGAGGAGGAGAAGAAGAAGAAGAAGAAGAAGAAGAACAAGAAGAAGAAGAAGAAGAAGAAGAAGAAGAAGAAGAAGAAGAAGAAGATATTGTGTACCTGGCTCAGAAACTCACAACATTGCCATCCGGAATTATAACGCACCAACACACAAAAAA
>NC_088371.1:8620299-8622799 GCF_034508935.2 Berghia stephanieae
GAATTGAGCTTTTTTTTATATAGCCCAATATCCACTAAACGTGCTCAAAGAGCTTTACAAGGGGTCCCTGGCCAACAGCAACACGTAACATGAAGAACGTTACATGACGCCTGTAAAGCGATATTACAATTTTTCCGACAGAGACAACGCTGTTGACGACCAGGTACTCATTTTAAACCTGAGTACGGTGAGAGATGTGAATAAAGAGTCTTTTCAAAGGACTCCACTATGCGCCGAGTGAGGCTAGAGCCCAGGACCTTCCGATCCGAAAGCGAGTTAACCACATAGCCGAACTATTAAATTACATAACAATTAAATAACAATGTGAAATTGAATGAAAGCTTCAATTTAATTTACGAAAACAGATAAAATGGACGTTTCGGGTTTCCCTTTTATCAACAAAACAGGATGAATGAAATACTACTACAGACGAATGAGATAATGTTAGTAGTGGCGTTGTTAACTTAAGAAATGACGTCAAACCAAAAGACTAGTGGATTCTAGCGTAGCCATCGTTAAAAAATTATAATCACTAGAATCATCTTTTGGATCATGCTGAGTGCAAATAATATATTTCTAAAGCTATTTATAGATAGAATGCGCTTGGCTAAGAAGCTAATAACATTGCCATCCGGAAGTATAACGGACCAACACACAAAACTGTGTGTATCCATGAACGCGTATAGTCAGGTTAATACAGTTCAGTGAGCATTGCTCATAAACGCGGATGGCAAAAAAAACAATAACAAAGACCTGAGTGACGTCATCTTCGAACTATCTATAGTGACATTTTCGGGGGATTTTCCCCTTGGAACCTACGAATTTTTGAATTTTCAAGTTGGCAGCTCTGTGTTGTGATGTGTCGTCTTGTTTTGGCTATCCAATTTATCCCACGTAATTCCACTTTCAGATGGCGTGATAAATTATTATATAGAATATATATATATAGAAATATATATATATATATATATATATATATATATATATATATATGTGTGTGTGTGTGTGTGTATATATATTATAAGTATATAATATATAATATATATATATATATATATATATATATGTGTGTGTGTGTGTAATATTATATTATATTATTATATTATTATCGATACAAAGACGAAATATTGATTTCTACCTCTATATTGTTGAAGATTGTGTGTATGTGTGTGTGTGTGTGCATGCATTGTGCAGGCATGTGTGTATTTATGATTGTGTGTCTATGTGTGTGTTATTTCAAGGTAATAATCTATATAAATGTCATCTCTTTGACACATAATTATAGTGAGAGGTGTGAACGCAATGTTGAATGCAATTACATGGAAAGAGTTATAGGGAATGAGATTAGCGGAAGAGTAGCGTCCCTTGATTGGACGTCACCCATAGTCTGTGACGTCACCGGCGGAAAAGTTATTAGAGAGAGAACGTCATATTGGGTGACATTAGGTCCGCGATGATGAGAGACGCATGCGCACAACCAACATGACGTTCTCTCTCTAATAACTTTTCCGCCTGTGACGACACAGACTATGGGTGACGTCCAATCAAGGGACACTACTCTTCCGCTAATCTCATTCCCTATAGATTGTTCGAAGATGACGTCACTCAGGACTTTGTTATTGTGTTTTGCCATCCGCGTTTATGAGTAATGCTCACTGAACTGTATTAACCTGACTATAAAAGTTCATGGATACATACAGTTTTGTTGTTGGTCCGTTATACTTCCGGATGGCAATGTTATGAGCTTCTTAGCCAAGCGCATACTATCTATAGATATCTACTGCCTTACTCTGGAAAAACCCAAATTATAAAATTTCGCCAGAAAACTCGTCCTTCAAATATCGATCGATTTAAATGATCCTCATCTTGGCAACTAACAAAAAACTCTCTCAAACCTGGGACTTGGCGAAGTCTCAGGTTTTAGAGGGTTTTTTTTTTCTTTTTTGCCAAGATGACGGTCATTTAACTCTTTTCTTACCGATGGTTTTCAGAATTCGCCTAAAACGTCAGGCTTACCCGGCAGAAAAATTGATTCTTTAAACTCATAAAAACTCTTTATAAGACAACTTTATGTTCTTATTAACTAAACAAAGATCATTCTTCAAAGTTTGTGATGCACAAAATAAATCTGAATAAGAAAAATGTATATTGTGTCGTAAGAAATGTGACGATTTTCCTGTAGGTGGTAAGGAGAGGGTTAAATCGATCGATATGTGACCCCTCGTTCCCAAACGGTATTAAGTCTGGATGATTAAGATGCTGAAAATGGAATTTGTAGCCAGAAATATCAGACTTAAGTTGAATTTATATGCTTTATAGAGGAGCAGGAATATCATATTTTACTGTGCTAAATACCAACGTTTCATATTTTTGACCAGTTTAACCATAATTTGACTTTTTAGCATCTGGTCCATCCCGACATAATACCGTTTTGAGACGATGGGTCACATATATGAAGGACGAGTTTTCTGACCCAATTTTAAAATATGTGTTTTTCAAG
>NC_088371.1:8630299-8632799 GCF_034508935.2 Berghia stephanieae
TCCCCCCCCCCCCCCACCCCCTCCTCCTCTACTTTTTGGTCAAAATAAGCCAGATTGGTTCCATCCAACAGAGCCCTTGTGTCACATCTGGCCTATTGGGGACAATTCAAAGGTACTGGTTTCGCCCATTCATTCTTTCTTTTCTTTTTTTTTTTTTAATGAGCTTTTATATAGGGCAATACCCACTAAACGTGCTCAAAGCGCTTGACAAGTACGGTGAGAGCATGTAAATAAATAGTATTTTTCCAAAGACTCAACTATGCACCGAGCGAGGCTCGAATCCAGGACCTTCCGATGCGAAAGCGAGTGCCATACCACTTAACCACATAGCCGCACTTACTTTTAGGAAACCGTTAAAAATTGAGCTTTTCTGTAGATAGAATGGTTGACATCACTCGGGTATTTGTTATTGTTTTTTGCCATCCGCGTTTATGAGTAATTCTCCGTAAACCCTATTAACCATCAACTATAAACATTCAAGATTACACATAGTTTTGTGTGTTTGTCCGTTATACTTCTGGATGGCAATGTTGTGAACTTCTTTGGCGAGCGCACGCTATTTCCAAGTCGGAATCTTAGTGTGTATTTTATTATAATATAATATTATTTTATCATCGTATTTATGTGGTTTTTAACATGCCAGTTCTATTTTTGTGGATGATACATGATGTGCCGATGAAAAGCTCCAGTGAGCAATTCTTAATTCGAACTAGGCGCTATAGATAGTATGCGCTTGGCTAAGAAGCTCATAACATTGCCATCCGGAAGTATATAGGACCAACACACAAAACTGTGTGTATCCATGCACGTTTATAAGCAGGTTAATACTGTTCAGTGAGCATTACTCATAAACGCGGATGGCAAAAATCAATAACAAAGGCCTGAGTGACGTCATCTACGAACTATCTATATAAATTCATATGGCAAAAAAAACAAAAACAAAAACAAAACAAAACAACAACAAAGACCCGATTGACGTCAACTTCATTCTATCTATAAAGGGAATTTTATTTATTTACTTTTTTTTTAAAAAATAATTTTAAGTTTCTTTTTAGACGCCGTCTGTTGGAGGGTCCCAATAGCTCAGTTGGTAGAGCACTCGCTTCACACGCAAAGGTGTCACGATCGATTCCTGGTGCAGTGCAGATTTTTCTTTTTGTTTTATATTTTTGTTTTATATTATCTTCCATGCCAGTCTGCCTTTTAATTATTTATTTCCATGCAGAGCTGGTTTGTCTGGATGTCTCACTGGCTGCTGTCATTGTGGGTAAATGTCAAATCTATTCTATCTAAAGGCTGCTGCTGGTGTGTGTGGGTGTGTGTGTGTGTGTATGTGTGTGTGTAAGTGTGTGTGTTTTGTGTGTGTGTTTTGTGTGTAGTGTGTTGTACCCCTTTACACGGCGGATGGTGGTAAAAACACACAGGACGAACGGAATTATAATGATGATAATAATATAATAAATAATAATAATAATAATAATAATAATAATAATAATAATATATAATAATAATAATAATAATAATAATAATAATAATAATAATAATAATAATAATAATAATAATAATAATAATAATAATAATAATGTATTGTCTTTTCTGAAAGAGTATTCTCCCCAGAGCATTTTAATCTTTATTTGAAGTAAATCCGGTGATTTTTCATGAAGTTATGGTCAGGTGTATGGGAAAGGTATCCAGCAAAGTTTTCGCAAATTACATACTTTTTCAACTTGACTAGCTGTAAAAATATTTAGAAGTGAAATTAAGCTTTGATATTTCCCGAAGATGTACAAAAAGGGTTGATTTAAACATTTATGACGAGAACTCATTTTGGATTTTTTTTTTAATTGACCTTCTAACAAAGCTTGGCAATATCTTAGTTCAAACCTTGTCACCATCCGACTGATTATGTCATTCACTGTAACTAATTTATGGAATAGAAAAAACATAATCAGCGATAATAAACGAATACAGATTTACGAGGCACTGATTATTCCGATATTGGCATATAATTGTGGAACCTGGGGCCTCACAAAAAAAAAAACAGAACTTAGAAAGTCTCGAGTCATACCACCGCAAACAATTACGTCACGTAATCGGAATCTATTGGCCAGAGACAATTACAAAGATGATCTCTATGAAAAAAACGCCTGAGTACAACAATAAAATCACAGCAATGGAGGCTATTTGGTCACATCTTACGCCGAGAAAATAACATCCCAGGCCAAACTGCAATGACAGAATATGTTACAGTGAGTGGATAATGTCGGATAATGATAAGGTTTGAACTGAGATATTGCCAAGTTTTGTTAGAAGGTCAGTTTTTAAATAAAAAAATGAGTTCTTGTCATAAATGATTAAATCCACCCTTTTTGTACATCTTCGGGAAATATCAAAGCTTAATTTCACTTTTAAATATTATTTTACAGCTAGTCAAATAGAAAAAGTATGAAATTTGAGAAAAGTTGCTGGATACCTTTCCCATACATCTGATCATGAAAAA
>NC_088371.1:8635299-8642799 GCF_034508935.2 Berghia stephanieae
ATAGATAGATAGATAGATAGATAGAATAGATGATAGATAGATAATAGATATAGATAGATAGATAGACAGAATAGAAATAGTAGATAGGAACGAGAAATAGATAGATAATAGATAGAGAACAGATAGATAGATAGATAGATAGTAGAGATAGAGATAGATAGATAGATAGATAGATAGATAGATGATAGATAGATAGTAGAAGAGATGTGAGAGAAAAGAAAGAGAGGAGAGAGAGGAGAGAGAGAGCGAGAGAGAGAGAGAGAGAGAGAGAGAGAGAGAGAGAGAGAGAGAGAGAGAGAGAGACAAGCAAATTGAACAGGAAAAGTCAAAAGACAACTGAACAAACACAAACACAGGCCTACACTAAACTGGAGAATAAAATTGTAGAGTAAACCAATATGAAATAATGACGGAATAATAATAGATTATTTGTTCTGTCCCGAGGCAACATCCGGAAATTCCCGTTTATCGTGTAAACTGATACGGATAACAACGACAAAACGGTTAGTTTTCATTTTAGTCTGATTATTATAATAATATTGACTTTAAAAATCTATGATATTATGAGATGATGACGGAGAGACTGAAGAATTTGAAATCACATAACATTTTATATGACGTAATAAGTTATATAGTTGGATGTGATTTTAATTTATAAGTGTAGTTATTAAAGTTTTAGTTTTATGGCTAAAATTGTATTTTTGTAAAAAAAAAAAAAAAGTCTTTTTTTTTTCTTTTTTCTTTTTGTGACTAATGGCTGGATAATAATGCTGTCGTTCCTTGGATAACCCATATTTAAAAATTTGGCCAGAAAACTCGTCCTTCACATAATATTGATCGATTTAAATGACCCTCATCTTGGCAAATAAATACCAAAAAAAAAGAAAACAAAAAAAAAAAAAACTCTCACACCTGGGATTTTATTAAAGACTTCGGGAAGTCTCAGGTTTGAGATTTTTTCTTCTTTTTTTTTTGTTGTTGCCAAGATGAGGGTCATTTAAATCGATCGATATTTGAAGGACGAGTTTTCTGGCCAAATTTTAAAATACGTGTTTTTTCAGAGTTCAGCGTTATAGTGGAACCAGATTCTATGCTAGTCATTTGACATTCCATGGGGCAGACATTTTGATGTGTTATACATAATACATACTGACTTACTATGGCATAATGCGTATCTAAAATTTTGACCAGAAAACTCGTCCCTCAAAATATATCAATCGATTAAAATGACCCTCATCTTGTTAGATAAAACTCTCAAACCTGGGACTGAGTCACGAAGTTTTTCTTGAAATTCCACATTTGAGAGTTTTTGGGAGGAGGGGGGAGGGGGATGGGGGGGATGGAGATGAGGAGAAGGAGAAGGAATACCGAACCTGGAAGAGGAGGTTGGGAATTAGAGGAGGTTCTTGGAGAGAAAGACAGGGAGAGAAATGAAGAAAGGGGGAGAAAGAAAGAATGAGGGAGACTGAAAGAATGACACTAAAATAGAGAGAGAAAGAGAGAAAAAGAAATAGGGAGGGAGAGAGAGAGAGAGAGATAGATAGATAGAGAGAGAGAGAGAGAGAGAGAGAGAGACTAAGACAGAGATAGAGAGAGAGAGAAACTAAGACAGAGATAGAGAGATATATATACAGATGGGATGTGAAAACTACATTTTTTCTCGTTGAAATCACAAGGTTGAGAGAGAGAGAGAGAGAGAGAGAGAGAGAGAGAGAGAGAGAGATAGATAGATAGAGAGAGAGAGAGACTAAGACAGAGATAGAGAGATAGAGATAGACAGATGGGATGTGAAAAATACATCTTTTTCTCGTTGAAATCACAAGGGTGTATTCTATCTTATGAAATAGCTTGTCACAGAGAACGTGTGTATGTGTGCGTGTGTTGTGTATGGGTGTGTATGTGTGTGTGTGTGTGCATGTGTGTGTGAGCCTGTGTGTGTGTGTGTGTGGATTCAAGAAATAACATGCTGTGATAAGGATCATGGATGGAGATGTGATTTTGGAAATATAAAATGTGGTGGTAGTTGTTTTGGTTGTGGTGGAAATCAGGGGTGTTGTGGTAGTGGACGTATTTGTCTCTGGGATGGCAGTGGTTGTGGTGGTGGTGGTAATGATAATGGTGATGATGATGATGATGATGATGATGATAATATAGATGATGATGATGAATATGATGATGATGATGATGATGATGATGATGATGATGATGATAATGATGATGATGATGATGATGATGATGATGATGATGGTGATGATGATGATGATGATGATGATGATGATGATGATGATGATGATGATAATGATGATGAAAATTGTAAAAATTAATGAGGACAAATAAACAGTCATCATTAAACAAACAAACAAACATATAAAAAGACAACCAATCTTTATAATTAATCAAGCAATTAACAAGGCACCAGAGTTGAAACGAGTAAGTACACAAATAAATAACATGTTTATACTCACTCAAATATCCCAACTGCCAGTTCCTGACTTCTTCTATGAAAATCCAACGTGAGTAATTAATAAAACTTGTTGTTTGTCGTGCAGGCCCACACTCACATACACACACAATGTATGTATCGATTTGATGTCACAGCCCCAGAGATAACGTCATTGAACAGTCCATGGACATTTCATTATCTATTTATTTGTTCATATTATTCCAGTTCCAAAATTATTGACAATACAACAAAACTAACAAGTTAGAACTGTCTGTTGTAACTGTGGCATGTGCTTGATTCAGTTAGTTCCTGAAAAAAAAAAAGAAAAAAAAAAAACAACAGTAAGAAAATGAAAAATAAAGTGAGCTTTTAAATAGATGGATCGAAGTTGGCGTCCTCGGGTGTTTGTTTGTTTGTTTGTTTTTTTGTTTTTTTTTTTTGTTGTTTTTGTTTTTGTTTTTGCCATCTGAGTTTATGAGTCATTCTCACTAAATTGTATAAACGTTTAGGGTTACATATTGTTTTGTGTGTTGGTCCGTTATATTTCCGCATGGCAATGTTGTGACTTCTTAGCCAAGCGCATACTATCTATAGCCTGACACAAGAACCGTAGCCATCGTTAACTTATAGCCTGACAGTGACCAAAAAAGTTACGTCAAAATGCCAGTCTTTGGCCACAAAAGAAAACAAATTGTGAGTTGTATTCAATGGTTCAGCCAATGAAATAACTTGTTTCCATGAGCTCTACTAACGACAACTCACTGGGCGGTGAAAAATCCAAGTGATGACGTCAAACTGCCAGTCCTTTTGGGTTTCAGTGTCAGGCCGTAGCCATCGTTATGTTATGGCCTGACACTGAAATCCAAAAGGACTGGCATTTTGACGTCATTATTTGCTTTTTGCACCGCCTAGTGAGTTGTCGTTAGTAGAGCTCATGGAAACAAGTTATTTCATTGGTTGACCTATTGAATACAACTCACGATTTGTTTTCTTTTGTGGCAAAAGACTGGCATTTTGACATCATTTTTTGGTCAGTGTCAGCGTGGACTTCGTAAAGTTATGGCCTGATACTGACCAAAAAATGACGTCAAAATACCAGTCTTTTGCCACAAAAGAAAACAAATCGTGAGTTGTATTCAATAGTTCAACCAATGAAAAAACTTGTTTCCATGAGCTCTGCTAACGACAACTCACTAAGCGGTGCAAAAACCAAATAATGACGTCAAACTGCCAGTCCTTTTGGATTTCAGTATCAGGCTATAACATAACGATGGCTCCGGTATCAGGCCATGACTAAACGAAGGCCATGGTCAAGCTACATATAAGTTAACTTGAAGACTGACATTTTGACGTCATTTTTTGGTCAGTGTCAGGCTATAAGTTAACGATGGCTACGGTTCTAGTGTCAGGCTATAATATGTTAACGATGGCTACGGTGTCAGGCTATAGATAGTATGAAGTTGACGTCACTCGGGTCTTTGTTAATGTTATTTTGCAATCCGCGTTCATGAATAAATCTCACTAAACTGTATTAACCAGATAAAAAAGTTTAAGGTTACAGATGGTTTTGTGTGTTGGTCCGTTATACTTCCGGATGGCAATGTTTTGAACTTCTTAGCCAAGTGCATTCTATCTATAAATTTACGATGGCCACGCTCTAACCTTCTTCAATCACCGATCACCACACCATACCTCCCACCTCCCACCTCCCACCTCTCCCCCACCCATCTCCCCGTGGCCGTCTCCCCTGTACCCCTTTTAACTGTCCTATCGCTATCGATCAAATGTTTGTCACGGGAATAATGAGGAGGAGGAGGAGGAGGAGGAGGAGGAGGTGGAGGTGAGTGATTGGGGGAACGAATAAGTGAACAAGTTGAACTTTTATAGATAGTATGCAGATGACGTCACTCAGGCCTTTGTTATTGTTTTTGCCATCCGCGTTTGTGAGTTGTTCTCACTAAACTGTATTAACCAAGACTATAAAAGTTCATGGTTACACAGAGTTTGTGTGTTGGTCCGTTATACTTCCGGATGGCAATGTTGTGAACTCCTTGGCCATGCGCATTCTATCTATATATAGAGCAATAACCACTATAGATAGTATGCGCTTGGCTAAGAAGCTCATAACATTGCCATCCGGAAGTATAACGGACCAACACACAAAACTGTGTGTAGTATCCATGAACTTTTATAGTCTGGTTAATACAGTTCAGTGAGCATTACTCATAAACGCGGATGGCAAAAAAACAATAACAAAGACGTGAGTGACCTCATCTTCGAACTATCTATAGATAGAATGCAGATGACGTCACTCAGGCTTTTGTTATTGTTTTTGCCATCCGCGTTTGTGAGTTGTTCTCACTAAACTGTATTAACCAGACTATAAAAGTTCATGGTTACACAGAGTTTGTGTGTTGGTCCGTTATACTTCCGGATGGCAATGTTGTGAACTCCTTGGCCAAGCGCATTCTATCTATAGATAGTATGCAGATGACGTCACTCAGGCCTTTGTTATTGTTTTTGCCATCCGCGTTTGTGAGTTGTTCTCACTAAACTGTATTAACCAGACTATAAAAGTTCATGGTTACACAGAGTTTGTATGTTGGTCCGTTATACTTCCCAATGGCAATGTTGTGAACTCCTTGGCCAAGCGCATTCTATCTATAGAGCAATAACCACTATAGATAGTATGCGCTTGGCTAAGAAGTTCACAACATTGCCATCCGGAAGTATTACGGAACAGCACACAAACCTACGTGTGACAAAGAGCTTGTATAGATAGAACGAAGATGACGTCACTCTGGTCTTTGGTATTGTTTTTTGCCATCCGCGTTTATGAGTAATGCTCACTGAACTGTATTAACCCGACTACAAACTTTCATGGATATACACAGTTTTGTGTGTTGGTCCGTTTTATTTCCGGATGGCAATGTGATGAGCTTCTTAGCCAAGCGCATACTATCTATAGTTTGTTTTATAGATAGTATGCAGATGACGTCACTCAGGCCTTTGTTATTGTTTTTGCCATCCGCGTTTGTGAGTTGTTCTCACTAAACTGTATTAACCAGACTTTAAAAGTTCATGGTTACACAGAGTTTGTGTGTTGGTCCGTTATACTTCCGGGTGGCAATGTTGTGAACTCCTTGGCCAAGCGCATTCTATCTATACAGTTTAGTGAGAATTACTCATAAACGTGGATGGCAAGAAAGAAAAAAAAACAATAACAAAGACCTGAGTGACGTCATCTATACGTGCTCAAAAAGCTTAGGTGTCCTATTAGTATTTTCACCATCCCAGGCCTCAGACAGCCCCCCCCCCCCCCCCCCCCCCCCCCGGGCCGCTCTCTACTATTCATGGCTCAAGTTTTAATTTGCTTGTTTGCTTTTTAAAAGGTGAGGGTTTTTCTTATTTAGCGCAATATCCACTAAACGTGCTCAACACGCTTTACAAATGGACCCTGACTAACAGCAACACGTAACAAGTATAGAAGAGACATGACATGACGCCTGTTAGGCGAAATTACATATTTTTTTCCAAGTTATTAATTTACAGCTGAGTACGATGAGAGAATGCGAGTAAATAGAATTTTCCAAGAAGGACTCAACAATGCCCTATAGTTTGACGTCATTTTTTAGATAAATGCAGCGTCTAGTGAGTTGTAGTTAGTAGAGCTCATGGAAACAAGGGACTCCATTGGTTGGACTATTAAATGCAACTTACGATTTGTTTTCTTTCCAGTCTTTTTTTGGTCAGTGTCAGGCTATAGATAGTATGCACTTGGCTAAGAAGTTCACAACATTGCCATCCGGAAGTATAACTGGCCAACACACTAAACTGTGTGTAATCATGATCGTTTCTATCTAAACGTGCTCAAAAAGCTTATTTGTTTGTTTGTTTTTAAGGGTTTAACGGCGCTTGCAACACATAAAGGTTATATCAGCGCCAGTAAAAAGGAAGAAAATGGGATAGTAAAAAGTTCTAGAATTACAAATAAAGCACCCAAGAAAAAGTAAGACATAGGGGAATTGGGAACAAATAGAGATCAGATGTAGATTCCAAGAGCACACTATCAAAGTACTTAGTTTGAGACCACCTATAAGTCTCATCCGGACACAAGCAGAAAATCCAACAAAGAGGAATACACCCAAATGCTTACATTAAACATTAAAAATAACAATTATAATAATACATAATAGAGAGATGATTTACAAGGAAAAAAATATCATCTCCCAAAACGATAACTATGCATTTGACTGTTTCCTTCCCAGCTAGGACTCCGACGAGGGCCAGGAAAAAAAACCAAGTAATCCCATTCCAAGACAAAGACAGAAAGCATGTTGGATAACAGATATAAGGGGATAGAAGACACAGTATGTACCTCCCTGCCCGCTATGGGAGGTCAGGATCCCGACCCAGTCAAAAAGCTTAGGTGTACTTTTATTATTTTCACGATCCCAGCAGTCCTCAGTAAGTTGACGTCACTCTGATCGTTGTTAATGTTTTTTGCTATCCGCGTTCTCGAGTAATTCTGACTAAAATGTATTATCCAGACTACAAACGTTTAAGGTTACACCTATTTTTGTGTGTTGATGAATTATACTTCCGGATGGCAATGATGTGAGCTTCTTAGCCAAGCGCATACTATCTATAAGTTTACGATGGCTACGGTTGGTGGCACTCCGGGGCTTTTTTGAACTAACCCCTTCGAGCATTGTCACTGCCTTCGAGAGACTTAAGGCAAACCCAAAACGGAGACTGACTCCGACGACCCGGCACTGCCGTCCTCTGTCGTCATCCGGATAAAGACGTCGGGCACGGACAAAATACTAAGGATAAAGAGAAGAGCCGCCAGACCTACCCATACCAAGCTCGGTAAACGGCAGAGGACGTCGGTGGTGCTTGGTATGGTAGGTCTAGCGGCTCTTCTCTTTATTCTCAGTATTTTGTCCGTGCCCGACATCTTTATCCGGAAGAAGGGCAGAGGACGGCAGTGCCGGGTCGTCGGAGTCAGTCTCCGGTGTGGGGTTAGCCTTATGTAATTATGGATTAGCACTCAT
>NC_088371.1:8655299-8658225 GCF_034508935.2 Berghia stephanieae
CAATTGACAGTGTTTGTGTGTGCTGTAAGATTGTTGTTACACATGTATGATTTAGTGTAATAATGTTAATGTAAAGCGCATAGATCACGACACCGTCATGGTTATGCGTTGTAGGAATGCTTTTTATTATTATTTTTAATATTATTATTATTATTATTATTATTATTATTATTATTATTATTATTATTATTATTATTATTATTATCTCTTTCTCTCTCTCTCTCTCTCTCTCTCTCTCTCTCTCTCTCTCTCTCTCTCTCTCTCTCTCTCTCTTTTTTTTTCTCTCATTATTATTATTATTATTATTATTATTATTATTATTATTATTATTATTATTATTATTATTATTATTATTATTATTATTATTATTATTATTATAATTATTATTATTGTTTATAGAGGGAACGAAGTTGACGGCACTCAGCACTTTCTCATTGTTTTTAAACAGCTTGTTCTGTTTTTTAAAATGATTCTCTCTCACTAAATTAATTATATCAACTAGACTATTATATAAACTTCTAAGGTTATGAATGCTGCTGGTACGTTATAGCCGATACCCACAGGTCGGACGAAGAATGCAAATTCACAACACTACAAATTCGCGCGCGCAAAATAAACACCAAAAAACCCAACCTAAAACGATTTTAACCTCACCTTCCCTGACCCACTCATACACAAAATGAGTACCTGGCCGTTAACAGCGTTGTCTCTGTCCGGAAAAAATTAATTTTAATATCGCCTAACAGGCATTATGTCCCGTTCTACATGTTAAACGTTGCTGTTGGCCAGGGACCCCTTGTAAAGCGCTTTGAGCACGTTTAGTGGATATTGCGCTATATAAAAGCTCAATACGGTGGAAATATAGCTACAAATCAAATATCTCTAAAGGAATTCACCTTTTAGACTTTGTTTTTCTAATCTAAAGTCGAGTACCTCAACCAGTGCGCTATCTATCTATCTATCTATCCATCTATCTATCTATCTATCTATCTATCTATCTATCTATCTATCTATCTATCTATCTATCTATCTATCGACTGACTGGCTTGCTCACTGTGGTTGTTTTATTCACTTCATAGCAGCAGCCTCTTATGGTTCTCACACTACTATGTTATGACGATCGACCCAATCAGCAAAGTCCGGTCCGCATTCGTGCACCGTCGCGAACCCTCCGGGTAGCATCGTCACAACACACCTTTCGACTAGATGCTCTGCCGTCTCGGGTTCTTGCCACAGCGACTTCATAACGGCGCTCGCTCCGTTCGTACTTATTAACCCCTTCAGTTTTCCCTTACAAAAGACACCTTATCAATTTTCAATAGAGCTTAACCAGCTAAATGCCGTCGTACTCTCGAAAAAAAAAGCCAAAACAAAACAGGTATTTAAAAATTTGGCCAGAAAACTCTTCCTCCAAATATCGATTGATTAAATGATCCTCATCTTGGTAAAAAAAAAAAACAAAACAAAAACAACAAACTCTCAAACCTGCGACTTCGCGAGATCCCAGGTTTTAGAGTTTTTGACAGGATGAGGGTCATTTAAATCGATCGATATTTTAGGGTAGAATTTTCTGGCCAAATTTGTAAATACCTGTTTTGTTTTTGTTTTTTTCAGCACAACAGTTTATAACTGCTTACGTTGAAAATATATATTATGGAGACTGAGAGAATAACGGGGGGAGGGAGGGAGGGGAGGGGGGGGGGGAATGGTGAAGGGGAGGAGGGAGGGAGGAGAGGAAGAGTGGAGGAGGACGATTGCGGGGTCAGGGTGGGAGGGGGGGGGGAGGGGGACGATCAATGAAACACAATTACAACGATGGAAATCAAAAAAAATAGAAGATTGACAATTATCTAAAGATCCTTTCCCATGTACTTTTGTAAAAAGCGGTCGTAATACGGCCGTCTTTATTACGTCTGTTGTCTGGTTGGGCGCACGGTTTGGAACACGTCCGGAATTCCAAAAAGCAAGAGTGTAAGAATCGTATCAAATCCATTTGTTGCGTATACAAATGTTACATATTTAAAAAAGTGATCCGATAGCTCACTAGGTAGACCACTCGCTTCACACACACAAAGGGACATAGATCGATCCCGTGTGAATTCTAGATAGCTCACTAGGTAGACCACTCGCTTCACACACACAAAGGGACATAGATCGATCCCGTGTGAATTCTAGATAGCTCACTAGGTAGACCACTCGCTTCACACACACAAAGGGACCGAGATCCATCCGGTGGAATTCTAGATTTTTTTTCAGACCCTCTGCACAACCAGCAAGGATTGGGTAATGGTACTCTTAGATCTGACAGAAAGTTCTTTGCGATAAACGATCGTCCTATCCAAAAGGTAACAAAAGTTGGTATATTGTCCTTTTCACGCTATAAAAACCGGGATTAACTGTGGTTTCATGGGCCTATTTATGTCTCTGAAGGACTATCATACAATATTAAAAGTAAATGTTTTACTATGTTTGAACAAAACAAAACAAAAAAAAAAAAAAAAAACAAGAAAAAAAAAAATACCAACAGAAAAACCCCAAACAATTCTGCATAATCACTACCTTTGAAACGATGCAATAGAAAGGAGTTTCAGATAAGGGGTGCCTAACAGTGACTCAGTGTCTAATCGAAAACGCATGTCATCTATATAAAGGTGAAAAAAAGTGAGCTTCTATAAAGCGCAAGCAATATCCACTAAACGTGCTCAAAGCGCTTTACAAAGGGTCCCCTGACTCAATAACAACACGTAACGTGTCGAATGAGACATGACGCCTGTTAGGCGATATTACCAAATTTTTTTCCCGACAGAGACTACGCTGTCAACGGCCAGGTGGTTCGTTTTACTCCTGAGAGAATAATGTGAATAAAGTCTCTTTTCCAAGGACCAACATGCCTAAAAGGCTCGATCCCGCCGGACTTCCTATCCGA
>NC_088371.1:8663325-8688325 GCF_034508935.2 Berghia stephanieae
AATATCGCCTAACAGGCGTTATGTCCCGTTTTACATGTTGCATGTTGCTGCTGGCCAGGGACCCCTTGTAAAGCGCTTTGAGCACGTTTAGTTAATATTGCTCTATATAAAAGCTCAATACGTTGGAAATATAGTTACAAATGAAATATCTCTAAAGGAATTCACCTTTTAGACTTTTTTTTTTCTAATCTAAAGTCGAGTTACCTCAACCAGTGCGCTATCTATCTATCTATCTATCTATAGACTGACTGGCTTGCTCACTGTGGTTGTTTTATTCACTTCATAGCAGCAGCCTCTTATGGTTCTCACACTACTATGTTATGACGATCGACCCAATCAGCAAAGTCCTGTCCGCATTCGTGCACCGTCGCGAACCCTCCGGGTAGCATCGTCACAACACACCTTTCGACTAGATGCTCTGCCGTCTCGGGTTCTTGCCCACAGCGACTTCATAACGGCGCTCGCTCCGTTCGTACTTATTAACCCCTTCAGTTTTCCCCTTACAAAAGACACCTTATCAATTTTCAATAGAGCTTAACCAGCTAAATGCCGTCGTACTCTCGAAAAAAAAAAGCCAAAACAAAACAGGTATTTAAAAATTTGGCCAGAAAACTCTTCCTCCAAATATCGATTGATTAAATGATCCTCATCTTGGTAAAAAAAAAAAAACAAAACAAAAACAACAAACTCTCAAACCTGCGACTTCGCGAGATCCCAGGTTTTAGAGTTTTTGACAGGATGAGGGTCATTTAAATCGATCGATATTTTAGGGTAGAATTTTCTGGCCAAAATTGTAAATACCTGTTTTGTTGTTTTTTTTTCAGCACAACAGTTTATAACTGCTTACGTTGAAAATATATATTATGGAGACTGAGAGAATAACGGGGGGAGGGAGGGAGGGGAGGGTGGGGGGGGAATGGTGAAGGGGAGGAGGGAGGGAGGAGAGGAAGAGTGGAGGAGGACGATTGCGGGGTCGGGGTGGGAGGGGGGGGGGAGGGGGGGGGGAGGGGGACGATCAATGAAACAGAATTACAACGATGGAAATCAAAAGAAAATAGAAGATTGACAATTATCTAAAGATCCTTTCCCATGTACTTTTGTAAAAAGCGGTCGTAATACGGCCATCTTTATTACGTCTGTTGTCTGGTTGGGCGCAGCGGTTTGGAACACGTCCGGAATTCCAAAAAGCAAGAGTGTAAGAATCGTATCAAATCCATTTGTTGCGTATACAAATGTTACATATTTAAAAAAGTGATCCGATAGCTCACTAGGTAGACCACTCGCTTCACACACACAAAGGGACATAGATCGATCCGTGTGAATTCTAGATAGCTCACTAGGTAGACCACTCGCTTCACACACACAAAGGGACATAGATCGATCCCGTGTGAATTCTAGATAGCTCACTAGGTAGACCACTCGCTTCACACACACAAAGGGACCGAGATCCATCCCGGGTGAATTCTAGATTTTTTTTTCAGACCCCTCTGCACAACCAGCAAGGATTGGGTAACTGGTACTCTTAGATCTGACAGAAAGTTCTTTGCGATAAACGATCGTCCTATCCAAAAGGTAACAAAAGTTGGTATATTGTCCTTTTCACGCTATAAAAACCGGGATTAACTGTGGTTTCATGGGCCTAATTATGTCTCTGAAGGACTATCATTCAATATTAAAAGTAAATGTTTTACTATGTTTGAACAAAACAAAACAAAAAAAAAAACAAGAAAAAAAAAAACCAACAGAAAAACCCCAAACAATTCTGCATAATCACTACCTTTGAAACGATGCAATAGAAAGGAGTTTCAGATAAGGGGTGCTAACAGTGGCTCAGTGTCTAATCGAAAACGCATGTCATCTATATAAAGGTGAAAAAAAGTGAGCTTCTATAAAGCGCAAGCAATATCCACTAAACGTGCTCAAAGCGCTTTACAAAGGGTCCCCTGACTCAATAACAACACGTAACGTGTCGAATGAGACATGACGCCTGAAAGGCGATATTACCAAATTTTTTTCCCGACAGAGACTACGCTGTCAACGGCCAGGTGGTTCGTTTTACTCCTGAGAGAATAATGTGAATAAAGTCTCTTTTCCAAGGACTCAACAATGCGCTAAGAGAGGCTCGATCCCGCCAGGACCTTCCTATCCGAAAGCGAGTGTCATACCACTAGACCACATAGCCAAACAATCAGACTATAAACGCCCAAGGTTACACATCGTTTTGTGTGTTGGTCCGTTCTAGACCACATACCCAAACAATCAGACGATAAACGTCCAAGGTTACACATCGTTTTGTGTGTTGGTCCGTTCTAGACCACATACCCAAACAAGCAGACTATAAACGCCAAGGTTACACATGTTTTGTGTGTTGGTCCGTTCTAGACCACATAGCCAAACAATCAGACTATAAACGCCCAAGGTTACACATCGTTTTGTGTGTTGGTCCGTTCTAGACAACACACCCAAACAATCAGACGATAAACGTCAAGGTTACACATCGTTTTGTGTGTTGGTCCGTTCTAGACCACATACCCAAACAAGCAGACTATAAACGCCAAGGTTACACATCGTTTTGTGTGTTGGTCCGTTCTAGACCACATACCCAAACAAGCAGACTATAAACGTCCAAGGTTACACATCGTTTTGTGTGTTGGTCCGTACTAGACCACATAGCCAAACAATCAGACTATAAACGCCCAAGGTTACACATCGTTTTGTGTGTTGGTCCGTCATATCCGGCTGGCGGATGTTGTGGGTTTATTTCTATAGATAGAACGAAGATGACGTCATGAGTGGGGCCTTTGTTATTGTTTTTTGCCATCCATGTTTGTGAGCAATTCTCACTAAATTGTATCAACCAGACTATAAACGTTCATGGTTACACATGGTTTTGTGTGTTGGTCCGTTATACTTCCGGATGGCAATGTTGTGAACTTATTAGCCAAGCGCATACTATCTATAAACGCCTCGCATCGGGACCTTTTCGTCACGTGATACAGAGCTGCTGGAAGCTGTGGACTGTAAATTATAATAGTAAACAAGACTGAATATATGTAATAGCTTCAAAAAAAGCAACGAAAGTATAACAAACATGGAGCTTTTCGGTGTCAAACCCCTTCTCCAGCCAACAACCACAACAACAACAACAACAACTAAAAATCCAATAAATAATAATGTTTTTATTGTTGTTTCGTTGTTTTGTTTTTTATTGTTGGCTGAAGAAGGGGGTTTGAGCCCGAAACGTTCCGTGTTTTAGTATTCTTTCGTTGTTTTTTTTTTTTTTTTTTTTTTTGTTTTGTTTGTTTTTGTTTTGTTGTTTTTCTTAACCTTCAGTGAAGGCATGTCACACATATTTATTCTTATTATTATTATTTATATATCTAAAAGGCGTTTTATCATTGGTGGGCGTTATAGTCTGATATGTGATGAAGGAGGTGGGAGAGTTGTGAATAAGTTATCAGAATGAGGTGATGAAGAGGATAGATGGGATGGCGAGAGGTGTTTAATAGGGCGCCTCGCAGGTCACTTGTACTTAATGCCTTGGCCGCTTACTCGTTTTGGATTGCTTTTTGATTGGTTGGGGAGGGGGGGGGGGGTGATGACTTTTTGATTAAATCAAAATAAAGATCTCTGTTTGTATTTTTTTGTTTGTTTCTCTTCTTCTTCTTCTTCTTCTTCTTCTTCTTCTTCTTCTTCTTCTTCTTCTTCTTCTTCTTCTTCTTCTTCTTCTTCTTCTTCTTCTTCTTCTTCTTCTTCTTCTTCTTCTTCTTCTTCTTCTTCTTCTTCTTCTTCTTCTTCTTCTTCTTCTTCTTTCTTCTTCTTCTTCTTCTTCTTCTTCTTCTTCTCTCTCTCTCTCTCTCTCTCTCTCTCTCTCTCTCTCTCTCTCTCTCTCTCTCTCTCTCTGGCCGAAGGAAAAAAAGATAGTTAGATTTTTGTGTTTGTGTGTGATCGATAGAAAGAGAGAGGCAGATAGATAGGTATATATATATATATATATATATATATTATATATATATATATATATTATATACTATCTATCTGCCTCTCTCTTTCTATCGATCACACACAAACACAAAAATCTAACTATCTTTTTTTCCTTCGGCCAGCCCCCCCCCCCCCCCCCTCCTCTCTATCTCCCTAATATATAGAGATAGGTAGGTAGAGAAAGAGAGAGAGAGAGAGAGATAGAGAGAGAGAGAGAGAGAGAAGAGATAGGAGAAATAGGAGATAGAAAGAGACAGAAGCAGAGAGAAGAGAGAGAAAGAAAGAGAGAGAGAGAAAAAAAAAAGAGAAAGATAATGAGAGAGCGAGACATAGAGACAGAGAGGGAAGGGGATAGGGAGAGATAGAGATAAACATATAAGGAGAGACAGAGAAGAGAGAGAGAGAGTGAGAAACAGAGAGAGATTGAGAGAAACAAAGACTGAGAGAGACAGAGAGAGATAGAGAGAGATAGAGAGAGAGCGAGAGACTCAGACAGAGAGACAGAGAGAGAGTGAGAGAGAGAGAAAACAGAGAGAGACAGAGAGAGATAGAGAGAGAGACACAGAGAGAGAGAGACAGAGATAGACAGAGAGAGATTCGTGTTGTTTGTTTGTATCGGTGTGACGACACAACATGGCGACATCGTTGTTGACATAGTTAAAACAGGACCGGAGAGATAAAGTAATTGCACACAGTAGGAAAAGCACGAAGCACTCCAAAACGAAAGCAAACACCAAATCGCACACATAGGAGGTTATTGAACCCATTGGCGGATGAACACACAAAGACCTATTGTCCGCGAGATGGCTCGTGTCATTTCTCTAATGCGTCTGTCTATAATCATAATTTTTGTTTTGTGTAGGAATTATTTTTTTTATCAACCAGTTTACTACATGCCGCACATGGGCCCAGAGAGCCCAGTTGGTAGAGCACTCGATTCACAGGCAAAGGGACCCAAGATCGATCCCGGGTGCAGTCAAGATTTTTTTTCTGACCCCCTCTCCCCCCCCCCTCCCCCTCTACCTGTCCACCCAGCAGTGAATAAATATGATGGGCAGCTGAGTCTGTTAGTTTTGGCGGAAAATACTTTTTGATAGACTAGCATCCTATCCAAAGGATAGCAAGCAATTGTTATTATCCGATTCAAGCTATAGACACCGGGATAAACTCAGGCTCCGTGGGCCCCAATGGCTCTTAGGAACTACTTTTTATACTTGACTGACGCATTCTGGAGAAGAAAAAATAACTCGTATTTAAAAATTTGGCCAGAAAACTCTTCCTTCAAATAACGATCGATTTTAATGAGCCTAATCTATGCAAAAACTCTCAAATCTAGGACTGCGCGGAGTCTTCCTTGAAATACCAGATTTGAGCGTTTGGGTTTTTTGATAAAAATGAGGGTCATTTCAGTCCATTGCTATGTGAAGGACGAGTTTTCTGGCCAAATTTTTAAATACAAGTTTTTCAAGAGAAATTACAGTTAACTGTTTAATGCCCCTGACTGAAATGATAATATCGAGATTTTAAAAAAAAATTAGGAGCTCAATGCATGTGAGATGTCAAGTCGGTAAACATTGCTTATCAGATGTCAAATGGGTAAGCATTGCATATAGGATGTCAAATCGGTAAACATGCATATGAGATGCGTTGTCGGTAAACATTGCATATGAGTTGTCAAGTCGGTAAACATTGCATTTAAGTATTGATGGTATCTGTAAAATTCAAAGTTTATGGTTTTTAAAAATGAATAAATTAATAAAATTCCCTTTATTCGTCCCCCTGGGCAAATTTGTCCGTAGGGTCTAGTCCAAGGGAAGACGGGAATAACTCAGGCGTCAGCCGTCTGTGTAGCGCCGCAAAATGAGCTAGGGTGATGTGACTTGCTCAAGGCCACACAGCGCGGCGGGTGATCGAACTCGGTACTGATTGTTTACAGATTGATAGCTCGAGACATTCTCCAAGTGGCGTTAAGATGGCGATCAAGGACAGCGTCGATGGGTGAACGGTGGGTGTGAATATATACGTAGTTATAGAGAATAAAAGGTACGGAATTAGGGTGATACGAGAGAAGATGAACGTTTGTTTGTTTGTTTGTGTGTGTTTGTGAGGGTATGAAGGAGTGAGTAAATGCAATAGAGAGAGGGAGAGAGATGTGAGAGAGAAAGAGACAGAGAGAGAGAGAGAGAGAGAGAGAGAGAGAGAGAGAGAGAGAATTTGGGAGGTATGAGAGATTTTAAAAAATGTGTTTTTAGTTTTGTTAGACTTTTTGTTTGGTTTACTTCTATGTCATTGTATTTTCTTTATGTTCTTTAATTACTCCGACTGGTGTCCTCTGCCTTCTTCCGGATAAAGACGTCGGGCACGGACAAAATACTAAGAATAAAGAGAAGAGCCGCTACACCAACCCATACCAAGCACCCGACGTCCTCTCTCATTTACCGAGCTTGGTATGGGTAGGTCTAGCGGCTCTTCTCTTTATTCTTAGTATTTGTCCGTACCCGACGTCTTTATCCGGAAGACGGCAGAGGACGGCAGTGCGGGTCGTCGGAGTCAGTCTCCGGTGTGAGTTAGCCCTCAGACTTCCTTATTTCAGTCACAGTTTATGCTATGCGTTTTAATTAAATGCTCATCAGGTTTGTCCGCCGGATAAATCGGACCAACGCAAAACTATGTGTAGCCTATAGCTTGTGTAGTCTATTGTACTATATTGGTGTAGGCCGACGTATACTTATTTGAAGGTCTGATAACCCCAATGTTTTAAGTCTCGTTGTTGTAATAGATATATTATCATACTTAAACCTACTCAAAACAGTATCCATTACAACACAAACTCTCTCTCTCTCTCTCTCTCTCTCTCTCTCTCTCTCTCTCTCTCTCTATCTATCTATCTCTCTATCTATCTCTATCTCTCTCTCTCACTCTCTCTCTTTCTTTCTCAAATTTATACTGCAAATACTTTATCTATCTTTCTATCTATCTATCTATCTATCTATCTATCTATCTATCTATCTATCTATATGTCTTTATATCTCTCCCTTACCCCCACCCTCTCTCTCTCTCTCTCTCTCTCTCACACACACACACACACATACACACACGCACACACACACACACACACACACACACACATCTTCCAAAAATACCACTGTTATCCTCACCAATCATTACTTCATCCACCCCCTCCCCCATTATTCCAAATCTATCGCCCCTCCTAATCCCCCCCCCCCCCCCCATCACAACTTCCATTTCCATTCTTCACCCCCCTCCCACCCTCCCCTCCCCTCCCCTCTCCCCTTTCCACTACCGTCAGCTATTAAATGGCCGCCAAATTACCGTTTCCCAGTTTGGGGATAAATCACATACTTTAGCGGCAAATCATAAATAAAGGAGAGTGCCATTTTGAAAGAGTGTTGAAGGTTGGGGGAAGTCTGTCGTGATAGAGGTGGGGGAGGGGAGGGGGGAAGGGGGAGGGGTGAGGTGGGGGGGGGGGGTGAGTTGGGTGGTGGTGGAGGTGGAGAAGCAGAGAATATTTAACCTTATAGGGAAGGTACTGAATTTCTTTCAAATAAAAAAAATCCTGCAGTCTTTAGAATCTAAGACAGATAGATGCTGGCCATGAGTTATCCCGGTTTTCATAGTGTCAAACCGACTGTAGCATATTACCTTCTACCCTTGTGATAGGACGTCACCAGTGCCATTAATCACATAAACATTTTAACGAGCAGGTTCTTATTTTACACCTGAGTACGCTGAGAGAATGTGAGTAAAGTACCTTTTCCCAAGATCTCAACTATGAGCCGCTCAGAGTAGGACTCGAACACAGGAAAGTCCGATCCAAAGGCTAGTGCCATAGTACTAGACTACATTGCAGCATTTGAAACAGCTATGACCGGGTATGTGATTCAAGTTAATAGTTTTAAAAAAATTGAGATTTATATAGCGCAATATATGTGCTCAAAGCGCTTTACAAGGGGTCCCTGGTCAACAGCAACATTTAACATATAGGACGGGACATGCCGTCTGTTAGGCGATATTACAATATTTCGGACAAAGACAACGCTGTTAATGGCCGGGTGATCATTTTACACCTGAGTACGTGAGAGATTTTGAATAAAGGGCCTTTTCCAAGGACTCAACTATGAGCCGAGCGCGAGGGTCGAACCCAAGCCATTCCAATCCGAAAGCGAGTGTTATACCACAAGACCACATAGCCGCACTAGTTAATGGTATGTGATTTAGTAAAATCCTCACAGGTTGAGGTCTCCGGATCATTCAACCAACACACAAATCTACGTGTAACCATTGACGTTTATACACTCTGTTTAGAAGGACTTTAGTGAGAGCTAATCCCTTAACTGGCGGTTTTAAAATATTGGCATATATTATTGAGCGGCTCTAAGGTCCTGGGTTCGACTCGTTCGGCGCATAGTTGAGTCCTTGGAAAAGGTTCTTTACTCACATTCTTCACCGTACTCGGGTGTAAAATAAGTACCTTGTCGTCAACAGCGTTTTCTCTGCCCGCAAAGATTATAATAAATTACAATCTCGCCTAACAGGTGTCATGTATTACAAGTGAAGTGTTGCTGTTGGCTATTGACCCCTTATAAAGCACTTTGAGCACGTCTAATGTATATTGCGCTATATAAATCCTCTAGTTCTTGAGCAGAGTACTGAGGTCAACGTCATCCAAATCTATAAGTCGTATCTCAATCTATTGAGGCCATAACCGGAAGTCATTAGAGTTATCGGACTTGGAGAAACAGGAAATATAAAGGAGGTTGGATGGGATAGCAGTAAGACAGGGGAGAGCAGCAGTGGGATTAATTGTATAGGTTCTGGTCGGGTCATGGAATGCCTACTGCTTTATTAGCTCCCCTGTGTTTGAATGGAGGGACCGTTCTGTCGTACTCTCGGGGAAAAAATATGTTTAAAAATTTGGCCATAAAACTCGTCCTTCAAATTAATATCGATCGATTTAAATGACCTTCATTTTGGCAAAAAAACTAAGAAACTTTCAAACCTCGGACTTCGCGAAGGGCATTGTGTAATTCATCTTCTGGTGTCAAATTGATGGCATCATATTTTCTAGTCTAAATATATTCTGGTCGTCAATAAAGATCATCCATCCTACGTCTTTTACGTCCCGTAATCCTAAGAATCTGTCTATACATCCTGCTACTGAAATAGTTATGCCACCTTTATAATTTAACCTATTAATTATTAGAATTCATCATTGTTTTGGAAAATATTTAATTTGCTGAAAATGGCTTTCGTTGATTTCCAAGTTTCTGCTCCATATAAAAGAACTGATAACACATTACTCTAATACTGTAATAGGTCATGAGGAGGTCCGATTGCCATTGGAATAAACTGGTCCAATCCGTCATCTGATGGACTCTCTCACTTTAGACCTTGAAGTTACCACACGGAGATGATATGTTGTTGACTGTTGACAATTGATTTACAAAGATGTGATGAAATCCCCCTGGTTGCAATATTATACATGAAAAGATGAAAACGGAAAGGCTTCAGATGGAAACAGTACTGTTAGTTTTTTTTTTTATCCCAGGCTTCAGTCACCCCCCCCCCCCCCCCCGCCCTTCTTGCTATCTACTGTTCATAGCTCAAGTTTTATTTTGTTTGTTTGCTTTTAAAAGATGACCAACAGCAACACGTAACACTTAAAACGAGACATGACACCAGTTTGGCGATATTTCAATATTTTTTCCGACACAGACAACGTGCTCATTTTACATCTGAGTACAGTGAGAGAATTTAAGTTTTAAAAAAAGAGCCTTTTCCATGCCAAGGACGCAACTATCCACCGAGCGAGGCTCGAACCCAGGACCTTCCGATCCAAAAGCGAGAGAGTCATACCACTAGACCACAAAATATCCGCACTTCTTTGTTAGTTCCGTCATTATAATTTTTCCCTATAACGGTAAATAACCACATAACTCAACTCTACCACCAGCTCTTCTCACGTCTTTTATACAAACTGGTGTCGAGTCATTATCGAAAATAAACAATAGCCAAAACTCTAATCCGATCCAATATCCCCGTGCCATTAAATCACGTGACCCGGGACTCCATTATTAACCCATTTGGCCCCGCGGAGGAATACGAAGACGGTGAGGTTCCACGGGTTATTAGCCGGAAGCCATTCTCCGTGGAGGCCGCCATTCGCTGACGGGTATATTAAAATTTCCGGATTGTATTGGCCCCTAAACGTAATATAAACTGGAAATTACTGGAGTTGGAAGATTAGCAGGTCGCCCTGAAAGAAGATGAGAGAGAGAGAGAGAGAGAGAGAGAGTGGAGAGAGTAAGGGAGAGATATAAAGACATATAGATAGATAGATGGATAGATATATAAAGTATTTGAAGTATACAATTGAGAGATGTGTGTATGTGTGTGTGTGTTTGTGTGTGTGTGCGTGTGTGTGTGTGTGTGTGAGAGAGAGAGAGAGAAAGAGAGAGAGAGAGAGAGAGAGGATTGGGTCGGAGAGGAGATGTAGGATGAGGGGGGCGGGGGGCGGGAGGGGGATATAGAGGGGGAAGGGGGGGGGGGGGGAATCGAAGTATATTAGAAGTTAATGGGGTGAGGTGAAATGAACGAGCTGTTGATGAGATTTTGGTGAGTTGTCATAGGTCAAACAAAGTATTAAAGGAAAATAAACATAAATTTGGACGTCTTTTATTAAGAAGCAAAAGTTACAATATTACCATGAGCTATGCGCTTCGTCCTGAAGCTTACTTTGTTCCACCTCCCCCCTTACCTATCTGCAGGCAATATATATATATATATATATATATATATATATATATATATATATATATATATATATATATATATGTGTTTGTGTGCAAGTAGTTCCACTTCATTATCATACTCGCTAGTCGGAAGGTTAACGCACAACCCATATGCTAAAAATGATGATGTCTATTTTTTCAATGGTTTGACGAAACAAATTCAATTTTCCGATAAAATCATCAGGATGTTTTTGGACTTACTGACTGACTTAAGGCCTTTCGCTTCCTAATCATCCGATCGGGACGCCTAGGCTGCCTCTCTAATCATCCGTGTCATTTTCTCCCATTGTTCACGGTCTTTTGCTGTGGATGCTAATATCGTGAGGTCTTCCTTTGACGTTAATACTTTGTTATTTTGAAGAAATATCGAATATATATAAGAAATGTCTAATATAATATTAAATAACCACTTTTATGTCAAATGTAAACACCATGTAAACTGTCTTGACGATTGGTGAACTGGCTTCGGAGCTCTAGCGTTACTAAGAATCCAATTTGACAAAAATGTGTTCCAGTGAATGACATAATCAGTCGGATGGTGAAAATGTTTGAACTGGAAATATGGCCAAGTTTAGTTAGAAGGTCAATTTTTAAAATATCAAAAATGAGTTCTTGTCATAAATGATTAAATCAACCCTTTTTGTACATCTTAGGAAAATATCAAAGCTTAATTTCACTTCTACATATTTTACTGCTATCTAGTCAAGTTGAAAAAGTATGAAATTTGAGAAAGGTTGCTGGATACCTTTCCCATACACCTGACCATAACTTCATGAAAAATCACCAGATTTACTTCAAATAAAGATTAAAATGCTCTAAGGAGCATAATCTTTCAGAGAATGTGAAACTAAAAAATGCACCTTATGATTGATTATGCCATGCACACACACACACACACACACACACACACAAACATATATATATATATATATATATATATTATATATATATATATATATATATATATATGATATTATATCTTTTTTTAAACTTATGCCTTTTGCGCCACGACATCATAAGACATCGTCGCCTAGGCATTCCACGAAGGAATATAGATAACTCATCAAACAAGATATCTGATGTCAACAGGAATCACCCATGTTGTCCAAATGAGCAAATTGGGGGTTAATAATCTTGCTCAAGGAAGAAAATAAACGAAAGTACCTGAAGCGGTGCTCGAACCCGGATCCTTCCGGGTCACAGTGCAATGCCTTAACCACTCGGCCACTATCTGGCCTATACACATATATATATATATATATATATATATATATATTATATATATATATAGATATAGATATATATATATATATATATATATATATATATATATATATATATTTCACCCAGGATCGACCTCGGTCCATTTGCGAGTGAAGCGAGTGCTCTACCAATTGACCTAACTATTGATTCCTGCATGCACAGCTGTCGACCCAGAACCGAATTCAATCTCCTTGCCTTGCCAGTGAATTAAGATCCTTATCAACTGAACTCTGGGGACCCAAAGGTTCTCCATACAAAAAGGTCCCACCCGCCTCCAAAGCATGGACTCACCTCGTCCACGAAACAATCCCTTATCGGCTGGAGTCAGGACTCTGCTCACTTTCTCACGTACATGGCAGGTCAAAGCTATCAAGCCATCCTGACAACGGCTGCCCGACTGTATTGACTCATCAAATCTGACCAACTGACCAACCAGTCGCCTCCTCGTCCGACGTGCACTTATATGCAGGTCTGATAAACCAATGCCTTACGAATGGGCTCACTGTTGTTGTAATGAAAATCTCAAAAAAAAATATTTTTAGAATTGACGTAAAATATTGGCCAGTACAACAATGTTAAACTCGGCCCATAAATGGGTTCGGATGTCAGACCTGCATATATATATATGTACACGTCGGCCCCGTGAGACGTGTGCAAATGTGTGCACGAGTTCTTGTGTGCTTCAAAATAGCAGATGGATATATAGATGGAAGGATGGAAAGTTATATGGATAGAATGACGGATGAATAGATATAAGGATACATTGATGAACAGAAGAATAGATAGAAAGATAGATAAATAGAGAGAGAGAGAAAGAAAGAAAGAGAGAGAGAGAGAGAGAGAGAGAGAGAGAGAGAGATGTGTGTTTATGAGGATATATTGATGAACAGAAGAATAAATAGATAGAAAGATAGATAGATAAATAGAGAGAGAGAGAGAGAAAGAGGGGGAGAGAGAGAGAGAGAGAGAGAGAGAGAGAGAGAGAGAGAGAGGGAGAGAGAGAGAGGGAGAGAGAGATAGATATGTGTGTGTTTATGAGAAAAAGAGATTGTAATATAGACAGTTGGGTTTGGAGGGGGGGGGGGTAGTAGGGGGAAATAGAGACAGAGAGTTTTACTTGGCAGATACAGATAGCGTCACAGATACCAATAACAAAGATAGCACTTATACTGTCCCGTTATCTGACATGGTTTTGGGCCATCTGTTCAGTGGAGATAAATCTATGCAAAATTTAATCTCATTTCTTCACAGCTGCTTGGAGAAAGGGATCTATTTATAGCATTGCTATCCATCCGGCCCTCCTTTACAAGAAACTTATAGATAGTAATGAAGTTGATGTCACTCAAGTCTTTGTTATTGTTTTTTGCCTTCCGCGTTTTTGAGTAATTCTCACTAAACTGTATTAACCTGACTATAAACGTTAAAGGTAACACATAGTTTTTTGTTTTTTTTTGTGTTGGTCGTTATGCTTATACAAGACAAAATAGCAGGGTACAGTAGAAGGCTGTCGAAAAAGAGGAAGACAGAGAAAAGTGTGGCAGGATAACATTAAAGATTGGACAGGATTGACGTGGAACAATCTAATGAGGAAGGCCCAAGACCGTGATGAGTGGCGTCGAATCGTGAAGTCTGCATCCCGAGAGTCCCCCCGACGACCAACCGGTCATGGGACAGAGTGAATGAGTGAGTGAGTTATGCTTACGGATGGCAATGTAGTGAGCCTCTAAGCCAAGCGCATACTATCTATAGAAGCTCACAACATTGCCATCCGGAAGTATAACGGACCAACACATAAAACTATCTGTAACCTATAGATAGTAGTATGTTGTGTTTCATTCATTCTGCTTTGTTGATAAAGGGGAAACCCGAAACGTCCATTTTATCTGGTTTTTTTTCATATTAAATTGAAGTTTACATTCAATTTCACATAGTTAATTGAGCTTTTATATGGAGCAATATCCAAAGAATGTGCTCAAAGCGCTTTACCAGGGGTCCCTGGTCAACAGCAACATTTAACATGTAGGAAAGGACATGACATCTATTAGGCGATATTACAATTTTTCGGACAAAGACAAAGCTGTTAACGGCCAGGTACTCATTTTATACCCGAGTACGGTGAGAGAATGTGAGTAAAGAGCCTTCTCCAAGGACTCAACTACGCGCCGAGCGAGGCTCGAACCCAGGACTTTCCGATCCGAAAGCGAGTGTCATACCACAAGACCACATAGCCGTACTTTATTAATTATTTCTTCGTGCTTCGAGCAGCAACATTTACATTGTCTTGTAGTTATTTTCATCTTTGTGTCATTTTCCATCAAATTCATTGTCTTCTTCTCAGACGTATTAATATTGCAATCGTGCTGGCGTCCAAATGTTTCACATTAACATACAGTTATTTCCCCTGGTATGTGGGTGTCACATGACCGTCTACTGGTCCTTCGAGATAACGGTGTCTAGAATATGTGACCAGTCGTCTCCCTGATATGTGGGTGTCACATGACCGTCTACTGGTCCTTAGAGATAACGGTGTCTAGAATATGTGGCCAGTCGTCTCCCTGGTATGTGGGTGTCACAAGACCGTCTACTGGTCATTAGAGACAACGGTGTCTAGAATATGTGACCAGTCGTCTCCCTGGTATGTGGGTGTCACATGACCGTCTACTGGTCCATAGAGATAATGGTGTCTAGAATATTTGGCCAGTCGTCTCCCTCGTATGTGGGTGTCACATGACCGTCTACTGGTCCTTAGAGATAAGGGTGTCTAGAATATGTGACCAGTCGTCTCCCTGGTATGTGGGTGTCACATGACCGTCGACTGGTCCTTAGAGCTAATGGTGTCTAGAATATGTGGCCAGTCGTATCCCTGGTATGTGGGTGTCACATGACCGTCGACTGGTCCATAGAGATGATGGTGTCTAGAATATGTGACCAGTCGTCTCCATGGTATGTGGTGTCACATGACCGTCTACTGGTCCATAGAGATAATGGTGTCTAGAATATGTGGCCAGTCGTCTCTCTGGCATGTGGTGTCACATGACCGTCTACTGGTCCTCAGAGATAATGGTGTCTAGAATATGTGACCAGTCGTCTCCCTGGTATGTGGGTGTCACAAGACCGTCTACTGGTCCTCAGAGATAATGGTGTCTAGAATATGTGACCAGTCGTCTCCCTGGTATGTGGGTGTCACATGACCGTCTACTGGTCCATAGAGATAATGGTGTGTAGAATATGTGGCCAGTCGTGTCCCTGGTATGTGGGTGTCACATGACCGTCTACTGGTCCTTAGAGATAATGGTGACTAGAATATGTGACCAGTCGTCTCCCTGGTATGTGGGTGTCACATGACCGTCTACTGGTCCATAGAGATAATGGTGTCTAGAATATGTGGCCAGTCGTGTCCCTGGTATGTGGGTGTCACATGACCGTCTACTGGTCCTTGAGATAATGGTGTCTAGAATATGTGACCAGTCGTCTCCCTGGTATGTGGGTGTCACATGACCGTCTATTGGTCCATAGAGATAATGGTGTCTAGAATATGTGGCCAGTCGTGTCCCTGGTATGTGGGTGTCACATGACCATCTACTGGTCCTTGAGATAATGGTGTCTATAATATGTGGCCAGTCGTCTCCCTGGTATGTGGGTGTCACATGACCGTGTACTGGTCCATAGAGATAATGGTGTCTAGAATATGTGGCCAGTCGTGTCCCTGGTATGTGGGTGTCACATGACCGTCTACTGGTCCTTGAGATAACGGTGTCTATAATATGTGGTCGTCGTCTCCCTGGTATGTGGGTGTCACATGACCGTCGACTGGTCCATAGAGATGATGGTGTCTAGAATATGTGACCAATCGTGTCCCTGGTATGTGGGTGTCACATGACCATGTACTGGTCCTTAGAGATAATGGTGTCTAGAATATGTGACCAGTCGTCTCCCTGGTTTGTGGGTGTCACATGACCGTCTACTGGTTAATAGAGATAATGGTTTCTGGAATATGTGACCAGTCGTCTCCAAACGGTATTATGTCGGGATGACCCAGATCCTAAAAATGTCAAATTCAATCTAAACTGGTCAACATTTTTGAATTATTCGAATTCAGCACACTAAAATATGATATTCATTCTATTCTATAAAACATACAAACACAGAATTCAGGACAGTAAAGTAAAATATGATATCCATTGTCCTCAATAAAACACAGAGAGAGGCGGGGGCTGCCTGAAGCCTGGGATCGGATCGTGAAAATACTAAGGAAAGAGTAATGATGGAGAGGTTTCGGGTGAGAACAATTGGATTCAATAGTCTGATGTCACGTCGCCCAGCAACGGCCGCCATCGTGGTTCTAAACAAAGAAAATCGGTACTTTTTATTCTTCGTGCTGGCAAGAACTTTTCATATGTATTGTGATCAGAATGTGTAAAAATCAAAACATGATCAGATTTATAATGCTTTTTTTTTCCTGGATACGCTTTTATGCTCGTCGGAGAAATATTTCATAAGGGCGTCCGCCATTGTTCCGATAGTTTAGAGCCAGTTACTAAGTTACCATTCGTCAATACGAGGGAAGTGACGTCATGACTTTTGAAGAGCATTCCGAAGTCTCCCCATTATCACTCTTCCTGTAGTATTTTCAATAAAACATAAACATGGTATTTCTTGAAAGCAAACACGACAATGATTTGGATTCTCGGATGCTCTGTGGATTGGTGTTTGATACAGACGGATAAACATGAGAAAAGGACCTTGTTCCCGCCGTTGTACGAATGCATGGGATAGCCAAACGGGTGGTGTCATTGGAGGAATGCAAATGTCGGGTTGTCGAATATTTTTTTAGTTAGGAGTTCTGTGAAGTAGGGAGGGGCAGTGTTTTTCGGACAATAAACTTGGACAAATGCTTTGAATTTGACCATTTTCTCAACTGGCAGCCAGTGTAATCTTCGAAGGAGAGGTGTAGCAGAGTCAAACCTCCGCCTTCGAAAGACTAAACTGATGATATGCGTTCAAGTAGAATACTCAACAGATGCGCCCGCCAGCTCAAAATAAACCATCACAGAAAACACGGAGCAACCTTAAACATTTACAATCTGAACTTAGAACATATCACTCAACTAGGGATTCCGATAGCTCAGTAGGTAGAGTTCGGCGCATAGTTGAGTCCTTGGAAAAGACACTTTACTCACATTCTCTCACCGTACTCAGGTGTATATCGAGTACCTAGCCGTTAACAGCGTTGTCTCCGTCGGAAAAAATTGTAATATCGCAAAACATGCGTCATGTCTTGTTCTATATATTACATGTTGCTGTTGGTCAGGGACCATTTGTAAAGCACTTTGAGCACGTTTAGTGTGTATTGCGTCATTTACAAGCTCACGTTTATTTCAGGTTTTATTTTACAAATAATATATTTTAGACATCTAATTTTTTTTTTTTTTTATCTTTTGAGAATTTATATAGACCAATATCCACTAAACGTGCTCAAAGCGCTTTACTATTTGTCCCTAGCCTTCAGCAACACGCTTGGCAAAGAAACTCACAAATTACCATCCGGAAGTATAACGGACCAACACACAAAACTATATGTAATCATGAACGTTTATAGTCTGGTTGATACAGTTTAGTGAGAATAACTCATAAACATGGATGGCATGAAACAATAACAAAGACCTGTGTGACGTCAACTGCAAACTATCTATGGGACGAGACACGACGCCTGTTAGGTGGTTGAACAATTTTTATTACTGTTTTAAGGGGGGAGGGGGGGGGGCGGCAGAGCCCACACGGTTAACGGCCAGGTATTCATTTTTACACCTGACAACGGAAGAGAAGAGCCCTTTTCCAAGGACTCAACTATGCTCCGTTCAGAGCGGGGACTCGAACCCAGGACCTTCCGATTCTAAGGAGAGTTTTATATTATATTCTACCTCTGGATGAAACAGCCGCACGAAACAAACAAACAAACACACACACACACACACACACACACACACACAAACACACATCTACACTTAAGTCAAATTTAAACCCATTTTTTGCGTTGTTTTAAATTCCGCTCAATACTCTTCTTCAACAGTTGTGACGTCACTTCCCTCGTAATGACGCATAGTAACTTAGTAACTGGCTCTAAACTATCGGAACAATGGCGGACGCCCTTATGTAATATTTCTCCGACGAGCATAACAGCGTATCCAGAGGAGAAAAAAAAAAACATTATAAATCTGATCATGTTTTGACTTTTACACATTCTGACCACAAGACATATGAAAAGTTCTAGCTAGCATGAAGAATAAAAAGTACCGATTCTCTTTGCTCAGAACCACGATGGCCACCGTTGCTGGGCGACTTGACATAGAAACAGAGAGTTTTACTTGGCAGATACAGATAGCGTCACAGATACCAATAACAAAGATAGCACTTATACTGTCCCGTTATCTGACATGGTATTGGGCCATCTGTTCAGTGGAGATAAATCTATGCAAAATTTAATCTCATTTCTTCACAGCTGCTTGGAGAAAGGGATCTATTTATAGCATTGCTATCCATCCGTCCCTCCTTTGCAAGAAAATTATAGATAGTAATGAAGTTGATGTCACTCAAGTCTTTGTTATTGTTTTTTGCCATCCGCGTTTTTGAGTAATTCTCACTAAACTGTATTAACCTGACTATAAACGTTAAAGGTAACACATAGTTTTTTTTTGTTTTTTTTTTTTGTGTTGGTCGTTATGCTTATACAAGACAATAAAGCAGGGTACAGTAGAAGGCTGCCGAAAAAGAGGAAGACAGAGAAAAGTGTGGCAGGATAACATTCAAGATTAGACAAGAGTGACGTGGAATGAGGAAGGCCCAAGACCGTGATGAGTGGCGTCGAATCGTGAAATCTGCATCCCGAGAGTCCCCCCGACGACCAACCGGTCATGGGACAGAGTGAGAGTGAGTGAGTGAGTTTTGCTTACGGATGGAAATGTAGTGAGCTTCTAAGCCAAGCGCATACTATCTATAGAAGCTCACAACATTGCCATCAGGAAGTATAACGGACCAACACATAAAACTATCTGTAACCTATAGATAGTAGTATGTTGTGTTTCATTCATCCTGCTTTGTTGATAAAGGGGAAACCCGAAACGTCCATTTTATCTGTTTTTTTCATATTAAATTGAAGTTTACATTCAATTTCACATAGTTAATTGAGCTTATTTTTTTTTTTAATTTAGCTTTTATATGGAGCAATATCCAAAGAATGTGCTCAAAGCGCTTTACCAGGGGTCCCTGGTCAACAGCAACATTTAACATGTAGGAAAGGACATGACACCTATTAGGCGATATTACAATTTTTCGGACCAAGACAAAGCTGTTAACGGCCAGGTACTCATTTTATACCCGAGTACGGTGAGAGAATGTGAGTAAAGAGCCTTCTCCAAGGACTCAACTACGCGACGAGCGAGGCTCGAACCCAGGACTTTCCGATCCGACAGCGAGTGTCATACCACAAGACCACATAGCCGTACTTTATTAATTATTTCTTCGTGCTTCGAGCAGCAAAATTTACATTGTCTTGTAGTTATTTTCATCTTTGTGTCATTTTCCATCAAATTCATTGTCTTCTTCTTAGACGTATTAATATTGCAATCGTGCTGGCGTCCAAATGTTTCACATTCACATACAGTTATTTCCCCTGGCATGTGGGTGTCACATGACCGTCTACTGGTCCATAGAGATAATGGTGTCTGGAACATAAGACCAGTCGTCTCCAAACGGTATTATGTCTGGATGACCCAGATGCTAAAAATGTCAAATTCAAGCTAAACTGGTCAACATTTTTTGAATGATTTGAATTCAGCACACTAAAATATGATATTCATTCTATTCCATAAAACATATTAACACAGAATTCAGCACAGTAAAGTAAAATATGATATCCATTGTCCCCAATAAAACACAGAGAGAGGCGGGGGCTGCCTGAAGCCTGGGATCGGATCGTGAAAATACTAACGAAAGAGTGATGATGGAGAGGTTTCGGATGAGAACAATTGGATTCAATAGTCTGATGTCACGTCGCCCAGCAACGGCGGCCATCGTGGTTCTAAACAAAGAAAATCGGTACTTTTTATTCTTCATGCTAGCTAGAACTTTTCATATGTCTTGTGATCAGAATGTGTAAAAGTCAATACATATCAGATTTATAATGGTGTTTTTTCCCAGGATACGCTTTTATGCTCGTCGGAGAAATATTTCATAAGGGCGTCCGCTATTGTTCCGATAGTTTAGAGCCAGTTACTAAGTTACCATGCGTCATTACGAGGGAAGTGACGTCATGACTTTTGAAGAGCATTCCGAAGTCTCCCCATTATCACTCTTCCTGTAGTATTTTCAATAAAACATACAAACATGGTATTTCTTGAAAGCAAACACGACAATGATTTGGATTCTCGGATGCTCTGTGGATTGGTGTTTGATACAGACGGATAAACATGAGAAAAGGACCTTGTTCCCGCCGTTGTACGAATGCATGGGATAGCCAAACGGGTGGTGTCATTGGAGGAACGCAAATGTCGGGTTGTCGAATATTTCTTTAGTTAGTTCTGTGAGGTAGGGAGGGGCAGTGTTTTTCGGACAATAAACTTGGACAAATGCTTTGAATTTGACCATTTTCTCAACTGGCAGCCAGTGTAATCTTCGAAGGAGAGGTGTAGCACCTCCGCCTTCGAAAGACTAAACCGATGATATGCGTTCAAGTAGAATACTCAACAGATGCGCCCGCCAGCTCAAAATAAACCATCACAGAAAACACGGAGCAACCTTAAACATTTACAATCTGAACTTAGAACATATCACTCAACTAGGGATTCCGATAGCTCAGTAGGTAGAGTTCGGCGCATAGTTGAGTCCTTGGAAAAGACACTTTACTCACATTCTCTCACCGTACTCAGGTGTATATCGAGTACCTAGCCGTTAACATGTTGTCTCCGTCGGAAAAAATTGTAATATCGCAAAACATGCGTCATGTCTTGTTCTATATATTAAGTGTTGCTGTTGGTCAGGGACCATTTGTAAAGCACTTTGAGCACGTTTAGTGTGTATTGCGTCATTTACAAGCTCACGTTTATTTGAGGTTTTATTTTACAAATAATATATTTTAGACATCTAATTTTTTTTTTTTAATCTTTTGAGAATTTATATAGACCAATATCCACTAAACGTGCTCAAAGCGCTTTACTATTTGTCCCTAGCCTTCAGCAACACGCTTGGCAAAGAAACTTACAAATTACCATCCGGAAGTATAACGGACCAACACACAAAACTATATGTAATCATGAACGTTTATAGTCTGGTTGATACAGTTTAGTGAGAATAACTCATAAACATGGATGGCATGAAACAATAACAAAGACCTGTGTGACGTCAACTGCAAACTATCTATGGGACGAGACACGACGCCTGTTAGGTGGTTGAACAATTTTTATTACTGTTTTAAGGGGGGAGGGGGGGGGGGGGCGGCAGAGCCCACACGGTTAACGGCCAGGTATTCATTTTTACACCTGACAACGGAAGAGAAGAGCCCTTTTCCAAGGACTCAACTATGCTCCGTTCAGAGCGGGGACTCGAACCCAGGACCTCCGATTCTAAGGAGAGTTTTATATTATATTCTACCACTGGATGAAACAGCCGCACGAAACAAACAAACAAACACACACACACACACACACACACACACACACACACAGAAACACACATCTACACTTAAGTCAAATTTAAACCCATTTTTTGCGTTGTTTTAAATTCCGCTCAATACTCTTCTTCAACAGTTGTGACGTCACTTCCCTCGTAATGACGCATAGTAACTTAGTAACTGGCTCTAAACTATCGGAACAATGGCGGACGCCCTTATGTAATATTTCTCCGACGAGCATAACAGCGTATCCAGAGGA
Organism: Berghia stephanieae; assembly: GCF_034508935.2. Lineage (NCBI taxonomy): Eukaryota > Metazoa > Mollusca > Gastropoda > Nudibranchia > Aeolidiidae > Berghia > Berghia stephanieae. The sequence goes on from NC_088371.1 coordinate 8,685,308, forward strand.
GAAAAAAAAAAACATTATAAATCTGATCATGTTTTGACTTTTACACATTCTGACCACAAGACATATGAAAAGTTCTAGCTAGCATGAAGAATAAAAAGTACCGATTCTCTTGGCTCAGAACCACGATGGCCACCGTTGCTGGGCGACTTGACATCAGACTATTGAATCCAATTTGGAACTCCTAAGTTCCACATCGAACGCTCTTTTCTGTTTACTTTCCAAGATTTTTCTACAACAGAGGGAACCTCCAAAATGTCTCTGTCGTCAACCTGGAACTTAGTAATGAGTAATATATTGATGTCTTCATTGTCTTTGTTTGTTTTTCTTTTTTAAAAATTTTTACTTATTTATTTATTTATTTATCTATTTTTTTGTTGGCTGAAGAAGGGTTTTGAGCCCAAAACGTTACGTGTTGGGTATTTTGTCCTTTTTTGAAGCTGTTATAATATTCATTTTCGTTGATTACTTTTTACATCTGCACATAACACACTACACACACCTATACACACACACATATACACACATGTACACATTAACACACTACACACAACAAGCAATCTGTGCTGTGCCATTCTCCTCCCTATCGATTGAATAATGACCCAGCAATGATAATCACATGGCTCGCGGTCATTTTGAAATTGCAATGAAAGTTTGGAGTTTGGTTTGAGGGGGGGGGGGGGGGGGGGGTCTGTTGTTACTATTTATAGACACGATAATCAAGAGTCACTGACAGTGTTGACGGCTTGTTCCAGAAGAATATCTGTCCCAGTGGCTCTAAACGGTCATATTTTAAAAAATCAATAAATGGAACGAAATTGACGTCACTCATTATTTAAGTGCGGCTATGTGGTCTTGTGGTATGAGACTCGTTTTCGGATTGGAAGGTCCTAGGTTCGAGCATCGCTCGCTCAGCTCATAGTTGAGTCCTTGGAAAAGGCGTTTTACTCACATTCTCTCACCGTGTTAAAATGAGTACCTGGCAATTAACAGCGTTGTCTCTGTCTGGAAAAAAAAAGTAATATCGCCAAACAGGCTTCAAATTTTGTTCTACATGTTGCGTGATGCTGTTGGTCAGGGACCCCTTGTAAAGCTCTTTGAGCACGTTTAATGGATATTGCGGTATATAAATGTTCGTTATTTTTTTCTTTCAAGCAGCCGTTTCTTTGTGAGTAGTTCTCACTAAACTGTATTAATGAGACTACAAACGTTTAAGGTTACACATAGTTTTGTGTGTTGATATGTTTTATCCTGCTGGCGGATGGTGTTGGGTTTTTTAAAACTAAAAGCATAGTCTCAATATAGCCCCGTTATATTGATGTTAATTTCATTACCACCACCACCAACACCACCATCGTCATCATCATCATCATCATCATCATCATCATCATCATCATCATCATCATCATCATCATCATCATCACCACCACCACCACCATCATCATCATCATCATCATCATCATCATCATCATCATCATCATCATCATCATCAATTTCATTACCATCATCATCATCATCATCATCATCATCATCATCATCATCATCATCATCATCATCATCATCATCATCATCATAACCATCCTTCTCTATTCTCAAACACATTGTTTTTATTTTTTCTTCCTAATTTTTTTAGCTCTGACTATAAAGCTGGAATCTAGAGATTTGAAAATTAATGATCCAGTTTTAGCCACAACGTTTATTTACGGCTCCGTCCGTCCGTCCGTCCTTTGTCAACATAAACGATAATGAGTTATCTGTTACTTTCGTTGATTTGTTGTTCTGGGAACTAAGAATGGATTAGACAACAAGTCCCACTCATCAATACTGTTTGTAACTTTAACCCGTTGAAGGCTAGATAGATTTGTTGTTTTTTTCTTTCAAATCTACAAATTCTATGTAAACTGTCAAATGCTTTACGGTTGTCAACAAAATCTATAATATAGATAGAATGCGCTTGGCCAAGGAGTTCACAACATTGCCATCCGGAAGTATAGATAGTATGCAGATGACGTCACTCAGGCCTTTGTTATTGTTTTTGCCATCCGCGTTTGTGAGTTGTTCTCACTAAACTGTATTAACCATACTATAAAAGTTCATGGTTACACAGAGTTTGTGTGTTGGTCCGTTATACTTCCGGATGGCAATGTTGTGAACTCCTTGGCCAAGCGCATTCTATCTATAACGGACCAACACACAAACTCTGTGTAACCATAAACTATAGTCTGGTGAATACAGTTTAGTGAGAACAAATAGATAGTATGCAGATGACGTCACTCAGGCCTTTGTTATTGTTTTTGCCATCCGCGTTTGTGAGTTGTTCTCACTAAACTGTATTAACCAGACTATAAAAGTTCATGGTTACACAGAGTTTGTGTGTTGGTCCGTTATACTTCCGGGTGGCAATGTTGTGAACTCCTTGGCCAAGCGCATTCTATCTATAGATTGAACGAAATTGATGTCACTTAGGTCCCTGTTATTGTTTTTTGCCATCCGCGTTTATGAGTAATGCTCACTGAACTGTATTAACCTGACTATAAACGTTCATGGTTACACATAGTTTTGTGTATTGGTCCGTTATAGTTCCGGATGGCAATGTTATGGCTAAGAAGCTCACAACATTGCCATCCGGAAGTATAACGGACCAACACACAAAACTGTGTGTATCCATGAACGTTTATAGTCGGGTTAATACAGTTCAGTGAGCATTACTCATAAACGCGGATTGCAGAAAACAATAACAGGGGAGGGGGGGGGGCATGACTCAGCGGTACGGTCTTTGCTTCAAATCCAAAAGGTACCGAGTTCTATCACCCGCCGTTGCGTTAAGTGGCCTTGATTGAGCAAGTCACCTCGCCCTAGCTCAAATTGCGCTGCTCTGCGGATGACGCCTGGGTTATTTCAGTTTTCCCTTGGAATAGACCCTAGACGCACATTTCCCCTGTGGGATGGATAAAGGGAATTTTCTTTGTAGGCTGTCAAATCCTCTACGGTGTTAACACAATTGGTATAGATAGCATGTTT
>NC_088371.1:8698325-8705147 GCF_034508935.2 Berghia stephanieae
AGTGACTCAGGTGGGGTAACTTGCTCAAGGCCACACAGCGAACTCGGTCCCTTTTGGGTACGAAGCAAAGGCCGTACCGTTGAGCTACGCTGCCCCACAATGTTTATGAGTAATTCTCACTAAACTGTATAGATAGAACGAAGTCTTTGTTATTGTTTTTTGCCATCCACGTTTATGAGTAATTCACACTTAATTGTATTCACCAAACGAGAAACGTTCAAGGTTAGACATAGTTTTGTGTGTTCGTCCGTTATACTTCCGGATGGCAATGTTGTGAACTTCTTAGCCAAGCGCGTACAATCTATAAGTGAAAATTTATCCAACGTTCAAAATTTTAGCGTTATATATAAGACTCACAAAATATTATGATTGTTTTAATAAAACACAGGCCATATTAAACTCACTGAATTGCCGAGCCCAGGACTAAAATTCCATATTTATTTTTTTTTAATGTGTTGAAAAATTGATTTTTGTATAGCGCAATATCCATTAATCGTGCTCAAAGCGCTTTACAGTTGGTCGCTGACCAACAGCAACACGTAACATGTAGAACGACACATGAAGCCCGTGAGGCGATGTTACTATTTCTTTTTCGACAGAGACATGACTGCCAGGTAGGTACTCATGTTACACCTGAGTACGGTGAAATAATGTGAGTAAAGAGTCTTTTCCAAGGACTCAACTATGCGCCGAGCGAGGCTCGAACCCAGGACCTTCTGATACGAAAACGAGTCATGCCACTAGACCACATAGCCGCAAATACAAGCCATTAAAGATTGAAGATTTAAGATAGTTAATAATTTAAGAGTGGTTTTCCAAAACTCCCTAACTCCGTTTTTCCCATTTCGAAATATTGAGGATTATTTCCCCTAAAATTTCTCATTAGGTCTATTATTTGTGACCCATCCTCTCAAAACGGTATTATGTCGGGATGGACCAGATGCTAAAAAGTCAAATTATAGTTAAACTGGTCAAAAATATAAAACGTTGGCATTTAGCACAGTAAAATATGATATTCTTTCTCCTCTATAAAGCATATAAAATAAACTTAAGCGAGATATTTCTGGCTACAAATTCCATTTTCAGCATCTTAATCATCCCGACTTAACACAGTTTTGAGACGAGGGGTCACATTTTAACATATTTAAACTTCAAATTCACCCAAATAGGGAAGGAGATTAGCGGAAGAGTAGCGTCCCTTGATTGGACGTCACCCATAGTCTGTGACGTCACGGCGGAAAAGTTATTAGAGAGAGATCATCATGTTGGTTGTGCGTATGCGTCTCTGGTCCTCGCTTCCGGAAGCGATGACGAGAGACGCATGCGCACAACCAACATGACGTTCTCTCTCTAATAACGTTTCCGCCGGTGACGTCACAGACTATGGGTGACGTCCAATCAAGGGACGCTACTCTTCCGCTAATCTCATTCCCTTTATAAGGAAATTCTAGTGCCACTTGATACTTGATATAAAATTTACGTTTCAATTTCTACGCGTCTATCGCATCCATAGAAATTCTCAAAAACTAGAAAAATCGACTGAACTTGTCTTTTGGAAAACCGGCCTTCAATTGGAATCATGCGATTTTAATCCATTTGTTTTTTTCATTTTCTCAGGGAGAATGTATTGTTTATGTGTTTGCTTTTCTGTTCATTTTATTATTATGATGATGATGATGATGATGATTATTATTATTAATTATTATTATTATTATTATTATTATTATTTATTTATTATTATTATTATTATTATTATTATTATTATTATTATTATTTTTATTATTATATATTATTATTATTATTATTATTATTATTATTATTATTATTATTTTATATCATTATTATTATTATTATTATTAATATTATTGTTATTATTATATTATTATTATTATATAATAATAATATAATAATAATAATAATAATAATAATAATAATAATAATAATAATAATAATAATAATAATAATAATAATAATAATAATAAGCAGACAAAACAGCATTTAATATAGCACAATATTCACTAAACGTGCTCAAAGCGCTTTACAGTGACCCCCCCCCCCCCCCTAGTCAACAATAAAACTTTACATGGAGGACGAGACATGACGATAGTAAAATGATATGTTGATATATTCTTTTCGACAGAGGCAACGCGGTCAACTTCAAGCCATCTGTAGATAAAATATCCTTGGCTAAGAAGCTCACAACATTGCCATCCTGAAGAATAGCGGACCAAAACACAAAATGATTGTGTCACCTTGAACGTTTATAGTCTGGTTAGTACAGTTTAGTGAGAATTACTCATAAACGCCAACGCAAAAAAACAATAACAAAGACCTGAGTGACGTCAACTGCATACCATCTTTAAGGTTAATGGAAATTGGATTCAATAGTCTGATGTCACGTCGCCCTGCAACGGCGGCCATCGTGGTTCTAAACAAAGAAAATTGTTACTTTTTATTCTTCTTGCTGGCTAGAACTTTTCATATGTGTTGTGATCAGAATGTCTAAACGTCAAAACATGATCAAATGTATAATGTTTTTCTCCTCTGGATACACTTGTATGCTCGTCGGAGAAATATTTCATAAGGGCGTCCGGCATTGTTCCAATAGTTTTGAACCAGTCACTAAGTTACCATGCGTCATTACGAGGGAAGTGACGTTCCGACTGTTGAAGGTATTACTCATAAAAGCCAATGGCAACAACAAAAAAAATAATAACAAAGACCTGAGTGACGTCAGCTGCATACCATCTTTAAGGTTAATGGAAATTCCCGAAAATGCGATCTCCTCCACACTCAGCCACATTCCAGATAGTGCACCGTTTGGACCCAACAGTTAGAGACACCAAATCATCAACATGAAATTTTAATGTTCCGGGAAAAGTTCTAGGCGTGAATTATTTGCTGCTCTACGGACGGTGTGCAAAATAAAACGAAAAAAAAAGAGAAAAAAAAAAAACCAAATGAAAAAATGAATAAAAATAAAAAGATGCCAAAAAAAAAAAAAAAATGAAATCTGAAAATTCACGTATTTAATTTATTAAAATTTTGGCCAAAAAACTCGTCCATAGAATAAGATTACCCTCATCTTGGGAGAGAAAAAAAGTAAAAATTAAATAAAATTCCCTTTATTCATCCCACAGGGAAGATTTGTCTCTGGAGTCTATTCCAAGGGAAGACTGGATCGAATAACCCAGGCGTTAGCCGCAGTGCAGCGCCGCAAATTGAACTAGGGCGAGGTGGTGACTTGCTCAAGGCCACACAGCGCAGCAGCGGCGGGGGTGATCGAACTCGGTACCCTTGGGTACGAAGCAAAGGTGAGCTATGCTGTCCCTCAAACCATAGTTGATTCCTTGGAAAAAGGCTCTTTACTCTCGCAAGACCCCTCTGGGATGGCAGTTTGACGTCATTTTCTAGGTTTGTGCAGCGTCTAGTAAGTTGTCGTTAGTAGAGCTCATGGAAACAAGTTATTTCATTGGTTGAACTATTGAATACAACTCACGATTTGCTTTCTTTTGTGGCCAAAGACTGGCATTTTGACGTCATTTTTTGGTCAGTGTCAGGCCATAACTTTACGAAGGCCACGGTTCTTGTGTCAGGCTATATATTATGTTAGCGAGAATAGGATTCAATAGTCGTAACGTCACTTCCTTCCTAATGACGCATGGTAACTTAGTAACACTGGCTCTAAACTATCGGAAACAATGGCGGACGCCCTTATGAAAATATTTCTCCGACGAGTATAAAAGTGTATCCAGAGGAGGAAAAACATTATAAATATGATCTTGTTTTGACTTTTATACATTCTGATCACAAGACATATGGAAAGTTCTAGCCAGCTTGAAGAATAAAAAGTAATGATTTTCTTTGTTTAGAACCAAGATGGCCATCGTTGCCGGGTGGCGTGACATCAGACAACTGAATCCAATTGGGTGAGATCCCTGTTAACAAACGGATCAACTCCATGTAAACACTGGATATAATGTGGATATCATCCATTATTGGACAGAGCGAAAATGCATTGATTCTGTTAGGGCCAGGCAATAATATGGATTGGATTTGGATTCCTGTTAGGTTAAGCAGACAATGTGTTTGTTTGCATGTCTGTGTGTTTGTGTGTGTGTGTGTGGGGGGGGGGGGGGGTTGTGTGTCTTGTATGAATGTGTGTATTGTGTGGTTGCATGTGTTTGTTTTGTGGTTGTATCTGTGTATGGCACTGTGCGCGCGCGTATAGATAGTATTCGCTTGGCAATATTGCCATCCGGAAGTATAACGGACCAAGACACAAAACTATGTGCAACCTTGAACGTGTATAGTCTGGATAATACAATTTAGTGAGAACTACTCATAAAATGGCTGGCTAAAAATAATAACAAAGCGCTGAGTGACGTCAATTTCAATCTATGTATATGTTTTTGGTATAGATAGTTCGAAGATGACGTCACTCAGGTCTTTGTTATTGTTTTTTGCCATCCGCGTTTATGAGTAATGCTCACTGAACTGTATTATCCCGACTATAAAAGTTCATGGATACACACAGTTTTGTATGTTGGTCCGTTATAGATAGTATGCGCTTGGCTAAGAAGCTCATAACATTGCCATCCGGAAGTATAACGGACCAACACACAAAACTGTGTGTATCCATGAACGTTTAAAGTCGGGTTAATACAGTTCAGTGAGCATTACTCATTAACGCGGATGGCAAATAACAATAACAAAGACCTGAGTGACGTCATCTGCATACTATCTATACTTCCGGATGGTAATGGTAATGGGAAAAAAAAAAAAAAAAAAAAAAAAAAAAATTTTATTCTCTATTGTCTTCTGGCACTTTTCTATTCACTTCATATCTTGTTGTTACCAAACATAAAGTGCTGCTCCACTCATTTTCTGAATTAAAATTCACCCATACACCGGAGCATACTCAATGTCTCAATCGTTTCTATGTTATGTTTGTGTTGAGAAATATTGGCTCAAGCTTAACTGCTGGTCAAAATTATTCGCGATGGTGGTGTACGAACGATCGGGGGTCTCAAGAAGTGGGTGAGAGAGGGATCTAGTAATGAAACTTTGAGTTTTGAAACGAATATTTATGTGTTCGTGGATAGCTCACACGGTGAGCCACACTCTCACCTGCCAGGCGGAGTTTGTGTACCATAAGGCGCAGGTTCAAACCCCCACCGCCGCGAAAAAAAAAAAAAAAAAAAAATTTATTCTCTATTGTCTTCTGGCACTTTTCTATTCCTTCATATCTTGTTGTTACCAACAAGTGCCTGCTCACTCACTTTTCTGAATTAAAATTCACCCCATACACCGGAGCATACTCAATGTCTCAATCGTTTATATGTTATATGTTTGTTGGAAATATTGGCCAAGCTTAACTGCTGGTCAAAATTATTCGCGGATGGGGTGTAACGAACGAATCGGCGGTCTCAAGAAGTGGGTGGAGAGGGATTTGTAATGACTTTGAGTTTGAAACGAATTTTTATGTGTTGTGGATTGCTCACACGGTTAGAGCCACACTCTCACCTGCCAGGCGGGTTGTTACCAATAAGGTCGCAGGTTCAAACCCCACCACCGCCGCGAAAAAAAAAAAAAAAAAAAAAAAAAATTTTTCTCTATTGTCTTCTGGCACTTTTCTATTCACTTCATATCTTGATGGTAATGTTATGAGCTTCTTAGCCAAGCGCATACTATATATAGATAGAATGAAGATGATGTCACTCAGGCTTTTTGTGTGTGTGTTTTTTTTTTTTTTGCCATCCATGTTTATGAGTAATTCTTACTAAACTGCATTAACCAGACTATAAAAGTTCAAGGTTACACATAGTTTTGCATGTTGGTCCGCGTGGCGCAGCGGTACGGTCTTCGCTTCGTACCTGAAAGGTACCGAGTTCGATTACCCGCTGCGCTGTCACCTCGCCCTAGCTCAATTTGCGGCGCTGCACGCGGCTGACGCCCCGGGTTATTCCCTCTTTCCCCTTTGAGTAGAACCCCAGGGGCCCAAATTTTTTCCCCCGGGTAAATAAAAGGGAATTTTTTTTTTTTAATTTTTTTAAAAATTTTAAAGCGGATTTACAAAGTTGTGGGGCTTCTAGGGCCAAAGCGCACCCTATCTATTTTTTCTACATGCTGTTCGGTTTTTCTATTGTGTTTGGTTTGGTGTTTGTGTGTGTGGATACCTTTTTTTTGTCGTATGTGTGTTTGTGTGTTTATGTTTGATGTGGTTGCGTGTATGTGTGAGTGTATGGTTGTGTGTACCATGTGTCTGTTTGAGAGTGGGTTTTAAATTTTTGTGTGTGTGTGTGTGTTTTGGGGTTTTTGTATCTGTTTTTAGTGGGGCATATTTGATCAATGCGTCTGATTTTAATAATGTCCAAATCCTAAACTCATACAATGAAGTGTGTGTTACGAAACATTTCAAACTTCCAATTTTTTTAATTTTTAATTTTTTTTTTCCCCCCCCCTCTTTTTTCTCTCTCCCCCTCCCCCTCTCTCCCCCTCTCTCTCCCCTCTCTCTCTTCTAAACCCAAAATCTCTCTCTCTCTATCTATCTATCTAAACTATCATCCTTTTTTTCTCCCTCTCAAACTCTTTTTCTCTCTCTTTTATCCTCTCCTTTTCATCTAAACTCTCTCTCTCTCCATCTCTCTCTCTCTCTAATTTCCCCACTCTCTATCCCCTCTCTCTCTCTTTTTTCCCCTGTCTGTTTTCTCCTCTCTGTTTTCCCCTCTCTCTCTCTTCTTATTTCCCCTCTCTCTCTGTGGGCTCCCTATCTATCCTCTCTCTCGTCTCTCTGTTTCCCCTCTGGGCCCCCTCTCTCTC
>NC_088371.1:8705247-8707747 GCF_034508935.2 Berghia stephanieae
ACACAATCACCTCTGTCTTTTCATTATTCATTTTAAATTTGTTAATTTCCATCCAGTTTTTTAAACATCCTAAACAGCCTTCAACAGGGTAATTAAATGAGGGGGATATTACTGGGGTTGTTACATAATCTGAGTGTCTTCAGATAGAAAGAACTTTAAATTTTTTTTTTTAAAAAAAAATACCGAAAGGGGTGGTATAAAAGAAAAAAAATAACGGCCCAAAGGACAGACCCCTCGGAACGCCGTAATTTAAGGAAATGTTTCTGATATGCGCCATCTCAAACCGCTGAGTTTTGATGTTGGGATGTTTTAAAACCAACTAAGCGCAGGCTCAAATTTCCCCAAAAGAATTTCTAATCTTTTTAAATAAGAAATTCGGTAAATGGTGTAAAAGACCCGAAAGGCCCAAACATAGTCTTTAAAAACAGATTTTTGTCAATACATAAAAATTCATGCTATTTTTAAAAGGGGCAGTTTAGTGCTATGATGGATTTAAAGGCAATTGGAAAATTTCACTTAAATTATTTAGATGGAATGATAAAAAAAATTTTTTTAACACAATGCTTCAAGCACTTTGGAAGATAGGGAAGGTTGGAGACGGGTCTGAAATTTTTTCAGTTCTTTACATTTAGATCGGATTCTTTAAAATGGTTTAAAATGGCAGTTTAAACGATGGGGGGACACCCTAGACAAACGTTAAATTTATAAGTTCAGTTATTGTTGGTAACAGTTTTTCAATACAAGTCTTAAGAATACTAGTTGGGAGGGGTTAAAAAGTCAAAATTTTTTTTGAGGGGGCTTTAAAAGGGCTGACTTCTTTCATTTTCAGTGGCTGATGAAAACATTTAGTGGCGTTCCAGGGAATGGCAAAGCTCGGTGACGAATATGATGTATTGTCAAATTTTTCCCAAATGGATTTTATCTTGTCGTGGAAATATTTGGGAAAATTTTTTGAGTATTTTCGGTGTTATTTTAGACGGGGAAGGGGGTGGGGATTTCTTATGCCAAAAGTCGTTTGCGTGGAAAAAGTCTTTGCAAGATGTAATGTTTTAAAATTTTTTCGTTGTAGGGGGCCTTTTTTTTGGAGTGATGGCTTTTAAAAGACCCGACTTAGCGCTTTGTAGATATCTTTAAATACCGTTGGGCCTCTTTCCCCTTTTCCTTTCAGCCTGTTTTTTTTTTTTTTTAATTCCTTTATCTGGGAATTAACCACGCGAGTGTGGGCGTTTCGATACGCCCCACTTTGTGGCGGTGCCTCACGGTCAAAAATGTCGCAAAAATTTTGTTGTAGTCGTTTATTTTTTTTAACCTCATTTATGACGTCACGAATGCTATCTTGTAAACCACTGATATCAATTTGTCTATAATTCCTTGTTGTTTATGTTTCGTTTCGGGAGATCAACTTTCTTTAATGCGATATCCACAAATAAAACTTTGTGATCGGATATCGCTAGGTCAACAACTTCGGTCTTTCTTATTCTATTACTTGACGCAGGGGAGATGACCCAATCAATGATGTTGCCGGCCTGGTGTGTTGTTCGGTGATGTGCTGGTGTAAATCGTTGTTGTAGGATTTTCTTGATTTTGGTGACTGTCGGAGAAGTGGAATTAAAATGTATGTTGAAATCTCCAATAAAAATATATGGTGAACTTTTAAGGTTGAAGTCTAAGATATCATTTTGAAATTCCGCTACAAACTTAGTATTGGATGTATTCGGCGGTCGATAGATAGTAATGATGGAGAAAGTGGCAGAGTCGGATTGGAAGGAAAGGCATGCAGATTCGTAGTTTTCTCTTGTAAGAGGAGTGAAAGTGGTGTTGGTGATAGCAAGACTATAAATAAAGGCAATACCACCCCCTTTTCTCCCAGGTCGTGGTAGCGATTTCCAGGTATGCGTATTGGGACAGGCGGTGGTAATGTAGTGGTCATCCTGTTTATCCTGAAGCCAGGTTTCCGTAATGCACAATATATCATATGACGATCTATAATTAGGTCATGGATCTCGTGACATTTGTTTTTAATGGATCTTGCGTTTATGTGGACGAGACAGAGGGGTGGCCTGTTGTTGATGATGGTTAAAAGATTGCGCGGTCTTTTTGACGCTTTTTTAAATTTCGCTGTATGTCTACGTGCGTTTGAGTAAACAGGAATGTTATAAGACGGGCTGAGTTCTTTTTTAGTGATTTCGGTTAGTGGTGGTGATGGTGATGATGATAATGGTAGCGACATAGGTGAGGGAATAGTGGTAAGAGGGCGGCTTGTTGTTGAGTTGGTCCTGTTGGTACTGTTGGCGGTGATGGTGTGGATGGTAGTGGTGGTGGTGGTGGTGTGTGTGTCGATACATGGTGTGGATAGCGTTAGTGATGGTAGTGACGACGGGAGTGGTTGACTTGGTGAATGGGATTTCTTCTTCTTCTTACCTCCCCTGGTTCCCCTCTTGTATTTCTTCACAAAATTATCACAAGCACATTTTGGGTTTCTTATACCTAGCTTTGAAAT
>NC_088371.1:8715247-8727400 GCF_034508935.2 Berghia stephanieae
CTGCGTCCTGTCACGTCCTACATGTTAAGAGTTGCTGTTGGCTAGGGACCACTTGTAAAGCTCTTTGAGCACGTTTAGTGAATATTGCGCTATATAAAAAAGCTAAAAAACCCCAAACAAAACAAACAAAGATCAAAGGAATCGGTCCAAGCGGAGGATAACGGTTCAGAACTTAACGCTTCCTGGCGCTGAGAGAAGACGCAGAATGAAAGGCCACAGTCGAGAAGAAATTAATCAGAATTGTTTAATTATTACATGTAAACGGCGCCCTTGATACTGCCGTAGTCTGGAAACAAAAAACCCATATTTAAAAATTTGGCCAGAAAACTCGTCCTTCAAATATCGATCGATTTAAATGACCCTCATCTTGGCAAAAAGAAACTCTCAAACCTGGGACTTCGCGAGCGAAGTCCCAGGTTTGAGAGTTTCTTTTTGCCAAGATGAGGGTCATTTAAATCGATCGATATTTGAAGGACGAGTTTTCTGGCCAAATTTTTAAATATGGGTTTTTCCAGAGTAGACGGCAGAATACTGGTGCTGGTGTTAACAAAAGGATCCTATTGCCATTCACGACTCGTGGCTTTGTTAATTATTTCATTTCATTTCAATACTCGCCGCTATTTGTTTCACTTCATTACTCGCCTCTTTGTTTCAAAATTCAATTATTTCTCATTCTCTCTCTCTCTCTCTCTCTCTCTCTCTCTCTCTCTCTCTTCCTCTCTCTCTCTTTCTCTCTCTCTCTCTGTCTCTCTCTCTCTCTCTCTCTCTCTCTCTCTCTATATATATATATATATATATATATATATCACTCTTTCTCTCCACCCCCCCCCCCCCTCTCTCTCTCTCTCTCTCTCACACACACACACACACACACAATTACACACACACAATCTCCCGCTCGCCGTTTTGTTTCAAATCAATCAATCAATGAGAGATTGGAATCAAGGTCGCCGTGACCCAGCATGTCATCGTCTATTGTTATTCCTTCCCCCCATTTAAAAACTACACACCACTCACTGTGTGTGTAATTAACAGTCCAATCAATTTGTCGTCCGTTGGCGACGTACGCACTCTTAGTCTGGGCGATGTGTGACTGACTGGTTATCGATGCCCTGGAGTTTGTGTGGGTTTTGTTATGACAATCGCTTTCGGATCGGAAGGTCCTGGGTTCGAGCCTCGGGCTCGGCGCATAATAGAGTCGTTGGAAAAGGCACTTTACTCACATTCTCTCACCGTACTCAGGTGTAAAATGAGTACCTGGCCGTTGACAGCGTTGTCTTTGTCCGAAAACTTGTAATATCGCCTAACAGGCGTCATGTCCCGTCCTACATGTTAAATGTTGCTGTTGACCAGGGACACCTTGTAAAGCGCTTTGAGCACATCTAGTGGATATTGCGCTATATAAAGCTCAATTATTTGTTTTATTTATTTAATTTATGTCTTTTGGATGGGTTTTATTTTGCTCTTCTTGTTGTTGTTGTTTCGCTGAAGAAGGGTTTTGAGCCAGAAACGTTCACTCTGTGTGTTTGTGGTAGGCTACGCACTTAGTCTGGGCGATGTGTGACTGACTGGTTATTGATGCCCTCGATGTGGAGTGAGTTTGTTTGGGTTTTTGTTGTTGTTGGTTTTGTTGTTGTTGTTGTTGTTGTTGTTGTCTTTGTTGTTGTTGTTGTGTATTTGATCTATGTCTTTATTGGGTTTTCTTTTGTTCTTCTTGTTGTTCTTGTTTCGCCGAAGAAGGGTTTTGAGTCAGAAACCTTCAGTGTTTGGGTTTTGTTGTTGTTGTTGTTGCTGTTGTTGTTGTGTATTTAATTTATGTCTTTTTTTGATTTTCTTTTGTTCTTGATGTTGTTAGCTGAAGAAGGGTTTTGAGACCGAAACGTTCAGTGTTTGTGTTTTGTTTGTTGTTAATGTTGTTGTTTTTGTGTACTCAATTTATGTCTTTATTGGGTTTTCTTTTGTTCCTGTTGTTGTTATTGTTTCGCTGAAGAAGTGTTTTGAGCCCGAAACGTTCAGTGTTTGTGTTTGTTTTTTTTTTGTGTGTGTGTGTTTTGTTGTTTTTTTTTTTTTTTTTTTTTTTTTTTTTTTTTTTTTTTTGGTTCTTTTTTTTTTCAAGCTGTCATAATCATTTTTTGTTTATTACTTTTTTTTTTACAGTCCACAGTTTCTAGGGGTTTAGCCTATCACTAAGGTTGCTATGTGTTTGGGTAAAATCCTCACTTAATCTGCCCACCAGATATAATGCTTTAAAAGAAGTAGTCCTTCAGAGCCATTAGACGGCACGCAATGTAGACGGGGTTCATCCCGATTTTTTTTTAATTGACAGACGCAGCAGCCGATACACAATCAATGATGGGAGAACATTGGGGGGGGGGGGGGAGAGAAGAAGGAAAGGGAGAGGGAGGAGGAGAAGGGGAATGATGGGGGGGGGGAGAGAAGAAGGAGAGATAGGGGGGAGAGAAGGAGAGGGAGGGGGAGAGAGAGAAGAAGGAGAGGAAGGGAGGAGAGCAGGAAAAGGATATCGTCTTGATCCGGGCTCGGGATCGATCACGGTCCCTGTGCGTATGAAGCAATTGCTGATGAGTCGTGCCAGCACACAAACAACACTGTGTATAGATGATGTGTGATTGGCTAAGAAACTCACAACATTGCCACCCGGAAGAATAGCGGACCAACATACAAAATTCTGTGTAACCTTGAACGTTTATAGTCTGGTTAATAGATAGTGTGCGCTTGACTAAGAAATTCACAACATTGCCATCCGGAAGTATAACGGACCAACACACAAAACTAAGTGTAACATTAAACGTTTGTAGTCTGGTTAATACGGTTAAGAGAGAATTATTCATAAACGCGGATGGCAAAACAAAGCAAAAACAAAGACCTGAGTGACGTCAATTTCAGTTCTATCTATAACCTTTAACGTATAATGATGTAGTATATATATATAGGATTAAATAGTTTGATGTCACGTCCGCCCATGAACCATCAGCTTGGTTGTAAATAAAGAAAATCGGTACTTTTTATTCTTCATGCTGGCTAGAACCTTTTCACATGTCATGTGATCATAATGTATAAAAGTCAAAACATGATCAGATTTATAATAAATTTCAGTCGGGTTATAGGCAACATCATTCGGCGGAAACTGCACTTGTTAGGGTTGTCAATGATCTCCTCTCTGTTATAGACAATGGCTCATGTTCTTTGCTGAATTTGCTTGACCTGTCGTCTGCTTTTGATTCTATTGATCACATTCTTCTCCTCAAACGTCTTGAAATTACTTATGGCGTGTCTGGTGCAGCGCTTGATTGGTTTAGGCCATATTTGTTTAATCGTAAACAGATTATTACGGTGGATGAATATAGACCTGAGGAAATCATTCTTGATTGTGGGGCTCCCCAGGGTTCAGTACTTAGACCCGTTCTTTTCGTTTTGTACGTTGGACCTCTGTCTAAAATCATTAGAAGTTTTTTAACACCAATACGCTGATGATACGCAATTGTACTGCGTTTCCAATACGAGAAATTTACAAGAAGTATCAGCCGGTAGTAAGAATTGTATCCAAAGTGTTAAGAAATGGATGAATGAGAACAGACTGAAACTGAATGATGATAAGACAGGTGCTGTATGTTGGGAACAGGAAGTTGAAAAGTGAAACAGATTTGAAGTTGGGGGATGCCGCCATTCAAATTGTTGACAAAGTGAAAAACCTTGGACTCTTAGACTCTGGACTGTCGATGGAGCATCAGGTTAATAATTTGGTTAGATCTCTCTTTTTCCAACTAAAAAAGATTGTTTCCATCAGATGGTTCATACCTGAGGATGTGACCAAACACCTGGTTGTGTCCCTCGTACTATCGAAATTGAATTATTGCAATGCTCTGTTGTTTGGCGTTTTTTTTAAATATAATATGAGACGTCTTCAGATTGTCCAAAACAGCGCTGCCAGAGTGGTATTCATGAAGCGTAAGTACGATTCTGCCAGACCTCTGCTTCATGACCTGCATTGGCTGCCTGTTGAGAAAAGGATTAAATTCAAAGCTTGTGTTTTAGTGTATCGTTGTCTTGAAGGTACTGCCCCTTCCTACATTTCGGAACTAATTGAAAGATATTCAAAACTCCGCCCCTTACGTTCGCCAGTGATTCCCCCAAACTAGTTGTCCCTCGAATACGGAAAAATGCTGGAATGAGATCCTTTTCTCATTTCGGACCGTCTGTTTGGAACGCCTTACCACAGAGCATTCGTAAAAAAGAATCTTTGTCTATTTTTAAACGTTCGCTTATAACATATCTGTTTCGTCTTTAGTAGATGGTATGAGAAGCAAGATAGGTCTGTCTGGTTTCTATTGTGTGTTGTGTGTGTTGTGTGTGTGTGTGTGTGTATGCTTGTTTCAGCCAAAGTAATTTGTAATTTAAGCGCTTAGAGTCTATTGTTTCGGAGTTATAGCGCTATATAAGATTTCAGCATTATTATTATTATTATTATCATTATTATTATTATTATTATTATTATTATTATTATTATTATTATTATTATTATTATTATTATTATTATTATTATTATTATGTTTTTCTCTTCTGGATACGCTTCTATGCTCGTCGGAAAATTAGTTCATAAGAGCGTCCGCCATTGTTCCGATAGTTTAGAGACTGTTACTAAGTTACTATGCGTCATTACGAGGGAAGCGTATTGTCAGCAGCTTCTTATGGTTCTCACACTCAATCCTCGAAGTCCGGTCCGCCTTCGTGCACCGTCGCGAACCCGCCCGGTAGCATCGTCACAACACACCGTTCAACTAGATGATCTGCGGGTATACATTCGGGTTCTTGCCCAAATCGGGTAAATGTAGGACAGGTGGAAAGACCCCACTAATGAAGCGCACTTGCCGTGAGGCGGCTCCTCGACCGAAGCCGATTGGCGGGCTAAATAACGCAAAGGGACCAAGATCGATCTGGTGGGCGGGGGGGGGGGGGGGGTGTCGAGGTTTGTTTTTTTCCTGAACCCCCCCCCCCCCCCCCAACTCCCCCCTTCCCCTTTTGTTTCTTCAACGGTGAATCGATAGCTGAGTCTATTATCAAATCTGTCGAAAAAGTACTTTGCGAATAAGTAGTGTCCTATCCAAAGGATTGCAAGCATTTGCCGTGGTCTGTTTTATACTATAGAAACCGGTTATAAACCCTGGCTCCATAGGCCTATTTATTGGCTCTGTTGAAGGCCTACTTTTTTATGGCGGAGGAATGGGGCGGGGGGGGGGAAGGGTGCTTTGTCTAAGATAAACTCGTCGAGATGCCCTATTAAAATAGTCATGATTATTTTTATTCATTTATTTAATTCATCAACATTTTCATCGTCATCATCATCATCATCATCATCATCATCATCATCATCATCATCATCATCATCATCATCATCATCATCACCATCATCATCATCATTGCCTTTTTCACCCTGGATCAGGGTATAGGCCACAGACAAACAGTTTCCATCCTTCTCTATCCTGAGCTAATTTTTTTTTTCATCTTGTTCCAGGTCTTACCACTTCTCTGTATATCAGCTTCTCTCATTCTTCTCCATGTTCCTCGTGGCCTTTTCCTTCATCTTCTGCATAAACATAATTTTAAATATGTTAACATTTTCTGGCCAAAAATCACAAACAAAAAAAATTATCCTTCTGGCATAAAATCTCAAACTTGGGACCCTTGTACTGTCCTGCTTGAATTCCCAGGTTTGATAGTTTTTGGCTTTTTTTGCCAAGATGAGGGTCATTATAATTGATCGACATATATATATATATATATATATATATATATATATATATATATAGTAAAAGTGCCTTCCCCAAGGACTCAACTATGCGCCGAGTGAGGCTCGAATGCAGGACCTTCTGATCCGAAAGCGAGTGTCGTACCATAAGACCACATAGCCCTATTTATATATATATATATATATATATATATATATATATATGAGTCCTTGGGGAAGGCACTTTTACTCACATTCTCTCACCGTACTCAGGTGTAAAATGAGTACCTGGCCGTTAACAGCGTTTTTTCTATCCGGAAAAAAATGTAATATTACCTAACAGGCGTCATGTCACGTCTTGCATGTTAAGTGTTGCTGTTGGCTTGGGATCCCTTGTAATGCGCTTACTTTGAGCACGTTTTGTGAATATTGCGCTATTTAAAAGCTAAATTTAAGCTCAATTTGATATTTATTTGAAGGACGAGCTTTCTGGACAAAATTTTCGATACGTTTCTTTCCAGAGACCGGCAGATAACTGGTTTAATAAATTTGATGCTTTCAAATGAATTACATCAATATCGATAATTTAAATTTGTAATATCGGCTATTGGTTTCTCATCTAACACAACGATTTATTAGCCCGGGGGTATCAAGAGGAGTAATTATCATTCTAGAATCGATATGATGAGGAAATAAATCGATACCAGTCAGATTCCACAGAACATTAATTTGAATTGCTGAGCAACAAAATCGATAATTTGACATGTTTGGAGCCTCCGATATCGATTTTGTTCAGGTCAGTTTTCTATTTGATGCTACGGAAGGGAGGGAGGAATTGCGTGCAGAAGTGGCCGGTTTGACAAGGAAAGGAAAAAGGGCTTCGATCAAAAGTCTGTGTTGTTTTTGTGTTTTGTTTTGTTTTTTTTTTTTTTTTTTTTTTTTTTTTTTTTTTTTTTAAATTTTGTTTTTGTTATTATTTATTTTATTTTCAAAAGAAATTCTTCTTAATTTCCGTTGTCTTTATTATGTGTCAGGCTACTGGGTGAGTGTGTGTGTGTGTGTGTGTGTGTTTGTGTTGTTGTTTTTGGTGTGTGTGTGTGTGTGTTTGTGTTTGTGTGTGTGTTTGTGGTATGTTTTAAACTATGTTTGTTTCTGATATGATTCTTCTTGTTGTATTTATATAATAATTACGTATTATATTTTACTCATTATTATTCGTTTATTTACGTCCTCTCTCTCCCTCTCTCTCTCTCTCTCTCTCTCTCTCCCTCTCTCTCTCTCTCTCTCTCTCTCTCTCTCTCTATATATATATATATATATATATATAAAACGATCTATCTAATCGAATGTCTATCTATCGAAATATGGCTTCCGGCGACAACAGACGTGTTGTGAATGTTTACCTATTTTCTACACATATTTTTATTCATTTATCATTCAATCGCCGGAATTAACGCCTAATTTTTATTCAAAATGGATGTGAAGTATATATTGTTCCTGATTTTTATATTTATTAGTATATTTATAAGCATAAATGGTGTTTTAGCCTGTGATTTTGCTGCCAAAATAAGCCTATCGATAACTTATACTCCAGAGACTCTCCGATCCCTCCAACCCGTGTCACCCCCACCACCCACTATTGACACATCGTTTATTAAAGTAAGAAAGAGGAGGAGAAAGGGAGGAATAAAAACAAAATTTAACAGACGGCCTTTTCGTCCATTTTTACCCTGTGTAGTGACAGGTAATGTAAGATCACTGAAAAACAAAATTGATGAACTGTTTTCACTGTGTCGTTTTAATAGTGACTTTCGTCAAGCCTCCAGAATAGCGTTAACAGAGACTTGGCTATCTCCTCACATACCATCATCATGTTTTAATATTGAACAATATTCACTATTTCGAGGAGATCGGACTAATGTAAATAAACGAACTGGGGGTGGGTGTGCACATATATTAACAACAAATGGTGCCACCCCAATAACTGTCAGATAAAGAAAATGTATTGTGACGATGATATTGAATTTATTACTGTTTCGTCACGACCATATTATCTACCCCGGGAATATACTCATGTCATCATCATCAACGTCTACATTCCACCATCATCAGACAACACCACAGCGAAAAATATTTTGAGGAAAGAAATACAGGACATTCTAATTAAGTCACCCGATGCCGTATTGATGGTCACTGGCGATTTTAACCAATGTAACGATTTTACTCTCCCGGGACTTCATCAATACGTGGACTGCGAGACAAGGGACAAAAAAACATTAGATTTATTCCTGTGTAATATTAAAAATAGTTATAAATGTTTACCCCGTGCCCCATTAGGTTTATCTGACCACTGCATGCTCTTGCTACTCCCCACCTACCGCCCTGTTTTTAAACGTGTAAAACCAGTAAAGAAAAGTGTACAGATCTGGAATGGAAGTGTGTGTGAAGATTTGCGTGGTTGTTTTGAATGCACTGACTGGAATGTTTTTATCGAATCATGTGATAGTGTGGATGAGCTGAATGACTGTGTGAGTGAGTATTTAAAATTCTGTGAACAGCTAGTGTCTTGTAAAAAAGAAATAAAATATTATCCTAACAACAAGCCTTGGATAACAAAAGATCTAAAACTTTTATTGAACCAAAAGAAAACTCTCTATACTAGTGGAAACAAAAAAGATCTGAAAACAAAACAAAAAGAGATAAAGAGGGTAATATCTAGTTGTAGAGATAAGTACAAAAATAAAATTGAAAAATGCTTTTCTTCTGGGGATATACGGGACACGTGGCGGGGGCTTAAAACTGCTGTTAACTATAATCCAAAGCCCACGATTATATCAGAAGATATCGAAATTGAAACTTTAAATAAATTTTATTCACGTTTCGACACAGCAAACAAATTTGATATTGAAAATGAAAAACATAAATTAGACAGGGCTTTGGAAGATGAAATGACTATTGAGGTCAGTGAAGAGGAAACGAGATTCGTATTTTCGAAACTAAACGAGAGGAAGGCTGCTGGGCCGGATGGATTGAAAGGAAAACTATTAAAAGAATGTGCCCACCAGCTTTCCCCCATTTATACACATATTTTTAACTGGTCCCTCCAATGCGTTTCGATCCCTGAAATTTGGAAAACTTCAAAAATTATTCCTGTTCCAAAAAAAGAAAAACTTGAAACTATGAACGATCTCAGACCTGTTGCACTGACTTCAATAGTCATGAAATCTTTAGAAAAACTTGTTCTTGTTAAAATTAGGAATCAGTTTATGCCATTGAGTGATAGTCATCAATTTGCTTACAAACCAGGACGTGGCGTAGAGGATGCCATTTTGCTGTTTACAAACAACATCTACAGGCATCTAGATCACGCTAGGAGCTATTGCAGATTGCTTTTTGCAGATTTTTCTTCAGCGTTCAATACAATGCAACCTCAGTTGGTTGTTCAAAAATTGACTAGTCTGAATTTAAACAAGTATATAATTGCTTGGGTGCTCGAATTTCTTACGGAGAGAGCACAATATGTTCAATTAGGACAAAACAAATCTTCCTGTATAACTACAAATACTGGGGCTCCTCACGGTTGTGTATTGTCCCCTGTATTATTCACAATATACACGAATGACTGTAGAAGTCAAAACCTGAGTGTACCTTTAATAAAGTTTGCAGATGACACCGCTCTTCAAGGCCTCATAACAAATGGCAACGAAGTGGCTTATAGGCAAGAAATTGATAGATGTGTGTCTTGGTGTGATTCCCACCACCTAGAGCTTAACATAAGCAAGACAAAGGAGCTAGTGATTGACTTTAGGAGAGTGAAGGAACCGATAGAACCGTTAAAATTAAAGGACCAATTCGTCCAGCGAGTTCCTCACTACAAATACCTTGGTGTAACGATTGATGACAGGCTCAAGTGGGATGAACACTTGAAAATAATTAGGCATAAGATGTGCAGACGTACATATTTTTTATCAAAACTCTCTCAGTTTAGAATAGATAAAACCCTCTGCACATTATTTTATAGAGCAGTAATCGAAAGTGTTTTGTCATTTTGTATAACAGCTTGGGAGGCAATTGCTTAGCAGTGGAAAGGAACAAAATAAATTCAAATATTAAAAAATCCATTAAACGCTATATAAATGATGTTGACGATGTAGATCTTTTATACGAGAAATTTTGTATAAATAAAATAACTAAAATATTAAATGACCAGTATCATCCACTAAGACCATCAATTATTATGTCAGAAAGAAGTGGTCGCCCTTTCTCTATTTCAACGAAAACAGAGAGACACCGAAAATCTTTTCTGCCGTCCAGTATTAGGCTTTATAACAACAAGCAATAATCATTTTATATAATTATTTCTCATTTTTACTTTTTAAAAAATATAAATATTAATTTATTTGTTTTGCAATCTTTTCAATTTTCAATTTATAGTGACAGTTTTAACTATTTTACAGTGTTGAAATTATTCATATTATAAAGCGCAGCTCTGGTTATAGAGCTGCTCCTTTTTTATATATATACATCCTATTTCCATTGTATTTTTATCTTATGTGTAAATTATAACACGTCTGTACAAAAAATTTCCTTTTTGGGATGCAATAAAGTATTATTATTATTATTATTATTATTATTATTATATTATTATTATTATTATTATTATTATTATTATTATTATTATTATTATTATTATTATTATTATTATTATTATTATATATCCATCTATCTATCCCTCGATATATCTATCTATCTATATATCCACCGATCTATCTAACTGTATATCCATCTATATATCTGTCTATCTATTTAACTACCCATCTACCTCTCTATCTGTTAATCTATCAATCTATTTATCTGTCTATCTATCTATCTATCTATCTATCTATCTATCTATCTATCTATCTATCTATCTATCTATCTATATATATATATATATATATCTATCTATCTATCTATCTAACTCTCTGTCTATCCATTCATCTATCTATCATATATATATATATATATATATATATATATATATATATATATATATAGATTTGTCTATCTATCTAACAAATCTGTCTATCTATCTGTCTATTTATTTATCTATATATCTATCTTTCTAACGCTCGAAACAATATTGTAGAAGTTGATCATATTTTACCTATCTTTCTATTTATTTAACTATGTATATCTATTTATCTATCAATCTATCTATCTATCTATCTATTTATCTATCTCTCTATCTATCTATCTAATCCGTCTATCAATATATCTATCTATCTAACTACCTATCTATGTTTCTGTGTAACCAACTACATGGAACTGGAACCCCATAAGTCCGCACTTACGATACGTAATATCATCATATTCTCAGATGTAACTGTACTGTGACCACCATTCATTTATAAGAAGACTCATTTCTTCCATTAAATTGCCTCTCTCTATTCATATCATCGTAAACAACTTGTTATTTGTTCCTATTAAAAAAGGAACTAGTAAATTCTAGTGGGGGGGGGGGGGCTTATTTGTCACATCTGCTTTATTTTATGAATGTAGTCGAGTTAGCTCTTGAGCGCTCGTCAGATCTCGCACCGTGGGATTCAAACCAGGGACTTTTCTATTTGAAGGCGAGTCCCCCATACAACTGCTAGACCAAGAAAAGCGCATAAAAGGCAAAAATAAATAAATAAATAAATAAATTAAATAAAAGTAAAATAAATTAAAAAAAAAACAAAACAAAAAAACAATAATAATAATAATAATAATAATAATAATAATAATAATAATAATAATAATAATAATAATAATAATAATAATAATAATAATTATAATAATAATAATGATAATAATAATGATCGACGTGTACTTATTTGCAGGTCTGATAACCCAAATTATTATGGGCTCATTTTTGTAATGGTAATAAACTCTTAAACCAACGTGTGCTTATAAACAGGTCTGATAACCAAAACCAACGTATATTGATACACAGGTCTGACAACCCAAATTATTATGGTCCCATTTTTCTAATGGAAATGCTCTCAAACCAACGAAAAAAAAATATATTATTCTCTATCACAACAATGTTAAATAAAAAAGGAGCCCTTAATTATATCCTATTATCAGACCTGAAAATATGCACACGTCGTCGCCAAAAAAAAAAAACCCATTCATTGTCAATGACCGGAAAAAAATTCCAAAATCGCAAAAAGTCATGGATGTCGTTATGAAAAATTCATCTTCACGTTCCTTGATTCCTTTTATTCGAAACCCGTTTGTTGTTCATTCTGCAACTCCACGCTTGAAAGTGTCTGTCTGTATGGTGCGACCTGTGGAGCACCAAAGTGGACGCGTTCAGTCGGAAATCTTGCTTGCTTTACAAGCGAATGGGCAGAATTATTAAGAAGAATAATTGATGATAATTTTCA
>NC_088371.1:8727498-8747498 GCF_034508935.2 Berghia stephanieae
ATTCCCACCCCGATCAAACATGCTCTAGGCGCTTTACACGTAGGAATAATAACTGAGCGGATTAAATGGAAAATGAAATTATTACATATTATAGAGGCACATAGAAACACTCACACACTCACACACACTCACACACACACACACACACTCACACACAGACTCTCTCTCTCTCTCTCTCTCTCTCTCTCTCTCTCTCTCTCTCTCTCTCTCACACACACACACACACACACACTATCTACCTATCTATCTATCTATCTATATATCTATCTATCTATTTATCTACATCAAACCATCTATCTATCTATCCATCTATCTATCTATCTATCTATCTATCTATCTATCTATCTATCTATCTATCTATCTATATCTATCTATCTAACATTATAATCAACATTCTATCAATCTATCTATCTATATCTCTCTCACACAAATATACTCTCTCTCTCTCTCTCTATCTATCTATCTCTATCTATCTATATATCTATCTAACAATCTATCTATCTATCTATATCTCTCACACACACACATACACACTCACTCACTCTCTCTCTCTCTCTATCTATCTATCTCTCATACACACACACAGATACATACACACACATAGACCAAGACTGTCACACATTACCGCAATCCATAACACATTCAAAACCATTGACACACAAAAATAAAGATTTTAACACGTGTTAAAAGAGTTTTATTCATTTCACTGCCGTTCTCTGAAAAAAAAAAAAATAAAACACGTTTTCAACAATTTGGCCAGAAAACTCATCCTTCAAATATCGATCCATTTAAATGACCCTCATCTTGACAAAAACTTTTAAACCTGGGACGTCAAAGAAAACTTCGCGAAAATCCAGGTTTGAGAGTTTTTGCCAAGATGAGGATTATTTAAATTGATCGATATTTAAAAGGTGGGGGGGGGGGGTTAATTTCCAAAGCATATATTATTATAGATAGTATGTCATACAATAAAGCTATGGGAAAGAGTAATCGATAAGAGGATTAGAAAAGATGTAGACATAAGTAAAGGACAGTTTGGACTTTTTGCTGGTAAAAGTTTAACGGATGCTATATTTGCTCTAAAAGTGACCGCAGAGAAGTATCGAGAAAAGCAAAGAGAATTACATTGCGTGTTCATTGACCTGGAGAAAGCATATGATTGGAGAAATGTGGTACTGTCTAAGAGCAAAGGGGGTAACAGAAATATATATCAAAGTTATCAAAGATATGAACAAAGGAAACAAAACAGTGGTATGGACAGCTCAACTGATCCGTTTACTGTAAGAGTTGGATTACACCAAGGATCTGCTCTCAGCCCACTGCTGTTTGCAATAGTAACAGAACCCATTCGGCGAGAGGCACCATGAAACCATGTGGATGGTGTAGTATTTTTGAGTGATACAAAAGCTAAGGCGGAAAAGGAACTGGAGGGTTGGAGACAGGTGTTGGAAAGGAGGGGATTAAGGGTAAGCAGATCGAAGACAGAGTATTTGTGCATCGGACAACAGAGAGCAGAACCATCAATAAGGATAGAAGAGGAGGTGCCAGAAACAAGCCAATTCAATTACTTAGGTACAACTGTTCAATGAGATGGGGGCAATGAGATGGAGGTTAAGAATAGGATACAGGCAGGCAGGAATAATTGGAGGAAGGTAACTGGACTTATGTGTAACAAACGAATTTCCGAAAAGCTGAAGGGGGAAATATAAACACCAGTTGTAAGACCAGCAATGTACTAGAGACAGCAGGTACAACAAAGAAACAAGATAAAGAAATTGAGGTGGCAGAAATGAGGATGTCGAGATGGTCACTTGGCTGGACAAGAAAAGATAAAGTGAGAAATGAACGAATTTGAAGGTTGGCTGAAGTGAAGAATGTATCAATAAAGATGAGAGAAGATAGATTAAAATAGTTCGGACATGGAAAGAAATGAGAGATGGAGTACGTGGGTAGGAAAGCATTGGACTTACAATTAGTGGGAAAGGGGAAATTGGGACGCCCAAAGACTAGATGGTTGGATAAGGTAAAGGACGATATGAAAGAACTGGGCCTGGAGGAAGATGATGCTCTGAACCGAGATGCATGGAGATGTGGCATTCATTATGGCAACCCTGAAAAATGCGGGATAGGCTGAAAGAAGAGGAACATATAGATAGTATGCGTTGGCTAAGAAGCTCGCAACATTGTCATCCGGAAGTATAACGGACCAACACACAAAACTCTGTGTAATCATGAACTTTTATAGTCTGAATAATACAGTTAAGTGAGAATTACACATAAACGCGGATGGCAAAAAACAATAACAAAGACCAAAGTGACGTCAACTTCATTCTATATATACTGTATTTATCTTAGTCTATTCTAATGAATTCATGGCGAATGAAATTTCGACCTCTTGTGGGCGTATTCGGAACGAGTTTGAACTTTTTCACTCACTCTCTCTGTCACTATCTCTCTCTGTCACTATCTCTCTCAATCTCTCTCTCTCTTGACCTCTCTCTCTCTTGACCTCTCTCACCCCCTCTCTCTCTCTCTCCCTCTCCCTCTCTCTTTCTTTCTTTCTTTATTTATTTCTCTCTCTCTCTTTCTTTCTTTCTTTCTTCCTTTCTTTCTCTCTCTCCCTCTCCATCTCTCTCTCGTTCGCTCTCTCTCTCTTTATTTCTTTCTTCCTCTCTCTCCCTCTCTCCATCGCTCTTTCCCCCTCTCTCCATTCCCTTCCTTCTCCATCCCTCTCCATCTCTCTATCCCTCTCTCCATCTCTCTATCCCTCTCTTCATCTCTCTCCCTCTCTCCATCTCTCTCTCTCTTTCCATCTCTCTCTATCTCTCTCCATCTCTCTCTCTCCCTTTTTCTTTCTCTCCCCCTCTCTCTCTCCATCTCTCTCACTCTCGCTCGCTCTCCTCTCTCTCTCTCTCTCTCTCTCTCTCTCTCCATCTCTCTCACTCTCACATATTCTAATTCATTTCTTTTCCTCTCATTTTCTTTATATCCACCCCCCCCCCCCCCCCTCTTCTTCCAAGTCCATCCTTACGTACCATTTAGATGAGATTATCTCCCATTACTGCTGGGAGATGATGTGAGATAAGATGGTCATAATATCAATAAATGAAGTGAGTCGGAATCTGTCAGAAGACAATAGATAGAATGAAGTTGACGTCACTCAGGTCTTTGTCATTGCTTTTTGCCATACGCGTTTATGAGTAATTTTCACTAAACTGTATTAACCAGACTATAAACGTTCAAGGTTACACATAGTTTTGTGTGTTGGTGCGTTATATTTCCAGATGGAAATGTTGTGAGTTTAGTTGCCAAGCGCACACTTGATATATTATAGATAGAACGAAGATGACGTCACTCATGTCTCTGTTATTGTTTTTTTTTGCCATCCACGTTTATGAGTAATTCTCACTAAACTGAATGAACAAGACTGAACGTTCATGGTTACAAAGAGTTTTGTGTGTTAGTCCGTTATACTTCCGGATGGCAAAGTTGTGAGCTTCTTCGCCAAGCGCATACTATCTATAGGGAATTCAAATTATCGCGGCGATGGGGGCTCGAACCGACTAACTTACTGGAACGACAACTCTGCCTGGCCGGGGAAAGCGCGGCTCTACTGTCTGAGCTATCCTGTACCAGTAAGATCGTGGGTTCGAGCGTAGCCATCGTTAAGTGACACTGAAACCTAAAAAGACTGGCATTTTGACGTCATTATTTGTTTTTTGCACCGTCTAGTGAGTTGTCGTTAGTAGTGCTCATGGAAACAAGTGGTCCCATTGGTTGAACTATTGAATACAACTCACGATTTGTTTTGTTTTTTGTTGTTTTTTGGGGGGTTTTTTTGTGGCCCAAGACTTGTCTTTTGACGTCATTTTTCGATCAGTGTCAGACAATAAGTTAACGATGGCTTCGGTTCGAGTGTGGCCTTCGTAAAGTTATGGCCTGATACTGACCAAAAAATGACGTCAAACTGCCAGTCTTTTGCCACAAAAGAAAACAAATCGTGAGTTGTATTCAATAGTTCAACCAATGAAATAACTTGTTTCCATGAGCTCCACTAACGACAACTCACTAAGCGGTGCAAAAACCAAATAATGACGTCAAACTGCCAGTCCTTTTGGATTTCAGTATCAGACTGTAACACAACGAAGGCTACTGTTCGAGCCCCCATGGCCGCAAAAAGTTTTCATTTTCTATTGTCTTCTAACACTTTCCTTCTCACTTCTTTTTTGTTTATTACATATTATCAACATAAGTGCCTGCTCCACTCACTTTTCTGTGAGATCATGGTCGAATGGTCAATGAGTTGACCATCACTGGACCGAATGGTTCAATGACTGGCAGATGGATCGATCGATCGATTCGTTGATGAATAGAATGTGTGATCAGCCTTCTCAAAACGGTAATATATCGGACTGAATCGTGTGCAAAATAAATGGCAAATTAAAATTAATCCTAGCATTATGATTTATATATCATATATATATATATATATATATATTATATAATATATATATATATATATATTATATATTATATATAGCTGCCTTTTGTTAAGGTCGGGGTCAGAGGTGGGGGGGGGAGGGAGAGGAGTCGGTATTTTTTGTGTTTTGTTTGGGGTTTTTATCTTTGTTTTTGTTTTTTGTTTGATTTTTGTTGGGTTTTTTTTTTGGGGGGGGGGGGGGGGGGGGGGGGGGTGTTTTATGTTGTTTTTTTTTTTTTTTGTTTTTTTTTGGGTCAGGGAACTCTTTGTAAAGCGCTTTGAACACGTTTAGCGGATATTGCGCTATATAAAAGCTCAACAGACATGGCTTTGCACAGAAATCATACAGGCCGCTAATGCTGTAAGGTAGGTCGAATCTGTCAGCGATCAGCTTTGAGTTAAAGTAAGTCAAGTCAACTGTCCACCTGGCAGTGAATGGGTAGTCTGTTAGATTTGCGGAAAGTACTTTGTGATAGACTAGTGACCTATCCAAAGGATAGCAAGCCACGGTTCATGCTATAGGGAATGAGATTAGCGGGAGAGTAGCGTCCCTGGATTGGACGTCACCTTACAGAGAGAACGTCAATTTGGTTTTGCGCATGCGTCTCTCTCGTCCTCGCTTTCGGTGAAGTGTCTCAAGCCACTTTCATCCCCGGAAGCGAGGACGAGAGACGCATGCGCACAACCAACATGACGTTCTCTCTCTAATAACTTTTCCGCTGGTGACGTCCAATCAAGGGACGCTACTCTTCCGCTAATCTCATTCCCTATAGAAACAAGCAGCTTAGAATTGGAAGAAGACGATGGAGGTGGATTGGACACTCGCTTAGAAAGAATGACTCAACTATAACAGAGAAAGTATTGGACTGGAACCCTCCGGGCAGAAGATCAAGGGGAAGGCCACGGGGAACATGGAGAAGAATTAAAGAAGCTGATATACAGAGAAGTGGTAAGACCTGGAATGAGATTTTTAAAAAAAGTAAGCTCGGGATAGAGAAGGATGGAAACTGTTTGTCTGTGGCCTATACCCTGACCCAGGGTGAAAAAGGCAATGATGATGATAGAAACCGAGATAAACTCAGGCCCCATAGGACGAATGGCTCTGAAGGACTTCTTTGTCAAGTCATCAATTTATGAAATCTTAGATTTCAACAATGTCACTATAAATTCATTCTAATCATCGTCGTCATCATCATCATCATCATCATCATCATCATCATCATCATCATCATCATCATCATCATCATCATCGTCGTCATCATCATCATCATCATCACATCATATCATCAGATCATCATCATCATCATCATCATCATCATCATCATCATAATCATCATCATCATCATCATCATCATCATCATCATCATCATCATCATCATCATAAAGATGGCAAAATAAAACGACATACAATCATCTAGCGCTGTCTGGATTTCACCAATAACTTTGAGATCTATGCGCTCTTCGGTTTGTTTTTGTTTTTTTGTTTTTCCTTTTTATTCAACAATCTCTCCCCCCCCCCCCCACCAGCCGCATCAGTCTTCTACAGCCACCCCCCCCCCCTCTCAACCCAACTCCCCCCCCCCCCCCCCCCAGCCAAGAACGGTAATTTCCATTTCTTTATCTTTTTATCTATCTCCATCCCCGCCATAACTGATTTAGCTCCCCTTGCATGCACCGCCAAGTGAAAAGCAGACACAATTATTTCGTCTCCATTCATCACCAGGCATAAAGTCATTCGCTTGTCTCATGATAGCGATACAACGAACGGATGGACGGGCGGACGGACGGAAGAACAGACGAACGAACGGACGAACGAACGGGATGATTATTCGAATATCGTTTACGTTTGTATCTCTGTGTTTGCAACAGAACATTCGAATGTTCATTCTTCAACGGACATCAAATCTTTCCCTTGTCTCATGATAGTGTTATAACGAACGGATGGACGGACGGACACACAGACGTACGGACGCACGGACGCACGGACGGACGGGATGATTATTCGAATTACGTTTCCGTTTGTAAATCTGTGTTTGCAAAAGTACATCCGAATGCCCATTCATCAACGGGCATCCGAGAGAAGAACTGCCCTACGGAACCGAGCTCTCCAGGAATGAATAAAGACTGAATAATGACTGAACAGAGCACGGGCAAAAGTTGGGAGAACAGCTGGAAGTATGAAAAAAAGGGGGGGGGTGGCTGAGACAAGCGTATGTACATGTGGATGCCCAGAGCAGACGATGGATCACATCCTTAGAGAATGCCAGGATGGGCCCAGCTGCACTGACCATGACCTAAGAGTCTGCTCCCCAGATGCTGTGGAGTGGGTTCGGTGTTGGAGCGACAAGCTATGATGATGAACGAGCATCAAATCGTTTACTTGCCTCAAAGAGTGTGTAGGGTAACGTAGTTACCAAGAGCTCTCACTTCTTTTAACCGCAATGCTATTGTCGCGTGTCAGGCGAGACAGCGAGGTGGGTGTGCTCCGCGTGTATCATGCGCGCTAGGCTTACAATGAAGAAAATACGAGTAGAAGACGGAAGATGCTTGGCTTCACCAAAAGCGGGAAGTGAGAGCTCTTGGTAACATAACAATCGTTACCTACACGCTCTTTGCTTGCCTCATGATAGTGAAACAACGAACGGATGGAAGGACGCACAGAGGGTCGATATTCCGATTACCGACATTGTTCGTATCTCGATACTGCCGTACTCTGGAAAACCCCATATTTAAAAATTTGGCCAGAAAACTCGTCCTTCAAAAATATCGATCGATTGATTTGACCCTCATCTTGGCATAGAACACTCTCAAACCTGGGACTTCGCGATCAGCAGATCAAAACTCTGAAGTCTATAGATAGTATGCGCTTGGCTAAGAAGCTCATAACATTTCCATCCGGAAGTACAACGGACCAACACACAAAATTATCTGTATCCATGAACGTTTATAGTCAGGTTAATACAGTTCATAAACGCGGATGGCAAAAAGCAATAACAAAGACCAGAGTGACGTCAACTTCATAATATCTATATACGAGCCTCACGGATCATGTTTTATTTAATTTTGGGCGGATCACATAGTAGACATCGTTAACTAAAAGGCCCGACACTAGAACCCGCTTGGACGTATAGTTTTTAGGTTTTTGCACCGTCTAGTGAGTTGTCGTTAGTAGAGCTCAAGGAAACTAGTGATTCCATTGGTTGAACTATTGAATACAACTCACGATTTGTTTTCTTGTGTGGCCAAAGACTGGCCTTTTGACGTCATTTTTTAGTCAGTGTCGGGCTATAGATAGAATGCGCTTGGCCAAGGAGTTCACAACATTGCCATCCGGAAATATAACGGACCAACACACAAACTCGGTGTAACCATGAACATTTTTAGTCTGGTTAATACAGTTTAGTGAGAACAACTCACAAACGCGGATGGCAAAAACAATAACAAAGGCCTGAGTGACGTCATCTTTGAGCCATCTATATAGATATTATGCGCTTGCCTAAGAAGCTTATAACATTGCCATCCGGAAGTACAACGGACCAACACACAAAATTATGTGTATCCATGAACGTTTATAGTTGGGTTAATACAGTTCAGTGAGCATTACTCATAAATGCGGATGGCAAAAAACAATAACAAAGATCTGAATGACGTCATCTTCGAACTATCTATAGATAGTTCGAAGTTGACGTCACTCAGGTCTTTGTTGTTGTTTTTTTGCCATCCGCGTATATGAGTAATTCTCACTGAACTGTATTATCCAGACTATAAAGGTTCACGGTAACACACAGTTTTGTGTGTTGGTCCGTTATACTTCCGGATGGCAATGTTGTGAGCTTCTTAGTCAAGCGCATACTATCTATAGTTTACGATGGCGACGGTTGTACAAGGCCATATAGATATGGGCCAATTGCTCTGAAATACACCTTTTTACATACCGTAAATATGGTTGACATTGATGGGAAAAAAATATCATAACGCCTGACTAACGTCCTGCTAAGTGTTAAATGTTGCTGTTGGCTTGGGACACATTGTAAAAGGCTTTGGGCACGTTGATGAGATATTGCTCTATGAAATATAGATATGCAGAGCATAACAGTTCAATGTTTTGTAGAAAATGGAACGTCTTTGATGGATGATGGATTGTGGATGTTTAAAGTAAAAAAGTAGCCCTTCAGAGCCATTGGGCCCATGGAAAAGGAGTTTATCCCGGTTTCTATAGCCTGAAACGAACAGTAGTAATTGCTTATATTCTTTGGATATTATTATTATTATTATTATTATTATTATTATTATATATTATTATTATTATTATTATTATTATTATTATTATATATTATTATTATTATTATTATTATTATTATTATTATTATTATTTATTATTATTATTATTATTATTATATATTATAATGATGATGATGATGATGATGATGATGATGATGATGATGATGATGATGATGATGATGATGATGATGCATCGTTTAAAGTGTTTTATTTCCCAAATAAATCGAAAAATAATATTTCGTGTCCACAATCTTAGTATCCATACTCAAGCGTATCATAAGGGGTGGGGCAGGGAGGTGGTGGGGGGGGGGGAGGGGGGTGGTTGGTTAGCGTTTGAGAATTATGTTCAAACTGTCAAGGAGTAACACAGTTCTCGTTATTGATTGGCGGATGAGGGCTGTGGCTGTGGATCTAATATGGGGCCAGGCGAATAAGCCGAAGAGGCGATGATAACGAAGGGGTCTCTGTTGTCTTAAGACGGTTTGTTAGCCGGGGCGAGAAGATTGAAAAATATTTTAAATTTAGTTGGATTTAGTTGGGGAAATTTGGTTGGATGATTTCGATGAGGTGGTGGTGGTGGTATTAGTAGTAGTAGTAGTAGTAGTAGTAGTAGTAGTAGTAGTAGTAGTAGTAGTAGTAGTAGTAGTAGTAGTAGTAGTAGTAGTAGTAGAAGAAGTAGTAGTAGTAGTAGTAGTAGTAGTAGTAGTAGTAGTAGTAGTAGTAGTAGTAGTAGTAGTAGTAGTAGTAGTAGTAGTAGTAGTAGTAGTAGTAGTAGTAGTAGTAGTAGTAGTAGTAGTAGTAGTAGTAAGTGTGTAGTATAGTAGTAGTAGTAGTAGTAGTAGTAGTAGTAGTAGTAGTATAGTGTAGTAGTAGTTAGTAGTAGTAGTAGTAGTAGTAGTAGTTAGTAGTGTAGTTAGTAGTAGTAGTAGTAGTAGTAGTAGTAGTAGTAGTAGTAGTAGTAGTAGTATAGTAGTAGTAGTAGTAGTAGTGTAGTAGTAGTAGTAGTAGTAGTTGTAGTAGTAAGTAGTAGTAGTAGTAGTAGTAGTAGTAGTAGTAGTAGTAGTAGTAGTTGTAGTAGCAGTTGTTGTAGTAGTAGTAGTATTAGTAGTAGTTTAAAAATTGAGCATTTAATAGAGCAAAATCTACTAAACGTGCCTAAAGCGTTTTACAAAGGGTCCCAAGCCAACAGCACCATTTCACATGTAGCACGAGACAAGACGCTAGCGTACGTATTACCATACTGAGTATTGTCTTCACCAGGTACTATTTGGATAACGCTATGTTCAGTATCATAAAGTATTTCGCAAAATTAAAATTCGGTGGGATGTAAAAAATCGACGCAGGACATTTTCCTGAAGGAGTATCTCATGACTATGACAGGACAGCTGTCAGAGCTGGACTCGAACCCAGGACCTTCAGATCAAAAGGGAGGTAAAAATGCGAGGATGGCTGATCTTTATATAATGTCGACCAGCATTCTAATATACCAGAAGATCTGATGATTTCGATAAGGCTGTGGTGGTGGTGGTGGTGATGGTGGTTGTGGTAGTCTGTGGTGTCGGCAGTAGTAGTAGTAGTAGTAGTATTAGTAGTAGTAGTAGTAGTAGTAGTAGTAGTAGTAGTAGTAGTAGTAGTAGTTGTAGTAGTAGTAGTAGTAGTAGTAGTAGTAGTAGTAGTAGTAGTAGTAGTAGTAGTAGTAGTAGTAGTAGTAGTTGTAGTAATATTCGTAGTAGTAGTAGTAGTAGTAGTAGTAGTAGTAGTAGTAGTAGTAGTCGCACAATCGATAATATTATATTAAATGCGGCTATGTGGTCTAGTGGTATGTCGTATCGGAAGGTCCTGGGTTCAGGCCTCGTTCAGCGCATAGTTGATTCCTTTACTCACATTCTCTCACCGTACTCAAGTGTAAAATGAGTACTTACCTGGCCGTTAACAGCGCTGGCTCTGTTCGAGAGAAAATTGTAATACAGTACAGCCTAATAACGTCTTTTTCTACATGTTTCGTGTTGCTGTTGGCCAGGGACCCCTTGTAAAGCGCTTTGAGCACGTTTAGTGGCTATTTATTGCGCTATATAAAAGCTTTTTTAAAAACTTTTTAACTGTGCTTGACACAACTAAGGAACATAACCCATGGGAAGCGCATTTCCCCCATCATGGAGACAAGTGCAGAAAAGTCAAAGGTTCATAACCCATACAGTATATTAATGATTCAAGGGCGACAACTGTAATATTATGATTTGTTCTCATCAATCTTGGATCGTTATTGATATTAACAAGGTAACTGCCGTATTATGGACAAACACATATTTAAAAATTTTGGCCAGAAAAGTCGTCCTTCAAATTATATCGATCGATTTAAACGAGCCTCATGTTCGCAAAAAAACTATTGAACCTGGGATTTTCAGTAAGACTTAAATTGAGTTTTAAAAAATTGAGCTTTTATATAGAGCAACATCCACTAAATGTGCTAAAAGCGCTTTACAAGGGGTCCCTGGCCAACAGCAAAATTTAACATTTAGGACGGGCCATGACGCCTTGTAAGAGAGTTAGCTTATAGCAAGTGGGTTTAATGAGTTCACAGTACTTGTATATCAGTTAAACTTGGTCATTATAGTGAGTAGTCTAGGACAGTTTTACGTTCCAAAGTTAAAGGATTGGTCATTATATTGAGTACTAGATAATTACTTTCTTTGATCGGTGTTACTTGGTTATTGGGGATAATAGCATCAAATTATAGTTGGAATTTATTATTTGGGCGTACAGATTATTTGGACGTACTGAACGTAAAACTAACTTTTATCAAAAGTAATATTATATCATAAAAGGCGGGGTTTAACATTAATATGTAGGAATTGACGTTTCAGGTTTGAATATGATTTGATCTTACTCTTAGGGGTTGGATTGTAGACTGACGGGGAACTGTCGAAACTAGTAAGAGGTGTGACTTGAAATAATTTACAATAGGGGAAAAACATAGTGTTGCTAGATTCTAGATTATTATGATTATTCTGATTCTACTTTACAATGAGCTGCACTTACCTAAGTTCTAACATCCTACTAAGAATCTTTATTTTACGGACTTAGAAATACTCCACGTATATTGAAAATGGTTACTTAGGCAAAACGACTTAACATTTGGATTGATTTTACGTATTTGGAATTTATGAAATTGATTGAATTATGAAGTACGGTGAGAGAATGTGAGTAAAGGACTCAACTATGCGCCGAGCGAGGCTCGAACCCAGAACCTTCCGATCCGAAAGCGAGTGTCATACGACTAGACCACATAGTCGCACATGTAGACTTAGGCCAAAGTCCATTATTTGAGAGTTTTTGTTTTGTTTTTTGTTTTTTTGTTTTGCCAAGTTGAGGGTCATTTCAATCGATCGATAATTGAAGGACGAGATTTCAGGCCAAATATTGAAATACGTGTTTGTCCAGAATACGGCCGGGAACGGGTTAATGGATGGATGGTCAGTGTGTGGTTAGTTTGGTGGAATGATTTCTGGATTCACTAATTTCGCCTCCTCCTCTTCACCTCCCCCCCCCTCCCTCCACGCCTTCATCCCCTCTTTCTAACATTCTACCGCCTATCACCAACCTCTCACCTCTATCATTCCCCCTCCCCTCCCCCCCCCCTCCCCATACCTCTGTCTATCTTTCCCATTCCACCTTCTCCCTCCTCTCCTCCTTCTTTCTACCTCGTCTCCCCCCCCCCCCCCCCCCTTCCACATCTCATCTCCCACCTCTTCTATTTTCCCAAGAAATGAAATGAGTAGGATAGTGCCAGTCAGAAGAGAACAGACAATAATAACTTCGCAGCGAATGGGGGCTCGAACCGTGGCATTCGTAAAGTTATGGTCTGACACTGACCAAAAAATGACGTCAAAATGCCATTCCTTTGCCACAAAAGAAAACAAATCGTGAGTTAAATTCAATAGTTCAACCAATGAAATAACTTGTTTCCATGAGCTCTACTAACGACAACTCACTAAGCGGTGCAAAAAACAAATAATGACGTCAAACTGCCAGTCCTTTTGGATTTCAGTGTCAGGCCGTAGCCATCGTTATGTTATAGCCTGATACTGAAATCTAAAAGGACTTGCAGTTTGACGTCATTATTTGGTTTTTGCACCGTCTAGTGAGTTGTCGTTAGTTATTGTTTTTTGCCATCCGCGTTTATGAGTAACGCTCACTGAACTGTATTAACCCGACATTAAACGTTCATGGATACACACAGTTTTGTGTGTTGGACCGTTATACTTCCGGATGGACATGTTATGAGCTTCTTAGCCAACGCATACTATCTATAGATAGAATGCGCTTGGCCAAGGAGTTCACAACATTGCCATCCGGAAGTATAACGGACCAACACACAATCTTTGTGTAACCATGAACTTTTATAGTCTGGTTAATACAGTTTAGTGAGAACAACGCGGATGGCAAAAACAATAACAAAGGCCTGAGTGACGTCATCTGCATACTATCTATAGATAGAATGCGCTTGGCCAAGGAGTTCACAACATTGCCATCCGGAAGTATAACGGACCAACACACAAACTCTGTGTAACCATGAACGTTTATAGTCAGGTTGATACAGTTTAGTGAGAACAACTCACAAACGCGGATGGCAAAAACAATGACAAAGGCCTGAGTGACGTCATCTTCAAACTATCTGTAGATAGTATGCAGATGACGTCACTCGAGCCTTTGTTATTGTTTTTGCCATCCGCGTTTGTGAGTTGTTCTCACTAAACTGTATTAACCAGACTATAAACGTTTATGGTTACACAGAGTTTGTGTGTTGGTCCGTTATACTTCCGGATGGCAATGTTGTGAACTCCTTGGCCAAGCGCATTCTATCTATAACATAACGATGGCTACCCTCGAACCCGCGATCTTTCTGGCACGGCAACTCCGCCTGGCCGGGGAGGTCGTGACTCTACCGTATGAGCTATCCACGACCCCCCAAAAATCGCTTCAAATTCTAGTCTGTCTAGAGCCACTCAACCCGACTTCTTGAGGTCACGGGTTCAACACACACTTACTTACATACTAACTTACTTACTTACTTACTTACTTACTACTTACTTACTGACTTATCCGAACCAGCGACCACCTGAGCTCCAGCCCTTCGGTCTTGTGCCATGACGTAGAAGTTAGACGTCTTTTGTAGTTGTTCCAGGTGACTATTCAACACTCACAAACGCCGTGAAGTTAGTTGGCCAGCATTTAAGCTTAATAGCCAATATTCTCAACACACAAACATGTAACATAGCAAAGATTGAGACATTGAGTATGCTCCGGTATTTGGGGTGAATTTTAATTCAGAAAAGTGAATGGAGCAGGCACTTTATGTTGATAATAACAAGAAATGAAGTTTCTATTTTCCACAGCCCCTCCCCCTCCATCTCAATCAATAGATAGTTCGAAAATGACGTCATTCAGGCCTTTGTTATTGTTTTTGCCATCCGCGTTTGTGAGTTGTCCTCACTAAACTGTACTAGACAGACTATAAAAGTTCATGGTTACACAGAATTTGTGTGTTGGTCCGATATACTTCCGGATGACAATGTTGTGAACTCCTTGGCCAAGCGCATTCTATCTATAGGCTACTACTAATGAAGACCAATGACAATTAATTATAGCATGGACTATCCAATCAATTAATAAAGCAATCAGGTGTAAATCAAATAAAGAAAAGATAAAAAGCACTTTACTACCAGCGGATATCTTCGGGGTTTTTTAAAATCAAAGTGAAGGTCATTTTAAACGATTGATATTTGAAGAACAAGTAAACTGTCTAGCAAAAATTTTGAAATACGTTTCTGGGTTTGTTTTTTGTTTTTTTTGGGTTTTTTTTTTGTTTTTGTTTTTTGTGTTGTTTTTTTATGTCAGTATTGCCAAAATAATAAAAGTGGATCTATTAAAGAAAGCGGACTGTACTAACATTGAAAGCCAAATAAAAAGAAGAAGAAGAAGAAGAAGGCGTTGGCTCGGTCATGTGGCCAGAATGAAATAAAGGTAACTTCCCAAGACAGGTCCTGTATTGGGCAGTAGCTGATGGGAAGAGAAAGTGGGGGAAGACCCAAAGAAAAACTTGGCGAAGGACCATGGGAAAAATAAAGAAAGGAAGCAGGCCTGTGCTGGAATGCAAAGTACAGCCATCACTAAAGCAGCCGACCTCATAGAATGGAGATTTCTGGTGGATGGCCTATGTGCCTCAAGGCCCGAAGAAGATGTATGATGGATGCCGTGTGTGTCAAGGCCCGAAGAGGATGTCTGATGGATGCACTATGTGCCTCAAGGCTCGAAGAGGATGTCTGATGGATGCCCTATGTGCCTCAAGGCCCGAAGAGGATGTCTGGTGGATGGCCTATGTGCCTCAAGGCCCGAAGAGGATGTCTGATGGATGCACTATGCGTCTCAAAGCCCGAAGAGGATGTCTGATGGATGCCCTATGTGCCTCAAGGCCCGAAGAGGATGTCTGATGGATGCCCTATTTGCCTCAAGGCCCGAAGAGGATGTCTGATGGATGCCCTATGTGCCTCAAGGCCAGAAGAGGATGTCTGATGGATGCCCTATGTGCCTCAAGACCCGAAGAGGATGTCTGATGGATGCCCTATGTGCCTCAAGGCCCGAAGAGGATGTCTGATGGATGCCCTATTTGCCTCAAGGCCCGAAGAGGATGTCTGATGGATGCCCTATGTGCCTCAAGGCCCGAAGAGGATGTCTGATGGATGCCCTATGTGCCTCAAGGGCCGAAGAGGATGTCTGGTGGATGGCCTATGTGCCTCAAGGCCCGAAGAGGATGTCTGATGGATGCACTATGCGTCTCAAAGCCCGAAGAGGATGTCTGATGGATGCCCCATGTGCCTCAAGGGCCGAAGAGGATTAAGCAAGTAAGTATAGAACTGATCTTGTTGGACCTAGAAAGTTAACCATACGGACTCCGAAAACATAAGGGAGGCAGAGGATAGATTGTCGGTGGAACAGCGTGGCTCAGCGATACAGTCTTTGCTTCGTAACCGAAAGGTACCATGTTCGATCACCCGCCGCTGCAAGTCACCTCGCCCTAGCTCAATTTGCGGCGCTACACTGCGGCGGACGCATGGGTTATTCCAGTCTTCCATTGGAATTAATAGACTCTAAAGAAAAAATTCCCCCATCGGATGTATAATGGGAATTTTATTAATTTTTGAAATTATTATATTGGAGAGATAACGAAATCGTGCCGATCAACGAGATACGAGAGAGAAAAAACAACCCGGATCTAGCATCTTACGTCTTACGTCGTCGTGTGCTGAGTCTGTTAACGTACACGTAACGTGAAGGTTCTCTAACGATGTGCAGCATAGGTACCACTGAGGCGTATCTAAGGCCGAGCGATAGATGATAGTTTGGGTTGCTGGTAGCGACATCTAAATGGACGGTGGTTGCTGATCAATGAAGGTATAATATCAATCTGCATTCCCCTTCCTTCTTCCAACTCTCTCTCTCTCTCTCTCTCTCTCTCTCTCTCTCTCTCTCTATATATATATATATATATATATATATATATATATATATATATATAAATGAATGTATATTATATATATATATAAATGAATGTATATTATATAAATAAGGTCATGCATATTTTGTGTGAGTGATCTTATTTATTTTATATGCTTTAACCAACATTATCGAGCACTCTCGTACCTACAAGTACCCACCAACACTCACACACACACACACACACACACACACACACACACAAGAGAGCACAATGACAAATGCTAACATTGCGAAATAATAAAAGATTTCTGTTCATAGAATAATCGATTGAAATATAAATAGAAAAATGAAACATTCACTCTGTGATGTTCGTCATGTCTATAGTGTTGTTTCATCCCCTCTCAGGCCTTCAAGAGAAGAGAAGATTGCGAAATCATCACACACAATTGTAGAAGTTGTTCCAAACTGCATTGTCAATGTTTTATTTGCAGCTCCTTATATGGAAATGTTGAGCTTTATTATTTCACGTAGTTTTTTTAAAAATATGTTTCTTTTGTAATATAAATTTGTATATATATATATATATATATATATATATATATATATATATATATATATATATTATATATTCAAATATAGATGGATAAACAGGTATATATATATATATATATATATTATATATATATATATATATATATAAAATGTAAATTTTCACTCACATTATTCTTGCCAAGACGATTCGTTTCAGTGTTCCCACCTCATCAGTCGGCATAATCCATTTGTAAGAAATGTCCGTAGAAAACTCCAAACCAACGTTGGTTTGGAGTTTTCTACGGACATTTCTTACAAATGGATTATGCCGACTGATGAGGTGGGAACACTGAAACGAATCGTCTTGGCAAGAATAATGTGAGTGAAAATTTACATTTATATATTAGCTCTAACCACCATTATCGAGCACTTTCGTACCTACAAGTACCCACCAACACTCATAAATATATATATATATATATATATATATATATATATATATATATATATATATAATAGATAGATAGATAGATAGATAGATAGATAGATATATAGATAGATAGATAGATAGATAAATATATAGATTGATTAGTGGGTTGATAAATAGATAGATCGATAGATATATAGTTAGATGGATAGAAAGGCAGATAGATAGATAGATAGATAGATAGATAAAGAGGTAGATAGATAAACAGACAGACAGATAGATAAATAGATAGATAGGTAAAGACATAGATAAATAGATAGAAAGATAGATAGATAGATTGACAGACAGACATATATATATATATATATATATATATATATATATATATATATATATATATATATAGTTGAATATAGAGATAAATAGAAATACTGTCATATCAAACAACAGACCCAAACAGTTATCCGTCCCATTCTATAAAACAATCTATAATAAATCTACTCACCGTCCTAGTATCCGTAGTGTTAGTTCCATCCCTGAAATACTCACATCTGTAACACGGATGAATGTCCGTCCTTCTGACACGATAGTAAGGTCTCCACGTATAATCGTCATTGATTCTCAATTCCAATCCTTTTGTGATGGGGAGTGGAGGTGTGTGTGTGTTTGTGTTTGTTGTGTTACGGCATCATAACATTTTCGATAGTATTGTATTCTTAGTTATAGAAAATAATTATTGAATTTGATAACAAGAGTAGATAAAACGTGTTTAAGATTTGTTGTGTTGATGTTGTGATGTGGCGATTGGTTGTCTTTCTTGTTATGTATAAATATGTTAGTAGTATATGCTGATGATGATGTCAATATCGTAGTAACAATAAGGATGATGATAATAGTAATAATATAAGAAATAATAATAAATAATAATAATAATAATAATAATAATAATAATAATAAATAATAATAATAATAATAATAATAATAATAATATAATAATGATAAAAATAAGAATAATAATAAAAATAATGATAATGATAATGATAATAATAATAATAATAATAATAATAATAATAATAATAATAATAATAATAATAATAATAATAATAATAATAATAATAATAATAATAATAATAATATAATAATAATAATAATAATAATAATAATAATAATAAATAATAATAATAATAATAATAATATAAATGAATGATGATGATGATAATGATATAATAATAATAATAATAATAATAATAATAATAATATAATAATAATAATAATAATAATAATAATAATAATAATAATAATATATAGTAGTAGTAGTAATAATAATAGTGACCATTTGCCCAAGGTGGGGAAACGTGATCATGACTCACTCCTTATATCATTAAATCTTTCATCCGCCAAACATCCTTCACGTGTTTATTTTGATTATTTCAAAGGTAATTACAATGCTCAAGAGAAGACCTGAAGGCCGTGAATCGGGATGCTCTTGAAGGCTACGGTGTGAATGAAGCGTGGTTGATTTTTTTTTAAGACAAACTAAAATGTAAACAATCTAAACACATTCCATTAAGACTTTTAAAATGTTAGATCTAATAAACTGTTGTGGTTGACAAAAAAAAAACGTTAAACGTACAATCAATGAGAAACAGAAATTGTACAAGAAATTCAAAAAGTATCTTACAACAAATAATATTCATAATTGGATTCAGTAGTCTGATGTCACGCGCCCGGCAACGGCGGCCATCTTGGTTCTAAACAAAGAAAATCATTACTTTTTATTCTTCATGCTGGCTAGAACTTTTCATTCCCTTTTCATATGCCTTTTGATCAGAATGTGTAAAAGTCAAAACATGATCAAATTGATGGGGGGGGGGTTTTCCCTCTGGATACGCGTTTAAGCTCGCCGGAGAAATATTTCATACGGCGTCCGCCATTGTTCCGATAGTTTAGAGCCAGTGTTACTAAGTTACCATACGTCATTAGGAAGGAAGTGACGTTACGACTGTTAAAAACTATTAGATATTACTAGATATGTCAAGGTTAGAAATAACACCAAATACACGGTTCAAAATACTATGAAAACGTTAGAATGTAGATTGGTAAACGAATGTAAGAATAGTCCGAAAGGCTTTTGGAGATACGTCAACAGAAAGTTGAAAAGAAAACCAAGTGTTAGTGTCTTACTGAAAGATGGCGGTACCAAGGTTACTTCGGATATAGATAGTATGCGCTTGGCTAAGAAGGTCATAACATTGCCATCCGGAAGTATAACGAACCAACACACAAATCATTGTGTTATCATGAACTTTTATAGTCGGGGTAATACAGTTTAGTGAGAATCGCTCACAAACGCGGATGGCAAAATACAATAACAAAGGCTTGAGTGACGTCATCTTCGAACTATCTATAGATAAAGCTCATGTTTTAAATGATTATTATTTTATCCCTAGCGTTTGTGTCATTTCAAATCGATTCGCTAACGAATTTACAATTCTCCTTGTGATATTAAGCATTCTTGCGACGTTAGTCACAGACTGTCTAGCTTGAAGATGACCAATGGCACGTGCATGTTGTTCTTAACTAAGTCGTGACATCGCGAAGATTAATGGATTGTATTTTGCATTGTGTTTTCCTGCCTTGAAAATAGTTCAAGAAGACACGGATGGCAAAAAAAAAAATAATCTACACACTTCCTGTCCAC
Source organism: Berghia stephanieae (assembly GCF_034508935.2). NCBI lineage: Eukaryota > Metazoa > Mollusca > Gastropoda > Nudibranchia > Aeolidiidae > Berghia > Berghia stephanieae. The sequence continues at coordinate 8,747,416 of NC_088371.1, forward strand.
AGTAAGGGGCTGAAAGGTCATTTTAGCACGTGCGCGACGTGGTGAGCGAATTTCAAGTCAAAAACAAAAACATCGACTATGAT
>NC_088371.1:8749998-8762498 GCF_034508935.2 Berghia stephanieae
ATATATATATATATATATATATATATATATATATATATATATATAATATACATATATATATATATATATATATATATATATATATATATATATATATTATATATAACATATATATTATATATATTATTGAGCTTTTATATAGATCAATATCCACTAAACGTGCTCAAAGTGCTTTACAAGGATCCCTAGCAACACTTAACATGTAGAACATGGCATGACGCCTGTTAGTCGATAGTACATTTTATTTCGGACAGGGACAAAGCTGTTAATGGCCAGGAACTCCTTTTTCACCTTAGTACGGTGAGGGAAAGTGAGTAATAATGAGCCTTTTCCAAGGACTCAACTGTGCGCCGAGCGAGGCTCGAGCCCAGGACCCTTCCGATCCGAAAGCGAGTGTCATACTACTAGACCACATAGCCGCATTTGTTGTTGTTGTTGGGTTGGGGTTTTTTTTGTTTTTTTTTTTAGTTTTTTTTTGTTTTGTATTTTGTTTTGTTTGTTTAGTTTTGTTTTGTTTTTTTCTGAGGATGTTACATAAACGACCTTTTGATATTCTGTCAAATACAATATGCTAGTCGTTTACATTCACTTTATCAAGTCGGTAACGAACGACTCTATACAAAGAATAGAAAGGGGGGGGGAGGGGGGGGGAGGGACCGGCCGGCCGGTCATAGAATAAGCACTGGAAGCGATACACCTAGATCGATACGAACATATCTCGAGTTCTACATGACTCACACACACACACACACACATACACACACACACACACACACACACACACACACTACCCGTCGTCATTCAGCTAGTCAGTCAGTCTGTCAGTCAGTCAGGGTATTAAATTTCAATGTCCCACCACCACAGTCCAGTAATAGTAATAGATAGGGTGTGCCTATGTTATCTAGTGGCATGCATGACACTCGTTTTCGGATCGGAAAGAAGGTCCTGGGTTCGAGCCTCACCTCGCCTTGCCTCGCCATGCCTCGCTTTGCTCGGCGCATAGTTGAGTCCTTGGATGGAAAAGGCTCTCCTTACTCACATTCTCTCCCCCGTACTCAGGTGTAAAATGATCACCTGGCCGTTTACAGCGTTGTCTCTGTCCGAAAAAAGATTGTAGTATTATCGCCTAACAGGTGTTATGTCCAAGTTCTACATGTTACGTGTTGCTGTTGGTCAGGGCGTAGCCATCGTTAAGTTATAGCCTGACACTGAAACCGAAAAAGACTAGCATTTTGACGTCATTATTTGGTTTTTGCACCGCCAAGTGAGTTGCTGTTAGTAGAGCTCATGGAAACAAGTTATTTCATTGGTTGAACTATTGAATACAACTCAGGATTTGTTTTCTTTTTTGGCCAAAGACTGGCATTTTGACGTCATTTTTTTGGTCGGTGTCAGGCTATAAGTTAACGATGGCTACCGTCAGGGAGCATTTGTAAAGCGCTTTGAGCGTTTAGTGGATATTGCGCCATATAAATGCTTTAGTAGTGACATGAACAATAGCTTTGACTACTTGATTAGTTTAACCCAGACCTGCCCAATACTACGAAATATTCGTAGAAATACGAATTTTTGGCTCCAGCAGCTACAGAACTGCATTCACCTCTTTGACTCAATAAATCTTGTTGAAAAGGTAAGTTTAGTTCCTTAGAACCATATTCAGGACTTTGGGGCATTTTTTGATGATGCTAAGGGCAAATTATTTAATTCTAAAGTTATATAAAGTGCCTTTTTTTTTCTTTTTTTCCATTGGAAAATACGACTTTTTGAAATTTCAAGTTGGCAGCTCTGTTTAACCCTCTCCTTATTGATAGAACGAGGTTGACGTCACTCGGATCTTTATTATTGTTTTTTTTTGCCATCCGCGTTTATGAGTAATGCTCACTAAACCGTATTACCCCGACTATAAAAGTTCATGGATACACACAGTTTTGTGTGTTGGTCAGTTATACTTCCGGATGGCAATGTTATGAGCTTCTTAGCCAAGCGCATACTATCTATAGATAGAACGAAGTTGACGTCACTCGGATCTTTATTATTGTTTTTTTGCCATCCGCGTTTATGAGTAGTTCTCACTAAAGAGTATTAGCCAGACTATAAACGTTTAAGGTTACACATAGTTTTGTTTGTTGGTCCGTTATACTTCCGGATGGCAATGTTGTGAACTTCTTAGTCAAGCGCGCACTATCTATACCAGACCTGCCAACTTGGAAATCTTTGTAAAATCGTAGTTTTTAAGAGGATAAAAATAGTAGTCGCTATATTTAACTTTAAAAATCAACAAAATATACCTCCACAAGGATTAACTCACTAAATCCTAGACGTTTTACTAATTTTCAAAATTGGAAAATATGTATTAAAATTGAGCATGTACATAGATAGTTTTATTCAACTATCATTAACATGTAACAACTTAAAAGATTAGCTTTGACACACCATTTATAATTTGTCTCAGAAAAATGTAATGAATAGGCATGGGGTAAAAGTAACCCGGGTATACTACGGATATAGTCGATGTTAGGGTTGAGTGAGTTAATAAATAACACTTCAAAATCCATAAAATTAGGCCGAATGGTGCCAGCTTTCATTATCAATAAGTTTTAATGTCTTAGAGCTAGATTGTAGCCATCATTAACTTATAGCCTGACACTGACCAAAAAATGACGTCAAACTATAAGTCGTAGAGGGTTCTAGCGTAGCCATAGTTAAGTTATAGAAAGCCAAAAAGACTTGCATTTTGACGTCATTATTTGGTTTTTGCACCGCCTAGTGAGTTGTCGTTAGTAGAGCTCATGGAAACAAGTGGTCCCATTGGTTGAACTATTCAATAGAACTCACGATTAACCGAAAGTTGCAATTAACCGAGTTGCGATTATCCGGGGTGAACTGTACAAATGTTCCATGTTTGAGGCATGTCTGTCACAGACCTGATGAAACACTGATAAGGAAGGCTCTGCGATGGACACCCCAAGGAAAGGGGATAATTGAGAGAGAGAGAGAGAGAGAGCGAGAGAGAGAGAGAAAGAAGGGGGGGGGGGATAAAGAGAGATAGAGAAAGAGAGACAGGGAGAGAGATAGAGATAGATAGATAGATAGATAGATAGATAGATAGATAGATAGATAGATAGATAGATAGATAAATAGATAGATAGATAGATAGATAGATAGATAGATAGATAGATAGATAGATAGATAGATAGATATATAGATAGATAGAGAGAGAGAGGGAGGGAGGGAGAGAGAGAGAGAGAGAGAGAGAGAGAGAGAGAGGGGGGGGGGGTACTGAGAGAGTTATATTATATCAACCGAGTATCACGATAGATTGAAAATGGCAACATTTTAGACAGTTTAGCACGATAGGCTGAAAATGGCAACATTTTAGACAGTTTAGCACGATAGGCTGAAAATCGCAACATTTTAGACAGTTTAGCACGATAGATTGAAAATGGCAACATTTTAGACAGTTTAGCACGATAGATTGAAAATGGCAACATTTTAGACAGTTTTGCACGACAGATTGAAAATGGCAACATTTTAGACAGTTTAGCACGATAGATTGAAAATTGCAACATTTTAGACAGTTTAGCACGATAGATTGAAAATGGCAACATTTTAGACAGTTTAGCACGATAGATTGAAAATGGCAACATTTTAGACAGTTAAGCACGATAGATTGAAAATGGCAACATTTTAGACAGTTTAGCGACCAAAAGATGAGAGGAGATTCTATCGTATTGATCATGATTGATGTCAAATTCAACCATTTTTACATCAACACGCCATCTGAGCTCCTAGATCCTCTTATATAAAAAAAACTATAAAATGTCCTATGAACATAACACAAGTCTTCCAGTAGTCTTCAGAAAATATTCACAAGTAACTTGCGAAATATCCACACAAAAAAAAAAAAAAGATGCTATGCGTTTAGGTAAAATACTCACAACATCCGCCAGCCGAATAAAACATTACGAGTTCACAAACCTGTGTGTAACGTCTTTATGGGCTGATTTTTTCAGAGGGCAGCGTGGGTCAGCGGTACGGTCTTTGCTTCGTACCCGAAAGGTACCACCAAGTTCGATCACCCGCCGTTGCGCTGTGTGGTTTTGAGCAAGTCACCTCGCCCTAGCTCAATTTGCGGCGCTGCGATGCGGCTGACGCCTAGGTTATTCCAATTTTCCCTTGAAATAGACCCAAAAGAAAAATTTCCCTTGTGGGATGAATAAAGGTAATTTTTATAATTTAGTGAGAACTAATCACGAACAGGTTGTCTAAGATTAATAACAAAGAGTTGAGCTGCGTGATGTCATCTTCGTTCCTTCTATAGAAAGAGCGGAGGGGACCGGATGTTAAAAACACTAAGGAAATGTTGAGAATAGAAAGGCTATGAATTTTGAAAATATATGAGGTGATCTTTAAGAGCCATTAAGCCCGGTTTCTATAGATTGAAACGGAAATCAGAAAAGTCTTGTTACCATTTGGACAGGACGCGAGTCTATCGCAAAGTACTTTCCGCAAAATCAATCAGGCCCAGTTACACAATTATTGCTGGACGGATGAGGGGGAGTGTCAAAAAAATATCTCGACCGCACTCAGGATCGACCTCGGTCTCTTTGGGAAACGAGTGCTTTACCAACTGAGCTATCGGGACCCCCTTTGAATTAAAAGAGTATTAAAAGAAAGGAGAAGAAGAAGAAAAAAAGAAGAAGAAGAAGAAGAAGAAGAAGAAGAAGAAGAAGAAGAAGAAGGAGAAAAAGAAGAAGTTGAGGAGGAGGAGGAGGAGGAGGAGGAGGAGGAGGAGGAGGAGGAGGAGGTGTAGTAGTAGTAGGAGAATGAAGAAGAAAAATAAGATGATGTTGAAGAAAGAGAAGAAGAAGAAGATGAAGAAGAAGAAGAAGAAGAAGAAGAAGAAGAAGAAGAAGAAGAAGAAGAAGAAGAAGAAGAAGAAGAAGGAGGAGGATGAGGAGAAGGAGGAGGAGGAAGAGGAGGATGAGGAGAATGAAAAAGAAGAAGAAGAAGAAGAAGAAGAAGAAGAAGAAGAAGAAGAAGAAGAAGAAGAAGAAGAAGAAGAAAAGAAGAAGAAGAAGAAGAAGAAGAAGAAGAAGAAGAAGAAGAAGAAGAAGAAGAAGAAGAAGAAGAAGATAAGAAGGAAGAGGAGGAGGAGAAGGATGAAGAGAATGAAAAAGAAAAAGAAGATGATTATGATGAAAAAGAAGAAGAAGAAGAAGAAGAAGAAGATGAAGAAGAAGGTGGAGGAGGAGGAGGAGGAGGAGGAGGAGGAGGAGGAGGAGGTTAAAATCAGTATTGTTTTAATGTGAAGTGTTTTCCATTTTCTCGAATATTCGTTAGTATTTTAGCGATAAGATTGTATTGTCATCAACGATTTTGTTTTGTTTTGTACAGCCCCGCCGCTAATGGCGTTGGGATATAATTTGGTCGTGGAAATGTTGACACCATGGAAACGAGACATCATCTCGAAAACAATGTGAAAAACGTGTTTTAATTGCGCAACTAAACTTTTTACACACGCCGTCTCGTGTGCAAACTTTAAAGGTTGTTTGCGAAAGAGTCGCGAATGTTTTGAAACGTCTGTTAAAATCATTTTCTTTGTGCGGCTATGTGGTCTAGTGGTATGACACTCGCTTTCGGATCGGAAGGTCCTTGGTTCGAGCCTCGCTCGGCGCATAGTTGAGTCCTTGGAAAAGACCCTTTACTCACATTCTCTCACCGTACTCAGGTGTAACATGAGTACCTGGCCGTTCACAGCGTTGTCTTTGTCCGAAAAATTGTCATATCGCCTAACAGGCGGCATGTCCCGTCCTACATGTTAAATGTTTCTGTTTACCAGGGACCCACGTTTAGTGGATATTGCACTATATAAAAGCTCAATATTTTTTCCTTAATCTTCTATATTCTATTTTTATTTTATTTATTTTTTAGAAATGATAAAATGGTAGTAATAACTAAGACAAAAATATATTATATACACAGACAGGAAACTTCTGGGGTGGTAAAAGGGTTTTAATAGCAGAGGGGCGTATCCAGGCGTAGCCATGGTTAACTTACAGCCTGACCGTAGCCATCGTCAACTTATAGCCTGACCGTAGCCATCGTCAACTTATAGCCTGACTGTAGCCATCGTTAACATATAGCCTGGCCGTAGCCATCGTTAACTTATAGCCTGGCCGTAGCCATCGTTAACTTATAGCCTGACCGTAGCCATCGTTAACATATAGCCTGACCGTAGCCATCGTTAACATATAGCCTGGCCGTAGCCATCGTTAACTTATAGCCTGGCCGTAGCCATCGTTAACTTATAGCCTGACCGTAGCCATCGTTAACATATAGCCTGACCGTAGCCATCGTTAACTTACAGCCTGACCGTAGCCATCGTTATCTTATAACCTGACCGTATCCATCGTTAACTTATAGCCTGACCGTAGCCATCGTTATCTTATAGCCTGACCCTAGCCATCGTTAACTTACAGCATGGCCGTAGCTCTCGTTATCTTAAAGCCTGACCGTAGCCATCGTTATCTTATAGCCTGACCGTAGCCTTCGTTATATTATAACCTGACTGTAGCCATCGTTATCTTATATATAGTATGCAGATGACGTCACTCAGGCCTTTGTTATTGTTTTTGCCATCCGCGTTTGTGAGTTGTTCTTACTAAACTGTATTAACAAGACTATAAAAGTTCATGGTTACACAGAGTTTGTGTGTTGGTCCGTTATACTTCCGGATGGCAATGTTGTGAACTCCTTGGCCAAGCGCATTCTATCTATAGCCTGACCGTAGCCTTCGTTATCTTATAGCCTTAAACTGACCAAAAAATGACGTCAAAATACAAGTCTTTGGCCACAAAGGAAAACAAATCGTGAGTTGTATTCAACAGTTCAACCAATGGAATCACTTGTTTCCTTAATCTCTACGAACGACAACTCACTAGACGCTGCACAAACCAAAAAATAAAGTCAAACTATAAATCCTAGAGGGTTCTTGTGTAGCCATCGTTAACTTAGCCCGAAACTAGAACCCACTAGGACTTATACTTCTGGTCCGAAGGTGAGTGTCATACCACGAGACCACATTGCCACATGACACCATCCCAATAAATCTACCTGCTTCTACCGGGAATCAAACCTCAGATCTCCTGATTACCGGTCAGACGTTTCACATTATAAATTTCTTCCTCACGGTATTGTGAGATACCATCAACTAGGCATTCCATGAAGGAATATAGATAATCCATCAAACAAGATGTCTGATGTCAACAGGAATCACCCATATTGTCACAGAGAGATGTTGTCACCTAGGTATTCCATGAAGGAATATAGATAATCCATCAAACAAGATGTCTGATGTCACCAGGAACCACCCATTTGTCCCAGTGAGATGCTGTCACCTAGGCATTCCATGAAGGAATATAGATAATCCATCAAACAAGATGCCAGGAGTCAACAGGAATCACCTATGTTGTCACAGAGAGATGTTGTCACCTAGGCATTCCATGAAGGAGTATAGATAATCCATCAAACAAGATGCCAGGAGTCAACAGGAATCACCTATGTTGTCACAGAGAGATGTTGTCACCTAGGCATTCCATGAAGGAGTATAGATAATTCATCAAACAAGATGTCTGATATCAACAGGAATCACCCATGTTGTCACAGTGAGATCCCGTCGCCTAGGCATTCCATGAAGGAATATAGATAATCCATCACCAGGATGTCTGATGTCAACAAAAGTCACCCATATTGTCTAATGTGATCAAACTGGGAATTATTTATCTTGCCCAAGGAAAAAAACCATAAACGTACATGAAACGAGGCTCGAACCCGGTCACAGTGCAATACCTTAACCACCAGGCAACACCCTCCCACCCCCGAGACGATTGTTGACCACAAATGGCTTGACCAGTCCACTGTTACAACCACCTATTCTTCCATTATTGACCTCTCTCGTTGACTTCCAATAGCAATGACCCCATTTATATAATAATATTGTTGCTAACTGAAAGGCATTGGCTTCAGGCATTGTAAATTGCCCCCATTAGTACCAATAATCTATACGATAGTATGCGCTTGGCAAGAAAATCACAAAATTGCCATCCGGAACTATAACGAACCAACACACAAAACTGTGTGTAACCTTAAACGTTCATAGTCTGGTTAATACAGTTTAGTGAGAATTACTTATAAACGTGGATGGCAAAAAGCAATAATAAAGACCTGAATGACATCAAGTTCAATCTATCTATAGATGGAATGCGCTTGGCTAAGAAACTCACAACGTTGCCATCCCGAAGTATAACGGACAAACACGCAAAACGATGTGTAACCATGAACGTTTATAGTCTGGTTAATACAGTTTAGTGAGAATCACTCACAAACATGGATGGCAAAAAAAACCCAACAATAACATAGGCCTCAGTGACGTCAATTTCGTTCTATCTATAGATAGAATGAAGTTGACGTCACTCGAATCTTTGTTATTGTTTTTTGCCATCCGCGTTTATGTGAAATTCTCACTTAACTATATTTACCAGACTATAAACGTTCAAATTTACACATAGTTTTGTGTGTTTGTCCGTTATACTGGCAAAAAACATTAACAAAGACATGAATGACGTCATCTTCATTCTATCTATAAATCAGATTATAAACGTTTAGGGTTACACCTAGTTTTGTGTTTTGGTACATTATAGATAGTATGCACTTGGCTAAGAAGTTCACAACATTGCCATCCGGAAGTAAAACGGACCAACACACAAAACTATGTGTAACCATGATCGTCTATAGTCTGGTTAAAACAGTTTAGTGAGAATTACTCATAAACGCGGATGGCAGAAAATAATAACAAACACCGGGGGACGTCAACTTCGAACTATCTATATAATGGCTGGCGGATATCATGAGTTTTCTAACTAAACGCAATGCGCCAATACAATTTTGTGAGACCCACAAATAAAAATGGCTGGCATAAAAACCAATAAGAAAGAGCTGAGTGACGTTAATGTCATTCTATCTATAATATGTTAATTAGATGGGGGGGGGGGGGAGAGAGAGAGTCACGCTCTCACCGGCCAGGCGGAGTTGTCGTACCAATAAGGTCTTGGGTTCAAACCCCATCACCGCCGCGAATTTTTTTTATTCTCTATTGTCTTCTGGCACTTTTCTACTCACTTCATCTCTTGTAGTTTCTACTCAACCAAACTCCTTTTCAATGAGATTTTATTGAATCAAAAAAGTCAATGATATGTTTTTGTTTTTTTTAAGGGTTTTACGGCGCTTGCAACACATTTAGGTTATATCAACGCCAGTAAAAAGGAAGAAATGGGAGAGAAGAAAATTCTAGAATTACAATTAAAGCACCCAAGAGAAAGGAAGACAAAGGGGAACTGGGAACAAATAGGGATCAGATGTAGATTCCAAGAGCCTACCATCAATGTACTTAGTCTGGGATCACCTATAAGTCTCACCTAGACACAAGCACAAGATCCAACAAAGAGAAATACACTCAAATGCTTACATTTCATTATACATTAAAAATAACAAATATAATAATATATAACAGAGAGATGATTTACAAGGAAAAAAAAATATAATTTCTCAAAACAATAACTATGCATTTGACTGTTTCCCTCTCAGTAAGGCCAACATGCCGGACCAGGACAAAACTAAGTAATCTCTTTCCAAGACAAAGACAGAAAGTTGGAAAACAGATATAGGGGGATAGAAGATACAGTATGTACCTCCCTGCCCACTGTGGGAGGTCAGGAACCCCACCCAGAATGATATGTAGTTCTCTCTCTAGCTGGAGCCAAAAATTAGTAATTCTACCAGTTTTTCGTAGCACTAGGCAGGTCTGAGATACCGCCGGCATAACACCGTTTAAGGCGACGATTCACAAATGATCGGTCCTGGTCATAACATAAGATTATCATATTTGATCACGTGACTTTACAATTGCTATAATAAAAGATAATTTGAGCTTTTATTTAGCGCAATATCCACTAAACGTGCTCAAAGCGCTTTACAATGGATCCCAAGCCAACAGCGACACTAAACATGTAGGACGAGACATGACGCCTGTTAGGAGATATAACAATTTTTTTTCGGACAGAGACAACGTTGTTAACGACTAGATAGTTATTTTACACCTTAGTACGGTGAGAGAATGTGAAAATAGTGCCTTTACAAAGGACTCAACTATATATATATATATATATATATATATATATATATATATATATATATATATATATATAGAATGCGCTTGGCCAAGGAGTTCACAACATTGCCATCCGGAAGTATAACGGACCAACACACAAAATCTGTGTAACCATGAACTTGTATAGTCTGGTTAATACAGTTTAGTGAGAACAACTCACAAACGCGGATGGCAAAAACAATAACAAAGGCCTGAGTGACGTCATCTTCGAACTATCTATATATCTATATAGGGCGAGTGTCATACCACCAGATCGTATAACCAACAATGTTATAGATAGTATGCACAAAACTGTGTGTATCCATGAACGTCTATAGTCTGGTTAATACAGTTCAGTGAGCATTATTCATAAACGCGGATGGCAAAAAACAATAACAAAGACCTGAGTGACGTCATCTTCGAACTATCTATAAGTTAACGATGGCTATGGTTGGGCGCGTCGGGTAGGGAGGGTGGGGGGGGGGGAGCTATCCGAAGCATGGGATCGAAAAAGTACTTCAGGAAAGTAGATAATAGAAAGGCTTCCAATAGGAACAGACATTGTCCGTAGTCATTCTCTCCAATGCCTTTCCATTAGGCAGCTTTATTAAGCTTTTGTATAGCGCAATATCCACTAAACGTGCTCATAGTGCTTTACAAGGGGCGCCTGGCCAATAGCAACCCTTCTTAACACGTAGGACGAGACATGACGCCTGTCAGGCGATATTAATTTTGTTTTCGAACAGAGACAACGCTGTTTAAGGCTAGGTACTCATTTTACACATGAGTACGGTGAGAGAATGTGAGTAAAGAGTCTTTTCCGAGGACGCTAATATGCGCCGAGCGAGGCTCGAACCGAGGACCTTCCGATCCGAAAGCGAGTGTCATACCACTAGACCACATAGCCGCACAAAAGTGCCGAGTTCGATCACCCGCCGCTGCGCTGTGTGACGTTGACAAATTATCACCTCGCCCTAGCTAAAACACAGTGTTGCATTGCGGCTAACGCCTGGGTTACTCCAGTCTTCCCTTGGAATGAACCCTAGAGAAAAATTACCCCTATGGGATGATAAAGGGAATTTTATTATATTTTTATATTATTATTAACCTGACTGGGGATCGAACCTCAGACCTGTTACGGTGAGATTTTCGATCGCAAGTGGAGACTGGCTGTTTTCTTTGGAATTTATTTTTCTTGTATTTTTATATCTGCTTGTCTCGCACTGTCCCTATAGATAGTTCTAAGATGACGTCACTCAGGTCTTTGTTATTGTTTTTTTTTTTTTTTTGCCATCCGTGTTTATGAGTAATGCTCACTAACCTGTATTAATCCGACTATAAACTTTCATGGATACACACAGTTTTGTGTGTTGGTCCGTTAGACTTTCGGATGGCAATGTTGTGAGCTTCTTAGCCGAGCGCATACTCTCTCTCTCTCTCTCTCTCTCTCTCTCTCTCTATATATATATATATATATATATATATATATATATATATATATATATATATATATATATAGTTTTTCCCATTTTGAGATTTTTAATTTTTTTTTATATAGCGCAATATCCACTAAACGTGCTCAAAGCGCTTTACAAGGGGTCCCTGGCCTACAGCAACATTTAACATTTAGGAAAGGGACATGACGCCTGTTAGGCGATATTACAATTTTCTTTCGGACAGAGACGACGCTGTTGACGGCCAGGTACTCATTTCACACCTGAGTACGGTGAGAGAATGTGAGTAAAGAGCCTTTTCCAACGGACTCAACTATGCGCCGAGCGAGGCTCGAACCCAGGGCCTTCCGATCCGAAAGCGAGTGTCATACCACTAGACAACATAGCCCCGAGATATTAAGGATTATTTCCCCTAAAATTTCTCATCCAGTTTATTGTTTTATCATATTAAACTTCAACTTCGTACAGATCATGGGAAATTCTTGTGTCAATTGGATTCAGTAGTCTGATGTCACGCCGCCCGGCAACGGCGGCCATCTTGGTTCTAAACAAAGAAAATCATTACTTTTTATTCTTCATGCTGGCCAGAACTTTTCATATGCCTTGTGATCAGAATGTGTAAAAGTCAAAACATGATCAAATTTATGTGTTTTTATTCCTCTGGATACACTTTTATGCTCGCCGGAGAAATATTTCATACGGCGTCCGCCATTGTTCCGATAGTTTAGAGCCAGTGTTACTAAGTTACCATGCGTCATTAGGAAGGAAGTGACGTTACGACTGTTGAAGCGTATTGATGCTTAAAATAAAGTTTACATTTATTCAATTTATCTCATGGA
>NC_088371.1:8767498-8772498 GCF_034508935.2 Berghia stephanieae
AGACAAGGCAACGTGTCCCAAACAAAACATTCCTATTATTTCAAGACAATGTTAAAACAATGATTTGCATGCCTGGTTTTCAATACGTGTCTCCAAGACATTTTCCTTGTTTCTCCTCTCGACAATATCCAAGGACGTCTGTTTGCTTGGGTGCAGTGTTGCCAGCTTTGCGGATTTTCCGCCAAATTGGCAGAATTTTCAAATCGCGGGGGGAAAATGGCCTGGCCGATGGCGGATTTTTTGATGATTTAGTATAACCTTTACAAAAGTTAAAGTATAACAACCAAGTCTAAGTGTTTCTTCTTTTTCCCCCTTAAGTGACTTTAAGAAGCATCTATTGTGAGTTTACTGTTGACCTAGATCCATATCACACAATCTAATTCCGAGTAACCGAGGGTGAAAACAATATCCGACAGTCTAACTCCCGCTCAAACTAAATCGAAACTCCGAATCTTCATGCCTTTAAAAAGGAAACAGTTGTAAATAGGGGAGTAACGTTTAGTAACATCATTTTTATTTAGAGACAATTTGTTGATTATAAGTGTTTTAAATCAAATGGCAGATTTTTTGGATTTTTTTTTTTTTTTTTTTTTTTTTTTTTTTTTTTTTTTTCTGCGGATTTTGGGCAAAAGTCGCAGGACAAGTAGGATAAAGTTGGATAATTTTGGCGGATTTCTGGCATTAAGTTGGCAGTATTTTTAAAAAAGGCATCTGGCAACATTGCTTGGATGCAGGAGTAATCGATCATAGGTCTGTAAAATTTGAATTTATTTAACAAAATGTCAGCCATCTTTGTTCATCGTGAGTGACTCAACTACACTATTCGGTATTATTGATGGTATGAAGATGACGTCACTCAGGTCTTTGTCATTGTTAATTGCCATCCATGTTTATGAGTAATTCTCACTAACCTGTATTAATCAGACTATAAACGTTCAAGGTTACACATCGTTTTGTGTGTTGGTCCGTTATACTACCGGATGGCAACGTTGTGAGCTTCTTAGTCAAGCGCATAATACCTATGCGTGTGGCTATCGTCTGGTCTAGTGGCTTGACACTCGCCTTTGAATCGGAAGAAGGTCATGGGTTTGAGTCCGGGCTCTGACCGGCGCATAGTTGAGTCCTTGGAAAAGGCTCTTTATTTACTTATTACTTACATTATCTCACCGTACTCGGATGTAAAATGTGTACCTGGCCGTTAACAGCGTAGCTTCTGTCCGAAAAAAAAAAATGAATATTGCCTAACAGGCGTCCTGTCGCCTCCTGTAACGTTAAAAGTTGCAGATGGCTATTAGGGATCCCGTTGTGAAGTGCTTTGAGTGCGTTTAGTGGATATTACCTTTGCCCTCGTAAAGTCGTACAATGGCCTGCCACTGACCAAAAATGACGTCAAAATGCCAGTCTTTTGCCACAAAAGAAAACAACTCGTGAGTTGTATTCAATAGTTCAACCAATGAAATAACTTGTTTCCATGAGCTCTACTCACGACAACTCACTAGGCGGTGCAAAAACCAAATAATGACGTCAAACTGCCAGTCCTTTTGGATTTCAGTATCAGGCAATAACAACGATGGCTACGATATAACGCTATAGATAGTATGCGCTTGGCTAAGAAGTTCATAACATTGCCATCCGGAAGTATAATGGACCAACACACAAAACTGTGTGTATCCATGAACGTTTATAGTCGGGTTAAAACAGTACAGCGAGCATTACTCATAAACGCGGATGGCAAAAAACAATAACAAAGACCTGAGTGACGTCATCTTCGAACTATCTTTCGAAAAACTCATATTTTTTTCTATAAGGGTGCAGTTGGTTGCTTAAAGCAAGTTTTGAATTGTAATACCAAGATATATGTGACCCATATCTTCAAGACGGTGATATGTTCAATGTCACCCAAACAGTTAAAATTGATTTAAAAATTAAATTACCCCGTTATATCAGATTGGGTTGTTTTTTTGTTATTTGTTGTTTTTTGTTTGTTTTTGTTTTTGTTTTTTTGTTTTGTTTTTTTTTCTTTTTTTACTCCAATCCATTATTTATATTATTCGTTTGGGTAAAATACTCACAACATACACCAGCCAGATTAAACACACCAAACACACAAAACTATATGTAAACTTAAACGTCTATAAATGGTGTGCGCTTGGCTAAGAAGCTCACAACATTGCCATCCGGAAGTATAACTGACCAACACACAAAACTATGTGTAACCTTGAATGTTTATAGTCTGGTTAATATAGTTAAGTGAGAAATACCCATAAACATGGATGGCAAAAAACAATAACAAAGATCTGAGTGACGTCATCGTCGTTCTATCTCTCGCCTGACTGATAGAATTTACTGAGAGTTACTCATAAAAATGGCTGTCTAATAACAATAACAAAGAGTTGAGTGGCGTTAACTTCGTTTCTTCTATAGATAGTATGCAGATGACGTCACTCAGGCCTTTGTTATTGTTTTTGCCATCCGCGTTTATGAGTTGTTCTCACTAAACTGTATTAACCAGACTATAAAAGTTCATGGTTACACAGAGTTTGTGTGTTGGTCCGTTATACTTCCGGATGGCAATGTTGTGAACTCCTGGGCCAAGCGCATTTTATCTATAGATAGTATGCGCTTGGCTAAGAAGTTCATAACATTGCCATCCGGAAGTATAGCGGACCAACACACAAAACTCTGTGTAACCATGAACGTTTATTGTCAGGTTAATACAGTTCAGTGAGTTTTACTCATAAACGCGGATGGCAAAAAACAATAACAAAGACCTTAGTGACGTCATCTTTGAACTATCAAAACGGGACGCAAAAGAACAAGGATGAATGGTCTTTATTGACAATCAAGTGGGTTAGTCACGTGGCTTGTTATATTCTTGCCTTTTTAGATGCTGTGCTCTTGGCTAAGAAACTCACAACATTGCCATCCGAAAGTATGATGGACCAACAATCTATAGATAGTATGCAGATGACGTCACTCAGACCTTTGTTATTGTTTTTGCCATCCGCGTTTGTGAGTTGTTCTCACTAAACTGTATTAACCAGACTATAAAAGTTCATGGTTACACAGAGTTTGTGTGTTGGTCCGTTATACTTCCGGATGGCAATGTTGTGAACTCCTTGGCCAAGCGCATTCTATCTATAGCTAGAATGAAATTGACGTGACTCATGTCTTTGTTATTGTTTTTGTCATCCGCGTTTATGAGTATTGCTCACTGAACTGTATTAACCCGACTATAAACGTTCAAGGATACACACAGTTTTGTGTGTTTGCCCGTTATACTTCCGGATGGCAATGTTATGAGCTTCTTAGCCAAGCGCATACTATCTATACATAGTTAAGTATGTTAGTCCGTTATACTTCCAGATGGCAATTTTGTGAGCTTTTTAGCCAAGCGCATACTATCTATAGAACCACACGGTCGGTTCATCTCCGGGCGTTGAAAAGCGTAAACAATTGGAGAGGTCATATTGAGTTCAAATAATTGTGTTTTTCTTTGAAGAGGAAGACGTGGTTAGAAGCAGAGAGGGAGCATTTTGAATATTGATGGTTTATCTTGTTGAAACATACAGTGATGGGTCGGGGGGGGGGGGTCATGGAGGGTGAAGGGGTCGTGAAGGTTGGGGGGGGGGCGTGTGGAAGGGGGTCGGAGAGTGTGGGGGACGTGGAGTTAAGGGGGATAATCCTAGAGGGTGCGGGATCTTGGAGGGTGGGGGGTGAGGGGTCGTGGAGTGTGTGTGTGTGGGGGGGGGGTGTGGTGGAAGGGGTCTTGGAGGTAGGGGGAATGTCTTGGAGTGTACGGGGTCGTGGAGTATGAGGAGTTTTGGTATAAAGGGGTCGTGGAGTATGGGGAGTTTTGGTATAAAGGGGTCGTGGAGTATGGGGAGTTTTGGTATAAAGGGGTCGTGGAGTATGGGGAGTTTTGGTATAAAGGGGTCGTGGAGTATGGGGAGTTTTGGTAGAAAGGGGTCGTGGAGTATGGGGAGTTTTGATATAAAGGGGTCGTGGAGTATGGGGAGTTTTGGTATAAAGAAGTCGTGGAGTATGGGGAATTTTGGTAGAAGGGGGTCGTGGAGTATGGGGAGTTTTGGTATAAAGGGGTCGTGGAGTATGGGGAGTTTTGGTAGAAAGGGGTCGTGGAGTATGGGGAGTTTTGGTAGAAAGGGGTCGTGGAGTATGGGGAGTTTTGGTATAAAGGGGTCGTGGAGGGTGGGGAGTTGTAGTGGAGAGGGGTCGTGGAGAGGGTGGTCGAGAAGGGTCGTGGAGAAGGGGGTCGAGAAGGGTGTGGGGTCGTGGCGGGTTTTGGAGTTTTGGTGGAAGGGGGTCGTGGAGGGTGGGGGGGGGGTCATGGAAGGTGGGGAGTTGTGGTGGATGGGGCTCGTTGAAGGGGTCTTGGAGGGTGCGGAGTCTTGTAGGTAGGGGAGTTGTTATGGAAGGGGTCGTAGACGGTGGGGAGTTGTTATGGAAGGGGTCATGGAGGGTGGGGAGTTGTTATGGAAGGTGGTCGTGGAGAGTGGGGAGTTGTTATGGAAGGGGGTCGTGGAGGGTGGGGAGTTGTTATGGAAAGTGGTCGCAGACGGTGGGGAGTTGTTATGGAAGGGGTCGTAGACGGTGGGGAGTTGTTATGGAAGGGGCCGTGGAGGGTGGGGAGTTGTTATGGAAGGGGTTTGTGGAGGGTGGGGAGTTGTTATGGAAAGTGGTCGTAGACGGTGGGGAGTTGTTATGGAAGGGAGAGTGGAGGGTGGGGAGTTGTTATGGAAGGGAGAGTGGAGGGTGGGGAGTTGGGGTTGAAGGAGGTCGTAGAGAATGGGGAGTTGTGGTGGAAGGGGGTCGTGGAGGGTGTGGTGATGTGGTGGAAGGCGGTCGTGGAGATGGGGGGGGGGTGTCTTGGAGGGTGCGGGTCGTAGAGGGTAGGAAGTTTTGGTGGAAATGGGTCGTGGATGGAAGAGGTGGGAATCTTGGAGGCCTATCCAATCCAAAGAACTTCTTTTTGATATTTT
>NC_088371.1:8777498-8779998 GCF_034508935.2 Berghia stephanieae
TGAAGGAAACGTGATACGAATTCAATTTAACAACAACAAAATATGAAAACAATTTTGCAACATTATGACGTAAAAAGATAAAACTTTAAGCGAGATTTGAACGTTGTCAACAAATCCGAGCATCTCACGTGTGACGGGAGAGAGTTCCAAAAATGGGGGGCCGAAAATTGAAAAGACTGTTCACCTATTTTACGCAATGGCTTAGGTTTAACAAGGATTGATTGGTAATTGCTTGACCTCAAGTTTCTATTGGGGACATATATGTTTAGAAGGTCTTTAATATAGGAGGGACTGTTCGTGCTCAGTGATTTGTAGACAACAGTACAAATCTTATAGGCAACTCTTTTTTCAACAGGAAGCCAATATAACTCACGGAGAAGAAGAGTTGCTGACGGGTATTTTTTGTTATTGCGTACAATGAGCCGGGCTGCGTTATTTTGAGCAACCTGAAGTTTGCCAATTTTGTCTTTAGCTAAATTCGCCCAAAGGGAGTTACAATAGTCCAATTTAGATAAAACCAGGGAATTAATTAAAAGTTCTGTTATAAGCTTCGGTATTAAATTACGAATTTTGCTTATTTTTTTCATTTCTATGTACATAGATTGTATGGTGTTATTCACGTGGCTTGTCATGGAAAGATCTTTATCAATGATGACGCCAAGGTTTTTTGCTTTATTTGAAAATTCTATTGTGCTATTTCCGAGAGTAATAGGTGATTTATTTGCCTGTTTAAGGATATTCGGCCTTCCACACATTAAAATCTCAATTTTACTATCATTTAATTTTAACTTATTGTGGTACATCCAAGATTTAATCTCATTAAAACAGCTCGTAATTCGTTGTATTAAGAACTGTAAATTACTAAGGGGTGCTGAATCATATATTTGCGTATCATCTGCATAAAAATGATAACTCAGATTGAATCTGGATATCACACTAGAAAGGGGCTGCATATATACAGTAAAAAGGACAGGGCCAAGAACAGAGCCTTGTGGCACTCCAAAATTTAGTAAAACTTGTTCTGACTGAACACCATTCACCACGACAGTCTGCCATCGATCCTGTAAATATGATGTAAACCATTTAAGGCCAATTCATTTTATGCCGAACGTATTTTCTAGTCTTCTTAACAAAATGTCATGGTCAATGGTGTCAAAGGCAGCTGAAAGATCTAAAAGGAATATTACATTGATATTGTTAGCATCAGCATTACACAATAAGTCATTAAAGATTTTAAGAAGCGCCGTTTCAGTACTGTGTTGATGTTTGTAGGTTGACTGAAAGGGTTGTTCCAAACTGTCGTTCTAAAGATGAGATGTTAATTGTGTAAGAACTACCTTCTCCAAAAGTTTTGACAAAAAAGGTAAATTATATAACGCAATATCCACTAAACTTGATCAATGCGCTTTACAAGGGGGTCCCTGACCAACATCAACACGTAACATTTAGATCGAGACATGACGCCTCTTAGGCGATATGTATTACAATTTTTTCCAACATAGACAACGCTGTTAACGGCCTGTTACTCATTTTACACCTGAGTACGGTGAGTGAATGTGAGTAAAGAGCCTTTTCCAAGGATCTCAACAACGCGCCGAACGAGGCTCGAACCCAGGACCTTCCGATCCAAAAGTAAGTGCCTTACCACTAGACCATATACACGATTTTGTTGTTTTTTAAATTCGTATGATGACTCATCTTTTTTCTTTATTTTTACCAAAATACGGGACAGATAAATATGGATGACCGGCCGAATTATGATTTTGTTTGTACGCATAACATTTTAGACAAATGAAGTAAAAAAATAAAAAATAAAAAGTGGATGTTGCTGACGTCACACGTTATCATTATAATAAGCGCGACTAAGTGGTCTAGTGGTATGACACTCACTTTGTGATCGGAAGGTCCTGGGTTCGAGCCTCTGAAAATATAACGGACCAACACACAAAACTATGTGTAACTTTTAACGTTTATAGATAGTATGCGCTTGCTCAGAAGCTTACAACATTGCCATCCTGAAGTATAACGGACTAACACACAAAACTATGTGTATCTTTGAACGTTTATAGATAGTATGCGCTTGCTCAGAAGCTTACAACATTGCCATCCTGAAGTATAACGGACCAACACACAAAACTATGTGTAACTTTGAACGTTTATAGATAGTATGCGCTTGGTCAGAAGCTTACAACATTGTCATCCTGAAGTATAACGGACCAACACACAAAACTATGTGTAACCTTGAACGTTTATAGACTGGCTCATACAGTTCAGTGAGGATTACTTCTGAGCCAAGCGCATACTATCAAGAGATATAACGAAGATGACGTCACTCAGGTCTTTGTTATTGTTCTTTGTCATCCATGTTTATGAGTAATTCTCACTGAACGGTATAAACCAGACTATAAACGTTCAAGGTTACACATAGTTTTGTGTGTTGGTCCGTTATATCTCCGGGTGGCAATGTTGTGAGATTCTTAGCCAAGCGCATACTATCAAT
>NC_088371.1:8787498-8799998 GCF_034508935.2 Berghia stephanieae
TGAAATAACTTGTTTCCATGAGCACTACTAACGACAACTCACTAAGCGGTGAAAAAAAACAAATAATGACGTCAAAATGCCAGTCCTTTTGGATTTCAGTGTCTGGCTATAGATAGTATGCGCTTGGCTAAGAAGCTCACAACATTGCTATCCGGAAGTCTAACTGACCAACACACAAAACTATGTGTAACCTTGAACGTTTATAGTCTGGTTAATACAGTTTAGTGAGAACTACTCATAAACGCGGATGGCAAAAAGCAATAACAAAGACCTGAGTGACGTCAACTTCATACTATCTATATCTATGTCTGACCGTAGCCATCGTTATGTTTTAGCCTGATACTGAAATCCAAAAGGACTGGCAGTTTGACGTCATTATTTGTTTTTTTCACCGCCTCGTGAGTTGTCGTTAGTAGAGCTCATGGTTGAACTATTGAATACAACTCACGATTTGTTTTCTTTTGTGGCCAAAGACTGGCATTTTGACGTCATGTTTTGGTCAGTATCAGCGTGGCCTTCGTAAAGTTATGGCCTGATACTGACCAAAATATGACGTCAAAATGCCAGTCTTTTGCCACAAAAGAAAACAAAATCGTGAGTTGTATTCAATAGTTCAACCAATGAAATAACTTGTTTCCATGAGCTCTACTAACGACAACTCACTAGGCGGTGCAAAAAACAAATAATGACGTCAAAATGCCAGTCCTTTTGGATTTCAGTGTCAGGCTATAACATAACGATGGCTACGGTATCAGGCCATAACTTTACGAAGGCCACGCCCAGAGTCGTTACAGTCATGACTATTTTAGAAGCAGGATGTACAGGTAGATTCTAAGGATTATGGAACGTGAAAGAGCGAGGATGGATGATCTTTATTGACGACCAGCAGCATTTAGCTGGACTAGAAAAGTGTTAGCTCTCTCCTTACCAGCCATTTTCAAGATTTTCCCAAAACTTCACACCCAACAACTAACACAAAAAATATATTTTTTTATCACTCAGACAAAACAACAGTAAAATTCTTGCGATACATAATTTCTTTAGCAAAACATACCCTACAACACACTTGTTCATTTTCTCTGTCCGAAAAAAAATGTAATATCGCCTAACAGGCATCATCATGTCCCGTCCTACATGTTAAACGTTGCTGTTGGCCAGGGATCCCTTGTAAAGCGCTTTGAACACATTTAGTGGATATTGCTCTATATAAAAGCTAAAGATTTTTTCTTTTTTTTCTTTTTTTTTTGTTTGTTTGTTTGTTTGTTTTTTTGTTTTGTTTTTTTTTTGGGGGGGGGGGGGGTGTGGGGGGGGGGGGGGGGGGGGGGGGGGTGTGCAGATTCTAAGGATTACGGGACGCAAAAGAGAGAGGGTGGATGAATTTCATTCACGACCAGCAGAATTCAGCTGGACTAGAGAAAAAAAAATAAGGTTACGTCACTCTGAAACCAAAAGAACAGTTGCACAATATTTGTTCTGAGCTTCAAAAAAAATATTTTTAATGAGCTTTTATATAGCGCAATATCCACTAAATTATGTTCTCAAAGCGCTTTACAAGGGGTCCCTGTCCAGCAGCAACATTAAACATTAAGGACAAGACATGACGCCTGTTAGGCGATATTATAATTTTTTCTTCGGACAGAGACAACGCTGTTAACGGCCAGGTACTCATTTTACACCTGAGAACGGTGAGAGAATGTGAGTAAAGAGCCTTTTCTCCAAGGACTCAATTATGCACCGAACCAGGCGAGGCTCGAACCCAGGACCTTCCTATCCGAAAGGGAGTGTTATGCCACTAGACCACATAGCCGTACGTATCCAGTCATTCGAAGGACTTTTTTTTCACAGTTCTGAATTGCATCGAGATATCAATCAAGGGAAACAACCCATGATTTGATATAGATCACATTCATTTCCATGAGTTATCTTTCTTATTCAAATACAAAGACAAGAAAGATGATCGAATGCAAGTGAATGCAGAGTTTGGTAAGTAATTTATTCTCGTTTTTATTGGTGACCCCAATAGCACAGTTGGTTGGTAGAGCGCTCGCTTCACACGCAAAGGGATCAAGATCGATCCCTGGTGCAGTCGAGATTTCTTTTCTGACCCCCCCCCCCCCCACCCCCCACACACCTTCCCCTTCTCCATCCGTCAGTGAATGGGTAGCTAAGTCTGTTAGATTTGTCGGAAACTACTTTGCGATATACTAGCGTCCTATCCAAAGGATAGCAAGAAATTCCTATTGTCCATTTCACGCTATAGAGACCGGGATAAACTGCAGCTCTATGGGCGTAATGTCTCTGAAAAACTACTCATCCAGGCATAATACAGTTTGGAGACCACGTTCTTTGTTTGTTTGTTTGTTTGTTTTTAATGGTTTAACGTCGCTTGCAACATATTTAGGTCATTCATATCAGCGCCAGGAAAAAAGGAAGAAAATGGGATAATAAAATGTTCTGTTAAATTACTATTAAATTACTATTAAAGAACCCAAGAAAAAGGTAATACGACGGAGAATTGGTTCAAATAGGGAACATATGTAGATTCCAAGAGCACACTATCAAAGTACTTAGTTTGAGATCACCTAAAAGTCTCATCCAGACACAAGCACAGGTCGCCACTAAGAGGAATACACTTAAATGTTTATAAATCATATATAATATGTATACAACTCATAGTACAGTATACATAGCAGAGAGATGATTTATAAGGGGAAAAATTATAATCTTCCAAAATTCTAACTATACATTTGCCTTGTTCCCTCCCAGCTAGGGTATCCGGCCAGGGCCAGTACAAAACCAAATAATCCCATTCCAAAACAAAAACAGAAAGCATGTTGGAAAACAGATATAGGGGGATAGAAGACACACTATTGGAGAACAGGAACCCCACCCAGATATAGGGGGATAGAAGACACAGTAAGTGCCTCCCTGCCCACTATGGGAGAACAAGAAACCCACCCAGATATAAGGGGATAGAAGACACAGTAAGTGCCTCACTGCCTGCCCACTATGGGACAACAGGAACCCCACCAAGATATATGGGGATAGAAGAAACAGTAAGTGCCTCCCTTCCCACCATGGGAGGTCAGGAACCCCACCCAGATATAGGGGGATAGAAGACATAGTAAGTGCCTCCCTGCCTGCCCAGTATGGGAGGTCAGGAACCCCACCCAGATATAGGGTGATAGAAGACACAGTAAGTGCCTCCCTGCCTGCCCACTATGGGAGAACAGGAACCCCACCCAGATATAGGGTGATAGAAGACACAGTAAGTGCCTCCCTGCCTGCCCAGTATGGGAGGTCAGGAACCCCACCCAGATATAGGGTGATAGAAGACACAGTAAGTGCCTCCCTGCCTGCCCACTATGGGAGGTGAGGAACCCCACCCAGTTATAAGGGGATAGAAGACACAGTAAGTGCCTCCCTTCCCACTATGGGAGGCCAGGAACCCCACCCAGATATAGGGGGATAGAAGACACAGTAAGTGCCTCCCTGCCTGCCCACCATGGGAGGTCAGGAACCCCACCCAGATATAGGGTGATAAAAGACACAGTAAGTGCCTCTCTGCCTGCCCAGTATGTGAGGTCAGGAACCCCACCCAGATATAGGGTGATAGAAGACACAGTAAGTGCCTCCCTGCCTGCCCACTATGGAAGAACAGGAACCCGACCCAGATATAGAGGGATAGAAGACACAGTAAGAGCCTCCCTGCCCACTATGGAAAAACAGGAAACCCACCCAGATATAAGGGGATAGAAGACACAGCAAGTGCCTCCCTTCCCACTATGGGGGTACAGGAAACCCACCCAGATATAAGGGGATAGAAGACATAGTCAGTGCCTCCCTGCCCACTATGGGAGGTCAAGAACCCCACCCAGATATAGGGTGATAGAAGACACAGTAAGTGCCTCCCTGCCTGCCCACTATGGGACAACAGGAACCCCACCAAGATATATGGGGATAGAAGAAACAGTAAGTGCCTCCCTTCCCACCATGGGAGGTCAGGAACCCCACCCAGATATAGGGGGATAGAAGACACAGTAAGTGCCTCCCTGCCTGACCAGTATGGGAGGTCAGGAACCCCACCCAGATATAGGGTGATAGAAGACACAGTAGGTTCCTCCCTGCCTGCCCACTATGGGAGAACAGGAACCCCACCCAGATATAAGGGGATAGAAGACACAGTAAGTGCCTCCCTTCCCACTATGGGAGGCCAGGAACCCCACCCAGATATAGGGGGATAGAAGACACAGTAAGTGCCTCCCTGCCTGCCCAGTATGGGAGGTCAGGAACCCCACCCAGATATAGGGTGATAGAAGACACAGTAAGTGCCTCCCTGCCTGCCCACTATGGGAGAACAGGAACCCCACCCAGATATAGCGGGATAGAAGACACAGTAAGTGCCTCCCTGCCCACTATGGAAAAACAGGAAACCCACCCAGATATAAGGGGATAGAAGACACAGTAAGTGCCTAAATGCCCACTGTGTGAGAACAGGAACCCCACCCAGATATAAGGGGATAGAAGACACAGCAAGTGCCTCCCTTTCCACTCTGGGGAACAGGAAACCCACCAAGATATAGGGGGATAGAAGACACAGTAAATGCCTTCCTGCCCACTATGGGAGAACAGGAAACCCACCCAGATATAAGGGGATAGAAGACACAGCAAGTGCAACCCTTCCCACCATGGGAGGTCAAGAACCCCACCCAGATATAGGGTGATAGAAGACACAGTAAGTGCCTCCCTGCCTGCCCACTCTGGGACAACAGGAACCCCACCAAGATATAGGGGGATAGAAGACACAGTAAGTGCCTCCCTGCCTGCCCAGTATGGGAGGTCAGGAACCCCACCCAGATATAGGGTGATAGAAGACACAGTAAGTGCCTCCCTGCCTGCCCACTCTGGGAGAACAGGAACCCCACCCAGATATAAGGGGATAGAAGACACAGAAGTGCCTCCCTTCCCACTATGGGAGAACAGGAACCCCACCCAGATATAGGGGGATAGAAGACACAGTAAGTGCCTCCCTGCCTGCCCACCATGGGAGGTCAGGAGCCCCACCCAGATATAGGGGGATAGAAGACATAGTAAGTGCCTCCCTGCCTGCCCAGTATGGGAGGTCAGGAACCCCACCCAGATATAGGGTGATAGAAGACACAGTAAGTGCCTCCCTGCCTGCCCACTCTGGGACAACAGGAACCCCACCAAGATATAGGGGGATAGAAGACACAGTAAGTGCCTCCCTGCCTGCCCAGTATGGGAGGTCAGGAACCCCACCCAGATATAGGGTGATAGAAGACACAGTAAGTGCCTCCCTGCCTGCCCACTCTGGGAGAACAGGAACCCCACCCAGATATAAGGGGATAGAAGACACAGAAGTGCCTCCCTTCCCACTATGGGAGGCCAGGAACCCCACCCAGATATAGGGGGATAGAAGACACAGTAAGTGCCTCCCTCCCCAATCTGGGGAACAGGAAACCCACCAAGATATAGGGGGATAGAGGACACAGTAAGTGCCTTCCTGCCCACTCTTGGGAACAGGAACTCCACAAAGACCACGTTCATTAATGGCTGAGTGTCTGGGAGGAATGTGTCCTCTCAGACACTAAGAATAAAGAAACTCCCTGATGATTCCAACAATTAGATGAAACAACGTTGTCGGATAAAGAATGTAACAGAAAGATGTGAGAATAAATAAATATATAAATCGCTCCAAGAAACTGTCGAGCACTCTAAATGGTTCCAGCAAACTCCCCTCAATAAATACTTATCTATTTATTTATTTTTGGTAGTTTTCTCTGGTTAATAGGCTTCAAAAGTCATGACGTCATTTCCCTCGTATAAATGGCGTATCGTAACTTCATAACTGGTTCTAAACTATCGGAACAATTGCGGACGCCCTAATTAAATACTTCTCCGACGAGCATAAAAGTGAATCCAAAGGAGAAAAACATTATAAATCTGATCATGTTTCGACTTTTATGCATTCTGATCACATGACATGTGAAAAAGTTCTGGCCAACATGTAGAATAAAAAGTACCGGTTTTTGTTTTGTTTTGTTTAGAACCATGCTGCTGGTTGCTGGGCTACTGAATCCGATTATTGATTTTTTTGATTGGAATTTCTATGTGAGTCATATTGGCAAGTGTCTAAATATAAACCTTTGAGTTGTATTGAACATGTATTAACACCTTGTATAAAAGGAACTAGTCACTCGGCTCTTTGTTATTGTTTTTAGACAGTCATTTTGGTGATTAGTTCTCTATAAATGATATCAATCAAACTATTGATGCTGTGCGTTTAGTTTAAATACTCACAACATACGCCAACCGGATATAAGGTATCGACACACACAATTATGAGTGACCTAGAACGTTTATAGTCTAGTTCGATTCCCTATGTGAGCGGCTCATAGTTGACTCCTTAGAAAAAGGCTCTTTTCTCACATACTCTCACCGTACTCGAGTGTAAAATGAGTACCTGACCTGTAACAGCGTTGTCTAAGTCAGAAAAAAAATTCTATTATCGCATAACAGACGTCACCTTTCCTCCTACATATTTATGAAGTTTTGTTGTTGTTTGTCTAGGGACCCTTTGTAAAGCGCTTTGAGCACAGTTGGTGGAAATTGCGATATATTTATAACAGCTCGAGTCGACGTGTAAGGGACGGTACCAAAGGACACCGTGGTGATGATAAACGAATTTCTCACATATAGAATTCGATCTTCACCTATGCATATCCTGAATGAAGCCAGGAATCTTGTATGTTCTGGACACCGCTAGGCGACACATTCGTTCAACCATGACAGACAGAGTTGAATTCCAGGAAATTAATTTTACTCGAAAATGAATTCTTCAACGAAAGAAAGAAGCTTATACATAGTAACCCACACACACACACACACACACACACATACACACATACACACACGCATACACACATACACACACGCATACACACATACACACACGCATATACACATACATACACACATACACACACATACACACATACACACGTACACACATCCACACACATACACACATACAAACATACACACACATACACACATACACACATACACACATACACACATTCACACATACACACACATACACACACATATATACACACTACAAACATGCAAACACACACAGGGTGTATATCACTCATAACGACGCGACTTAATATGTTATCAACAAGCAGAAAATATGACGTCGTTTATTTCTATTTATAGCGATGACATCAAGTTCGATTGTTTACAACCTTTCAAGGCGGTGTTAGATTTCTATCCCAGTTCCCCCCGATAACTCAATTGATAGAGCATTCGATTCACACTCAAAATGACTAAAATTGATCCCAGGTGAGGTCGAGATTATGTTCTGAGCCCCCCCCCCCTCTCTCTCTCTCTCTCTCTCTCTCTCTCTCTCTCTCTCTCTCTCTCTCTCTCCGGCCGCCTCTTATTCCACCCAGTAATGTTTGGGTAGCTGGGTTGCTTATATCATGCAGAGAGTACTTTGCGATAGACTAGCCTTCTAGCAAGCAACTGCTTAGTTTTCACGCTTTTGAAATCGAAAAAATACTCAATTTCTAAGATTCTAGTGGTTCTGAATGAATAATTAGACTTTAATCAAAACAATTAGAAACAGAAATTCAAAGAGAATAGACAGATACAAATTACAAGTTACTAGTTACAAGTTACTAGTTACAAGTTAAAAGATACAAGTTACAAGTTTCTAGTTACAAGTTACTAATTACAAGTTACAAGTTACTAGTTACAAGTTACTAGTTACAAGTTACTAGTTACAAGTTACTAGTTACAAGTTAAAAGATACAGGTTACAAGTTACTAGTTACAAGTTACTAGTTACAAGTTACTAGTTACAAGTTACTAGTTACAAGTCAAAAGATACAAGTTACAAGTTACTAGTTACAAGTTACTAGTTACAAGTTAAATGATACAAGTTACTAGTTACAAGTTACTAGTTACAAGTCAAAAGATACAAGTTACAAGTTACTAGTTACAAGTTACTAGTTACAAGTTACTAGTTACAAGTTAAAGGATGCAAGTTGCTAGTTACTAGTTACAAGTTACTAGTTACAAGTTACTAGTTACAAGTTAAAGGATACAAGTTACTAGTTACAAGTTACTAGTTACAAGTTAAAAGATACAAGTTACACGTTACTAGTTACAAGTTACTAGTTACTAGTTACTAGTTACAAGTTAAAGGATACAAGTTACTAGTTACAAGTTACTAGTTACAAGTTAAAAGATACAAGTTACACGTTACTAGTTACAAGTTACTAGTTACAAGTTAAAAGATACAAGTTACACGTTACTAGTTACAAGTTACTAGTTACAAGTTACTAGTTACAAGTTACTAGTTACAAGTTAAAGGATACAAGTTACTAGTTACAAGTTACTAGTTACAAGTTAAAAGATACAAGTTACACGTTACTAGTTACAAGTTACTAGTTACAAGTTACTAGTTACAAGTTAAAGGATACAAGTTACTAGTTACAAGTTACTAGTTACAAGTTAAAAGATACAAGTTACACGTTACTAGTTACAAGTTAAATGATACAAGTTACTAGTTACAAGTTACTAGTTACAAGTCAAAAGATACAAGTTACACGTTACTAGTTACAAGTTACTAGTTACAAGTTAAAAGATACAAGTTACACGTTACTAGTTACAAGTTACTAGTTACAAGTTACTAGTTACAAGTTACTAGTTACAAGTTAAAGGATACAAGTTACTAGTTACAAGTTACTAGTTACAAGTTAAAAGATACAAGTTACACGTTACTAGTTACAAGTTACTAGTTACAAGTTACTAGTTACAAGTTAAAGGATACAAGTTACTAGTTACAAGTTACTAGTTACAAGTTAAAAGATACAAGTTACACGTTACTAGTTACAAGTTACTAGTTACTAGTTACTAGTTACAAATAACTAACAAATTTACAAGTTACAGGTTAGTAAGTTACAAGTGCACAAGCTACAAGTTACAAGTTATAAATTTACAAGTTACAAGATACAAGTAACAAATTACAAGTTACAAGTTACAAATTTACAGACAGGATTAGCAAGTTTATCTACTCTTAGGCATTCGTCAATCCATCTTAAAAGTAACCAGTAGATTTTTGACCGATCAAAACATGGAATTTGTGACACACCTTCACACATGCACGGACAAACATTGTTCGTTGTTTATAAACTAAAACATGAATGAAATACGCTTCAACAGTCGTAACGTCACTTCCCTCGTAATGACGTATGGTAACTTAGTAACTGGCTCTAAACTATCAGAACAATGGCGGACACCTTTATAAAATATTTCTCCGACGAGCATAAAAGCGTATCCAGAGAGTGGAAAAAAACCTTATAAAATGATCATGTTTTGACTTTTACACATTCCGATCACAAGACATATGAAAAGTTCTAGCCAACATGAACAATAAAAAAGTACCGATTTTCTTTGTTCAGAACCACGATGGCAGCCGTTGCTGGGCGACTTGACATCAGACTATTGAATCCAGTTGACCTTTCTCTGGTCATTGTTATTATTATTATAACGCCAAATGGGTGACTAGTTATCATACGATTGAATCGATCATATTATAAACGTTAAAGTTTCATATAGTTTTCTGTGTTGGCTCTATTGATCAAGCGGTAGAACAGTGGGTATTTTACTTAAACACATACATCGATAGTACCCCGTGTAGTTGGCTATGTTAACCAATCAATGGCATTGTTTACAATAAGGCGATTGTCCGAGAGGCGTGGTTATCTAAGAGTCTATTCTATGACAACATACATGAAAGGGGAAAAGTTGGTTAATGGAAGCATTTTCTGTTGTATCTGCTCCACACATTTCAGGTATTTGCCATCCATTTTTTATGGATAATTCTCATTAAACTGTATTAACCGGACTATCAACGTTCAAGGTATCACATTGTTTGTTTTGTTTTGTTTTTGTTTGTTTGTTTTTTTAGATGGTCCGCTATATTACCGGATGACAGTGTTGTGAGTTTCTTAGCCAAGACAGCAGTTTTATCTTCAGTATCAATTGGATTCAGTAGTCTGATGTCACGCCGCCCGGCAACGGCGTCTATCTAGGATCTAAACAAAGAAAATCATTACTTTTTATTCTTCATGCTGGCTAGAACTTTTCATATGCCTTGTGATCAGAATGTGTAAAAGTCAAAACATGATCAAATATATGTTTTTTTCTCCTCTGGATACGCTTTTATGCTTGCCGGAGAAATATTTCATACGGGCGTCCGCCATTGTTCCGGTAGTTTAGAGCCAGTTACTAAGTAACCATGCGTCATTAGGAAGGAAGTGACGTTACGACTGTTGAAGACTATTTTAGAAACTAGGATTTCGTTGTCAAAGGTTTAAGCTATTAAAGTCCCCTTGTCACCCCCCCCACCCCCCCCCCCCCCCCCCCCCCCCCCCCCACTCCACGCCTGCTCTTCCTTCAATTGTGATCAAACCATGCATGGCTGCACGTAAATTACATTGTTTGCATGTCGGTAAGCTTATTATAAAAGGGGGAAAATTATCAAATTGACAATTTCATTTTGGGAAGTGATTTAAACTGCCTGTGAATATATTTTGTTATTGACGCCTTTCCATTAATACGGTAAATATTACACGTTCTTCTTAATAATAATAATAATAATAAAAATA
Organism: Berghia stephanieae; assembly: GCF_034508935.2. Lineage (NCBI taxonomy): Eukaryota > Metazoa > Mollusca > Gastropoda > Nudibranchia > Aeolidiidae > Berghia > Berghia stephanieae. The sequence goes on from NC_088371.1 coordinate 8,798,201, forward strand.
ATAATAATAATAATAATAATAATAATAATAATAATAATAATAAATAATAATAATAATAATAATAATAATAATAATAATAATAATAATAATAATAATAATAATAATAATAATAATAATAATAATAATAATAATAATAATAATAATAATAATAATAATAATAATAATAATAATAAATAATAAATAATAATAATATATAATAATAATAATAATAATAATAATAATAATAATAATAATATAATAATAATAATAATGATAATAATAATAAATAATAATAATAATAATAATAATAATAATAATAATAATAATAATAATAATAATAATAATAATAATAATAATAATAATAATAATAATAATAATAATAATAATAATAATAATGAAGAAGAAAAAGAAGAAAAATATCAGTATTAGGCAATATTATTTTTACCGTAACATAGAAAAAGCTATTAGCGGGCAGGTACTCATTTTACACCTGAATAAGATGAGAGAATATGAGTAAACAACCTTTTCCAACGACTACAACTAAGCCCAGCTGTGAGTGGGACAGAACCCTGGGCCTATCCGTCCGAAGACGAATGTCATATCCACAAAACCACAATACCGTATGGAGCCACAATATGTTTTATGATTAACTATCTCCTTACCAACTATAGGAAAATCGTTTACGATAGAACCAACATTTTTCTTATTCAAATTTCTTTTCTACTTCATGAAATTATAAGAGAATAAATAGTGTGTTGTGGAGAGTATTGTTTTGCTAAAGAAATTATGTAGAGTAGATTCAGGCTTACCGGACACACAAGCCTTATCTGTGGTCGTCTCAGAGAATGGAAGACTGCTGGCCAGAAATAAGACCAATGCTGTATAGTGATGTCGTAAAATGTAACGCTCAAGTGGCCGGTTTCAGGTGAACCAGCCGATTTTGCACCCTAAGCAGTCTTTTCCATGTTCTCGACGCAAAATGTTATTCGTGACATTTTGGTACTACCGGACACTTATGGAACGTTAAGGTCCAACCGGACACCCAACTTGGGCAAACCGGACACCCTTCACGGATGTTGAAAAACACTGTTTCCTTTTGTTTTTTTAATAGTTTTCAATTCATAAACAGTTACAACAGATCCATAGGCTCAGTTTGTAAAATATCTGCCGGGTCATTGGTCAATTTAGGGTTCGATTCCAGCATTCCAAGGACTTTGAAGGACTCTTTCCATAAATTGGCAGAATGTTTCCTTCCCCCAAAACGACTGCCATATATTTTCATAAATAGCTAGACTAGATCTAGACGTCTAGATAGATAAATAAACACGTTTATGTTCATTTTCAACAGAGAAAGACAAAAATAATTTATTCAAAACAATTAATAGGGTACATAATCATACCGCAACATGTCACTTGCACAATGTACAAACAAACGTGAAAACACTGATCTCCTCCTCACTCATCCCCGGTATCTTCTCTCTCTCTCTCTCTCTCTCTCTCTCTCTCTCTCTCTCTCTCTCTCTCTCTCTGCCAGTACATCCTCTGTGGTACCACCTCCCACACTTGCACCAAATCCATCCATCCAGGTTCCTATCACTTCCACAAAAATCACATAAACGTTCATCTTTGTCATTCACACCACATAACTCATCCATATCCATCTCAACGTCCGACCTGTCATCATGCACAACCATCGTATCATCATCCTCTGCTCTAGACTCCACTCTTTCTTCCACTCTCCTCTTCTTGCCCTTCCCCTTCCGAGCACCGTCACTTGGGTTTTGTTATCGGAGCCGACTTGATAGGGGTGCTTGGAAGT
>NC_088371.1:8807498-8852498 GCF_034508935.2 Berghia stephanieae
AGCACCTGGCCGTTAACAGCGTGATCTTTGTCCCCAAAAAAATTGAATATCGTCTAACAGGGGTTATGTCCCGTCCAACGTGTTGAGCGTTGCTGTTGGACAGTTACCTCTTGTAAAGCGCTTTGAGCACCTTTAGTGGATAGTGCGATATATAAAAGCTCAAAAAAGCTCAATTCATATTCATATTCATATTCAAATTCAGATTCAGATCCAGATTTATATCCATAATAAAGAAAGACGTGTTGGTATTGTTTTCTTTGAATTTTTTTCATTCTATTCGTCAAATGCATTTCCTCTATAACGAGAAATCCACTCCAATTGTTATCATTGTTACATCCACGTATCCTGAGGGGAAAGATGACTCTTATCAGTTGACACTGAAGTACGGTAGAGTTATGGGTCCTTTCTCTTTGACTCCAGCCGCCATCTTGTTTTCGGTCGTCAGATTTGATCAGAGCCCCGTCGTAAAATTATAATTGTTTTCTTGTCGTCATCATATTTATTAACTCTTTCAAGGCCGTAATGAATTGCTTTCGGATGTAGATAGATAGATAGATAGATAGATAGATAGATAGATAGATAGATAGATAGATAGATAGATAGATAGATAGATAGATAGATATATAGATAGATAGATAGATACACAGAGAGAGGGAGATGGAGAGAGGGAGAGAGAGAGAGAGAGAGCGAGAAAAAAGTGACAGAGAGAGAGAGAAGAGAGAGAGAGAGAGACAGCGAGAAAAAAGTGACAGAGAGAGAGAGAAGAGAGAGAGAGAGAGAGAGTGAGAAAAAAGTGACAGGGAGAGGAGAGAGAGAGAGGATAGAGAAAGGATAAAGGAGAGAGAGAGAGAGAGAGAGAGAGAGAGAGAGAGAGAGAGAGAGAGAGAGATCTTTTACAACTTATTTTAAACCAATAAAATGTGTTTAAAATATTCTGCAATCGTTGAATACAATTTTTATTCAACGGGTTCAAAGCATTATTCAACGACTACGTTTTTACTAAGAAATGGTAGAGTTTTCCAATGGAAGAGCTGGAATAATATACGATTCTTACACTGGAAAACATCCAAAGTTCGTACTTCTTCATATCATTTTCATTATAAATTCATCTTAACACGAAACCCTTTCCGAGACCGACGTTTCACGTGTCTTGTTTGTCGTTTGTTTGGGCAGCGTGGCTCAACTGTACGGTCTTTGCTTCGTAGCAGGAAGGAGTTCGATTACCCGCCGCTGCGCTGTGTGGCCTTGAGCAAGTCACTTCGCCCTAGCTCAATTTGAGGAGATGCACTACGGCTAACGCCTGGGTAATTCCAATCTTCCTTCGGAATAGACCCGAGAGAAAAAGTTTGCCTATGTGATGAATAAAGGGATTTTTTTTTCAATTCCCTTTTTTAAATTAATTTATTTTCTTTTATTTTGTTTCTTTTCTTTATATTTTTTTCTTGCTTATTTCTTCTTCTTTATCAGTAAAGGTAAAAACTTTAATTTTGATCATCAAGTTCACCTCTGAATGATAATACCGATGTGAGAAAAATGGCTACATTTTCTATCCACTGTAAGGTTAAAATGAGATCGAACACCGCGTGTAATGGTTCAATATGACCGCAGGGGGCGGAATCTAGTCTACTCTAATTCTACCCGCCTTTGTATGGTATACAAATAAATGTATACATATAATAACAGTGTGTGGTATTTGGTATAGTTATGGCAAGGAAAGATAAGCAGGTGGGAGTTTATTACTATGTGGTCAAAGGGAGATAATTTGAGTTTACGCTATATTCTATAAATAGAACAGAACAGAACATGTGAACCATCGAGTCGGACTGGTATCAAAATGACAAATCAGGGAGCAGGCCGTTGGACAGGGACCCATTGTAAAGCGCTTTGAGCACTTTTAGTGGATATTGCGCTATATAAAAGCTAATTTTTTTGTGTGTGTGGTCATTCCGTGACAGTATTGTGACGGACTTTAAAGAGGACTTTGGCATTTTGTATAGTGTGTCTTTCATGTCATGGGGACCAATTTAATTTCGGCTCTTCTCGCTGACGCTTTCAGTCCTCCTGTAGTTGTTACAAACCAACATCCTCTGTTTTGTAACTTCCTCTAGCTGTTCTATCTGCTTTTCACTCTTGGGGTCCAAAACGCATGCTCTATATTCCAAAATAGGCTTCAACAGTCGTGAAGTCACTTCCCTCGTAATGACGCATAGTAACTTAGTTATTCGTTCTAAACTATAGGAACAATGGCGGACGCCCTTGTGAAATACTTCTCCGACGAGCATAAAAGTGTATCCAGAGGAGAAACACATTGTAAATGTGATTATGTTTTTACTTTTATACATTCTGATCACATGACATGTGAAAAAGTTCTAGCCAGCATGAAAACTAAAAAGTACCGTTTTTCTTTGTTTAGAACCAAGCTGCTCGTTGCTGGGCGGACGTGACATCAGACTATTGAATCCAATTGGCCGTACGAAAACTTTATAATAGGTTTCTCTGATGCTCCTTAAACAATTTTGTAGAGTTATTTCTGAGAATCTATTTCTTCGGGAGGAATTCCATTTTCCATTCTTTCTCCCATGATTGAACGAACATCTTTCCAGGATTTCTTGAAGCATATTGCAATCTTTGTGATGTTTTAATTTCCCTATAAAGAACACTTCGCAAAAATTCGAATTTAAAAACAAATCATTTTGATACTTAACTCTGTATATTATTAATGTGCATCCAACAAAAAAATTAAAAAGAAGTGGCCCTAAAACTGTTCTTTGAGGTACACCTGACAAGACTGAAAGTGATGTTGACATTTTGTTTCCAACCATAGCTCTTTAGGATTACATCAACATATCCAAAGTGTGATTTTTTAAAAACTGGTTCCAATCTCAATGAAAGTGTAAAATCACTCGTCCAGAGGACTGGATCCATGCCTTGTGTAATTCATCTTCTGGTGTCAGAGTGATGGCATCTTATTTTCTAGTCTAAATTTATCCATCCTCACTCTTTTTACGTCCCGTAATCCTAATAACCTTATGATTCAATAATATGTAACCTTTTCACTGTTCGTACAATGTAAGGAAGACGGGTTTCACATTTCTATGGAGTTTTGAACCAGGAAGGTGTGACGTCACTACTTTTCTACCAAAGTTGATGCAATTCATAATGCGGAAGAAATGGTAAGTATTCTACTTAAGCACATACCATCAATACTCAAATGTTATGATTAGCGACTTGGCGTTGACGTTTATGAGTAATTTTCACTTAACTGTATTAACCAGACTATAAAAGTTCATGGTTACACAGAGTTTTGTGTGGTGGTCCGTTATACTTTCGGATGGCAATGTTGTGAGCTTTTTAGCCAAGTGCATCCTATAGATAGAATGAAGTTGACGTCACTCCGGTCTCTTTTTTTTATTTTTTGCCATCCACGTTTATGAGTAATTCTCACGAAACTGTATTAACTCGACTTTCTAGATAGTTCGAAGATGACGTCACTCGGGCCTTTGTTATTGTTTTTGCCATCCGCGTTTGTGAGTTGTTCTCACTAAGCTGTATTAACCTGACTATAAATAGAATGCGCTTGGCCAAGGAGTTCACAACATTGCCATCCGGAAGTATAACGGACCAACACACAAACTCTGTGTAACCATGAGCTTTTATAGTCTGGTTAATACAGTTTAGTGAGAACAACTCACAAACGCGGATGGCAAAAACAATAACAAAGGCCTGAGTGACGTCATCTTCGAACTATCTATAAAAGTTCATGGTTACACATAGTTTTGTGTTGGTCCGTCATACTTCCGGATGACAATGCTGTGAGCTTCTTAGCCAAGTGCATATTATACACAAGGAGCCCCTGAGTTTCTTGTCCTGATACTATTCGCATTTTCGTCTCGGGTCGTAGGTATCGCGTCTATTTTGGTTGGAGGCTAGGACTTCATATCTCTATAGATGTCGCTGGTTGGAGGCCATAATGTTTTCCCACAGGTAGTTAGTTATAACTGTATTGTTATTTGTGTTTTATGAGTTTCATACATGGCCTATAAACTTTGACTACCCTATGTTGGCCCCCGGGCGTCTGTGAGAGTGTATGTTTGTGTGTGTGTGTGTGTGTGTTTGTGTGTGTGTGTGTGTTATGTATGTGTTATAAATAGATAAAACTGACATTATCTTCCAGTTCGATCTAACGGATGGGTGAGAAAGGGACCTCCGTGCTTTGATGGCAATCCACGCATCTATACAGCGCATCAGCACGGGTGTTTTTGTGTAGCGTGTCTTGTTCTTCTTAAAATTGACGTCACTCGGCTCTTTGTTATTGTTTTGAACTCAGCCATTTTTATGAGTAGGACTAAATTCTATCAACCAGACTATAGATAGTATGCGCTTGGCAAAGAAGCTCATAACATTGCCATCCGGAAGTATAACGGACCAACACACAAAACTGTGTGTATCCATGAACGTTTATAATCTGGTGAATACAGTTTAGTGAGCATTACTCATAAACGTGGATGGCAAAAAACAATAACAAAGACCTGAGTGACGTCATCTAAGAACTATCTATAAACTTTGACTAGCCCATGTTGGCCCCTGGGCGTCTTTGAGTGTGTGTGTGTGTGTGTGTGTGTGTGTGTGTGTGTGTTATAAATAGATAAAACTGACATTATCTTCCAGTTCGATCTAACGGATGGGTGAGAAAGGGACCTCCGTGCTTTGATGGCAATCCACGCATCTATACAGCGCATCAGCACAGGTGTTTTTGTGTAGTTTGTCTTGTTTTGTTTTTAATTCTTCTTAAAATACTCTTCAACAGTCGTAACGTCACTTCCTTCCTAATGACGCATGGTAACTTAGTAACACTGGCTCTAAACTATCGGAACAATGGCGGACGCCCGTATGAAATATTTCCCGGGCGAGCATAAAAGCGTATCCTGAGGGGAAAAAACATAAATTTTAATCATTTTTTGACTTTTACACATTCTGATCACAAGGCATATGAAAAGTTCGAGCCAGCATGAAGAATAAAAAGTAATGATTTTCTTTGTTTAGAACCAAGATGGCCGCCGTTGCCGGGCGGCATGACATCAGACTACTGAATCCAATTGACGTCACTCAGCTCTTTGTTATTGTTTTGAACCCAGCCATTTTATGAGTAGTTCTCACTAAATTTTATCAACCAGACTATAGATAGTATGCGCTTGGCTAAGAAGCTCATAACATTGCCATCCGGAAGTATAAAGGACCAACACACAAAACTATGTGTAACAATGAACGTTTATAACAAAGATCCTAATGACGTCAACTTCATTCTATCTACAAAGGTTTAAGGTTTAACATTGTTTTGTGTGTTGGTACGTTATATTCGGCAGGCGGAAGTTGTGAGTTTGTTTTTTGTTAAGCGCATGGCATCAATGTCATTGCATAAATTGAACACTTTCTCAACAGCCTATCCGTGTAATTATCCGCTCCCCCACCCCGGCCCCTCAACTCATCCAGTCGTCAACTTCCATTTCTGATAGGGTGACAACGATGAGAGGTAAGAACATAAAATCTTATCTTTATAGTTGATGAGGTCATCGCTACGTCATCATCGCGTCATAACTCCCCCCCCCCCCCCCCCCCCCCTCCCCCTCGTCATCTCATTATCCAGGACGACATGTATACAAATTCATTTATGATAATATTACGATGGGTGCCTCAAGGTTTGGTGCCCCTAGGGGTCCCTAGCGCTCACCCACCCAGTTGTAAACACATCATATTTTTTTTATGTGTCCGAATGACGTCATCGTTACGTCATCACCAAAATTAATCTTGGGTAGAAACATTTCCAGCCTTGATAAATTTGACATTGTTCACGTCTTAAGTTGTCCTTATAATAATAATAATAGTGTTCATTGCGTTTGTGGACAGCACTAAGGGACAGAATCACGAACAAACGCATTCTCACTATAGATAGAACGAAGTTGGCGTCACTCAGGTCTTTGTTATTGTTTTTTGCCATCCGCGTTTATGAATAATTCTCACTAAACTGTATTATCCAGACTATAAACGTTCAAGATTACACATAGTTTTGTGTGTTGGTACGTTATACTTCCGGATGGCAATGTTGTGAGCTTCTTAGCCAAGCGCATACTATCTATAAATAAAGGAATAAAAAAGATGAAAAAAAAGGTAACTAAAATTCCCCTTCATCCATCCCCATAGGTAAACCAGTGGTGGATTTTGATACCATGATATTTCTTACCCCAGGTCTAATTTTCCCCACTGAGATCGATTCAATAGGCATGTCCAGTCGTTCGGAAGACTGGTTTTACACTTCCAGTAAGATTAGAACCAGTTTTCTTGACATCACACGGACTTTAGTTCCCTGTGACGACAGGGGTTTACCCGTAACCATCGTCAACTTAGAGCCTGACTCGGACCAAAAATTGACGTCAAAAGACAAGTCTTTGGCCATAAAAGAATACAAATCGTGAGTTGTATTCAATAATTTAATCAATGGGATCACTTGTTTCCTTGAGCACAACTAACGACAACTCACTAGACGCTGCACAAACCTAAAAATGACGTCAAACTATGTCCTAGAGGTGTAGCGTGGCCTTCGTAAAGTTATGGCCTGACACTGACCAAAAAATGACGTCAAAATGCCAGTCTTTTGCCACAAAAGAAAACAAATCGTGAGTTGTTTACAATAGTTCAACCAATGAAATAACTTGTTTCCATGAGCTCTGCTAACGACAACTCACTAGGCGGTGCAAAAACCAAATAATGACGTCAAACTGCCAGTCCTTTTGGATTTCAGTATCAGCCTATAACATAAGATGGCTCCGGCGATGGCTCCGGGTGTACAAGCTTTTAAATAACAATTGCAAGTGTGTACAATTTCAAAAAAAGATTGACAATCACATATATTAAAGATAGAATGAAGTTGACGTCACTCAGGTCTTTGTTATTTCTTTTTGCCATCCACCTTTATGAGTAATTCTCACTAAATTGTATTAACCAGACTATAGATAGTATGCGCTTGGCTAAGAAATTCAAAACATTGCCATCCGGAATTATAACAAACACACAAAACTTTGTGTAGCCATGAACTTTTATAGTCTTGATAATACAGTTAAGTGAGAATTACTCATAAACCTGGATGGCAAACAAAAATAACAAAGACCTGTGTGACGTCAACTTCGATCTATCTATAATAAACGTTCAAAGTTACACATAGTTGTGTGTGTTGGTCCGTTATACTTCCGGGTGAGAATGTTGTGAGCGTCTTACCCAAACGCATACTATCTATAGGATATTTCCAAGGATGTACCATGCTCAATGACCTCCTCAATTGTTTTATTTATTCCCCCAGAAGACCACATGGATCCGTTAAACCCTGTACTAACACTCTTACAACATCCCTCACTGCCTATAATATAGACAGATACTCATTCACCCCTGAGTAATCTGCGATGGAAAGTGCGTATCTCTCTACAGTAAATCAAAACAATTGGAAAAGTCACCTAGATACAGCTTAGTGCATAGTATAATTAAATCAGATAGCTCATACATGAATAACTAAAATTCCCTTTATTCATCCCATAGGGGAAATTTGTCTTTAGGGTCTATTCCAAGGGAAAACTGGAATAACCCATACATCCGCCGCAGTGCAGCGCCGCAAATTGAGCTAGGGCGAGGTGACTTACTCAAAGGCACACATGCGCAATGGGTAATCGTACGAAGCAAAGACCGTACCGCTGAGCTAGCCACGCTGCCCCTATACATGCCGAAAGGCGTCTGGAATGGATGCCACGCGCTTAGGTAAAATACTCACAACATCCGCCAGCCGGATGTAACATTCCAACATGGTCCTACACATTGTTTTGTGTGTTGTTGGTACGTTACATCCCAATGGCGGATGTTTTTTAGTTGTTTTTTTTTTTTTTTTTTGTTTTGTTCTGTTTTTTTTTTTAATAAACGCACACATTCTACAGTGTCGTAACTAAAAATAAAAGTAATAAAATAAAATAAAATAAAATAAAATAAAATTTTAAAAAATAAGAATTAAGAAAAATCTTTTCCTTCAAATATTGATCGGTTAAAATGACCCGACCCTCATCTTGGGAAAATACAACAAAAAAAAAAAAAACAAACAAAAAAAAAACAAAAAAAAAACACAAAAAACAAACAAACAAAAAAAAATAAAAAACAAAAAAAAAACAAACTCATAGCTTAGAATTCCTTGGTAGTCCGAGGTTGGAGAGTTGTTGACGATAAGAGGGCCGATTTAAATGTTTGGTATTCGAAGGGGGAGTTTTCTGGCCAAATTCTTTGAATGGTGGTTTTCTTTTTCTGTTTTTTTTTTTTTAATCTTTCAGAATTCGGGGGGGGGGGGGGGGTTGTATTTTTTTTTAATTATTTCATTTTATTGTTTTTGTTTTTTTTTTAATTGAGCTTTTATATAGAGCAATATCCACTTAACGTGCTGAAAGCGCTTTACAATGGGCCCCTGGTCAACAGTAGTGCGGGGCGGTCCTTGGCAAGCTTAAGGACCACGGCCCTACGGTCCTTGGGAAATGAAGACCGCAAGGACCGGTCTCTAGACCGGTCCGTTCATTCTTGAACCGTTAAAGACCGCTACACGATGAAAACCGTGGCCTACAGGAGTAAAACACACGGAGTAGTCACACTCATTTCAAATTGTAACCTAATTAGAGAAGAGGGGTGATGCCTTCTTTATTTGCTCACCGTACTTCATTGTTACTTCGATAATTTAATAAAATTTGAAATTTATCCCCATTAACGGAGATAATGGCATCGCCCAAGGCGTTGATCGAGTTGTTCGTGGCGTTGATACACACACGCAACTCCTCCCCCCCCCCCCCTCCCCCCCCCCCACACACACACATTAGAGGGCAGCGAGCATTGAAGAGTAAGAGAGAGACGTGAAGTTATAATAAGAGGGGTGGATGAGGTGATAAGAGGGGTCGATGGTGACTTTTCGCCAGATCTAACAAACTCAGCTACCCATTCATTGCTGAGTAGACAGGGATTCAGAAAAAAATCGACTGCACCCGGGATCGATCTCTGGCCCTTTGCGTATAAAGAGAGTGCTCTATCAACTGAGCTATCGGGGTCCCCAAATATTCTATTGGACCTTTTAAAAATACAGACGTTATAACTGGTTTTTTTGGACGGAAGAAACTAATGAAACTCATATTACTTGATTAGTTAAAACACCAAACGAAATTTTAATATTATTGTATTATTTTAAATGACAACAATGCGATAGAAAGGAGTGGCGACAAGAGATGGACAAAAGAAAACAAAAAATCAGACTTGCAACTTGCTAGGTTCGACACACACACACACACACACACACACACACACATCTTTAGTAGTCACATACATTTCAAACAATAACCCATTAGAGAAGAGGGGTCATGCCTTCATCATAGATCATTGTCATTGCGATCATTATGGTGTAGTAAATTTTGAAATTTACCCCGTATAATGGAATCGTCCAAGGCGTGCGCCTCCTGTTCCCCCCATCTCACACACGAAAGGGCGGTTTGCGGTAGTGCCGCGCTGAGGACCGGACCGAGGACCGGTCCCACGGTCTTTTAGCTGTGAACCGTGGTCCAGTCCCAAAGAGGAAGACCGCCGGCGGTCCTCACTTCTTATCACCTTTCAACGGTCTCGCGCCATACTACTTCCCCAGCGATTCGTTGCCTCGGTCCTTTGCCTATCTTCCACCAATCACCACCCATCCCACTTAATTAATCGCACCCACCCCCCTTTGCCATACACTAAACGACACAGACGACCATAGAGGCAGACGACCACCTCCCTCCACTCCGCAAACCGCCCTTTCGTGTGTGAGATGGGGGAACAGGAGGCGCACGCCTTGGACGATTCCATTATACGGGGTAAATTTCAAAATTTACTACACCATAATGATCGCAATGACAATGATCTATGATGAAGGCATGACCCCTCTTCTCTAATGGGTTATTGTTTGAAATGTATGTGACTACTAAAGATGTGTGTGTGTGTGTGTGTGTGTGTGGTGTGTGTGTCGAACCTAGCAAGTTGCAAGTCTGATTTTTTGTTTTCTTTTGTCCATCTCTTGTCGCCACTCCTTTCTATCGCATTGTTGTCATTTAAAATAATACAATAATATTAAAATTTCGTTTGGTGTTTTAACTAATCAAGTAATATGAGTTTCATTAGTTTCTTCCGTCCAAAAAAACCAGTTATAACGTCTGTATTTTTAAAAGGTCCAATAGAATATTTGGGGACCCCGATAGCTCAGTTGATAGAGCACTCTCTTTATACGCAAAGGGCCAGAGATCGATCCCGGGTGCAGTCGATTTTTTTCTGAATCCCTGTCTACTCAGCAATGAATGGGTAGCTGAGTTTGTTAGATCTGGCGAAAAGTCACCATCGACCCCTCTTATCACCTCATCCACCCCCTCTTATTATAACTTCACGTCTCTCTCTTACTCTTCAATGCTCGCTGCCCTCTAATGTGTGTGTGTGTGGGGGGGGGGGGGGGGGGGTAGGAGTTGAGTGTGTGTATCAACGCCACGAACAACTCGATCAACGCCTTGGGCGATGCCATTATCTCCGTTAATGGGGATAAATTTCAAATTTTATTAAATTATCGAAGTAACAATGAAGTACGGTGAGCAAATAAAGAAGGCACCACCCCTCTTCTCTAATTAGGTTACAATTTGAAATGAGTGTGACTACTCCGTGTGTTTTACTCCTGTAGGCCACGGTTTTCATCGTGTAGCGGTCTTTAACGGTTCAAGAATGAACGGACCGGTCCTTGCGGTCTTCATTTCCCAAGGACCGTAGGACCGTGGTCCTTAAGCTTGCCAACGACCGCCCCGCACTAGTTTGCGGAGTGGAGGGAGGTGGTCGTCTGCCTCTATGGTCGTCTGTGTCGTTTAGTGTATGGCAAAGGGGGGTGGGTGCGATTAATTAAGTGGGATGGGTGGTGATTGGTGGAAGATAGGCAAAGGACCGAGGCAACGAATCGCTGGGGAAGTAGTATGGCGCGAGACCGTTGAAAGGTGATAAGAAGTGAGGACCGCCGGCGGTCTTCCTCTTTGGGACTGGACCACGGTTCACAGCTAAAAGACCGTGGGACCGGTCCTCGGTCCGGTCCTCAGCGCGGCACTAGTCAACAGCGACACTTAACATGGAGGACGAGACATGACGCAGGTTAGGCGATATTACAATTTTTTCGGACAGAGATAACGCTGTTAACGGACAGGTACATTTTTTTACACCTGAATACGGTGAGAGAATATGAGTAAAGAGCCTTTTCCAAAGACTCAACTATGCGCCGAGTGAGCGAGGCTCGAACCCAGGACCTTCCGATCCAAATGCGAGGTCATACCACTAGACCATATAGCCGGTATAACACAGTTTCTTAGAACTTCTTTTATCTCCCCTGTCTATCGTAAATCAAAGTAAGGTTGCAGCAATAGAGCAGTAAAGTTAAGTGCCCCAAACGTAAACAAAGGTCGAGAAGCACGTGGCAAACCACATGTTCCTGTCTTGACAGCTCACGTTCCAATGTAAATAATAGAAAAAAATAACCTTTAAAATTTGGCTGTTAGGTGGCAAAAGAAACACATATTCATAAATACTCGATCATGCATCAAATAATGTCTAGATATGGATATTTATGGAACAAAAGGTAAAATTTTCTAAAATTTATCAAAAGTTACAGTCTATCTATTTTTAGACCAGAGCAAATTATTGCGCTGGTGTGAACAAAACGAGAATTATTCGGAGCCTGATTTTCAGAATAATTTAGCCTTATATTATTATTTCTGCAACTGTTAGATTTTATGTAAACATATTTTCAATACTGAAAGTGTATTGCCTACAACTCAAACTACAAAATTGGGAGACCTATATTGTGCGTAAATTATTCCGGTCCCTAACGGAAATCACTAGCAACTTGTTATTGTTTACGTTTGGGGCAGCAAACTTTACTCTTCTATATGACTCATTCACGTGACCACAAATAGCTATGTCGTCATCATGTTTACAGCAACAAACGATGACGTCATTGTGTCTTAATTAGTCACTTTATTAGAAGTCAATAAACACACTGTTCTACGCCCCCTAATTTCAGTCAATAACAATAATATTGTAACTACACAATACAACATGTCGGGTATCAACATTTAACCGACGTGCACTTTTTTGCAGGTCTTATAGCCCAATTTCTTATGGGCCCATTGTTGTAATGGAAATCTCAAAAAATGATGCAAAATATTGTCCATTACAACAATGTTAAACAAGGCCCATAAGTGGATTCGGATGCCAGATCTGCATATATGTATACGTCGCATTTAATCAACGTTCACATATTAGCAGGTCTGATTACCGACCGGAATTATGGACCTGTCTTAACAAAGTTGTTATGGAAATACTTTGCGTTGGTTTGAGAGTATTTCCGTTACAACAACGGGCCCATAACAGTTTGGATTATCGGACCTGCAAATAAGTACACGTCGCATTGTATTTTTCCTTACACTACCCCCCCCCCCCCCCACCCCGTCCCCAACTTGCTCTCATATATTCATACACATCTCCCACACACAAACACACACATTGACACACACACACATACACACACACACACACGCACACACACACAAACTCACACATTAACTCATATCCACAAACTTTAACATACAATCTCACGCACATTCACCCCCCCCCCCCCCACACACACACATACACACACATAAACACATACATTCACACACCCCCTCCCCAACCACACACACACACGCAACACACACATTCACATGCATTACCCCCACATATATAACATACCCATTCCCCCCCCCCCCCCACACACACACATCCCCTCTCCCCCACCCCCCACCCCACACACACACACACATATTCACACACATCCCCTCCCCCCCCCCAACACACAGACACACACACATTCACACACATTCAAACACATTCACACACCCATCCCCCCTCCAAACCACATACACACACATACAAACACACACACACACATTAACACAATACATAGACATATACACACAAACATTAACACACACACACACACATTAACACAACACATAGACATATACACACAAACATTAACACACACACACACATTAACACAACACATAGACATATACACACAAACATTAACACACACACACACATTAACACAACACATAGACATATACACACAAACATTAACACACACACACACATTAACACAACACATATACACACACAAACATTAACACACACACACACACACATTAACACAACACATATACACACACAAACATTAACACACACACACAAACATTAACACACACACACATTAACACAACACATATACACACACAAACATTAACACACACACACAAACATTAACACACACACACATTAACACAACACATATACACACACAAACATTAACACACACACACACACATAAACATTAACACACACACACACATTAACACAACACATACACACACAAACATTAACACACACACACACACACATTAACACAACACATATACACACACACATTAACACAACACATAGACACACAAACATTAACACACACACACAAACATTAACACACACACACACACACACATTAACACACACATTCCATATAGTCTACCCTATACATAACATATGCCGAGTAAACCGTGCGTTCCTAGAGAATAAAATATCATTTTACGATCGTACTTCATGCCTTGGGTTGAACATGGGAAAGTTGTAGACTGAAGCGTTGTGGGCAATCGGAAAGAGCAGAAGACACTGGAAGACTAAAGGTGGTATGCTAAGAAGATCACAACATTGCCCTCCGGAAGTATAACGGACCAACACACAAAACTGTGTGTACCAATGGACGTTTATAGTCGGGTTAATGCAGTTCAGTGAGCATTACTCATAAACGCGGATGGCAAAAAACAACAACAAAGACCTGAATGACGTCAACTGCATACTATCTATAGGTAGTATGCGCTTGGCTAAGAAGCTCACAACATTGCCATGCGGAAGTATAACGGACCAACACGCAAAACTATGTGTAACCTTGAACGTTTATAGATAGTATGCGCTTGGCTAAGGAGCTCACAACATTGCCATCCGGAAGTATAACGGACCAACACACAAAACTATGTGCAACCTTGAACGGTTAGTCTGGTTAATACAGTTAAGTGAGAATTACTCATAAACACGGATGGCAAAAAGCAATAACAAAGACCTGAGTGACGTCAAATTCATACTATATGTGACCCTTCGCCTCAAAACGGTATTAAGTCGGGATGATTAAGATGTTGAAAATTGAATTTATAGTCAAAAATATCAGACTTGAGTTGAGTTTGTATTGATTTATAGAGGAGAATGGATACCATATTTTAAGGTGCTAATGCCAACAATCTATATTTTTGACCAGTTTAACATTAAATTCTGCCTTTAAGCATGTGGTTCGTTCCGACATAATACAGTTTTGAGACGATGAGTCACATATCTATAGCCTACCATACCGGGCTGATCTAATTGAGCTTTTATATAGCGCAATATCCACTAATCATGCTCAAAGCGCTTTACAAAGGGTCCCAGACCAACAGCAACACGTAGCATAAAGAACGAGATGTGACTCCTGTTTGGCGATAATACATTTTCCCTCTACAGACACACCGCGTTTAACGGCCAGGTACTCATTTTACACCCTGAGTATTGTGAGATAATGTGAGTAAAGAGCATTTCCCAAAGACTCAACTATGCGCCGAGCGCGGCTCGAACCCGGGACCTTCCGATCCGAAAGCGAGTGTCATACCACAAGCCCACATAGCCGCACAACAATATAACACGTCCATAGATAGTATGCGCTTGACTAAGAAGTTCACAACATTGCCATCCGGTAGTATAACGGACCAACACATAAAAACTCCGTGTAACCTTGATCTTCTATAGTCTTTTTTAAATACAGTTTAGTGAGAATTACTCACAAACGCGGATGGCAAAAAAAAAAACAACCAATAACAAAGGCCGGAGTGACGTCAACTTCATACTATCCATAAATTCAATTTTCAGCAGACCTTGGTCATCCGGATATAACACCGTTATGTGACGGTGCGTTACATATCCCCAGCATAATGTAACTCCTTCACGATGCGTATGAAGTGTTGGAACCACTTTAGAAGCCACGATAAACAGATGATTTAATCACATACACAGCCATTTCAAATCTATAGCGTTGGGATTTCGGTCGGGCCACGTCGGTCGGGCCTAGTCGGGCCAGCTTTGATTGATGGAAAACACGTTTATATTTTGCATCTCTTCCTTCCTTTCTTCCTTCTATCCTTCCTTTCCTCGTGCGGCTATGTGGTCGAGTGGTATGACACGCTCTCGGATAGGAAGGCCCTGGGTTCGAGCCTCGCTCGGCACATAGTTGAGTCCTAGGAGAAAGCTCTTTACTCATATTCTCTCACGGTACTCAGGTGTAAAACAGCGTTGTCTCTGTCGGAAAAAAATTGTAATTTCGCCTAATAGGCGTCATGTCCCGTCCTACATGTTAAATGTTGCTGTGGCCAGGACCCCTTGTAAAGCGCTTTGAGCACATTTAGTGGATATTGCACTATCTATATAAAAGCTCAATTTTGGGTTGTTTTTTTTCTTCCTTGTTGCAGTTTGGTTGGAATTATGGATTTGAAATCGAATGGCATGTGACCAACAACAAAAAATAATAGATATATAAACAAAAAAATAATCAAACAGGAAACAAACAAAAAACAACCCCAAAACAAACAACTTGTAACAGCAATGCTCCACCCCCCCCCCCCCCCCCCCCCCACGAATAAAAGTACAACAAAGAGACAAACAACAACAATAAAAAACAAAAGACAAGCGAACAAACAGACAACAACAAGAAAAAAAAAGAGAAAAAATATGCAAACAGACAACAACAACAACAACAAAACACAAGCAAACAATCAAAGAACAAAGAAAAAAAAATTTAAAAAGCAAACAATGGCCAAAAAAAAAGCAATCAAACAAACAACAATAAACCAAAACAAAAAAAATGTGCCCCATCATCTCAAAGCACCATTATGTCGGGATGACCTGAGGGAAGAAGTTTATAGAGACAAGCATGAAACTTGCAGGGTTAGTTTCTACTCGTTTTTGAGGAGAATAAATACGATTTCTCACATTGCAAAAAAAAAAATAATAATCATTAAAAAAACAAAACAAAAAAAAAAAAAAACAAACATAATAATGATAATAATAATAATAATGATAATAATAATAATAATAATAATAATAATAATAATAATAATAATAATAAAATAATAATAATAATAATAATAATAATAATAATAATAATAATAATAATAATAATAATAATAATAATAAATAATAATAATAATAATAATAATAATAATAATAATAATAATAATAATAATAATAATATAATAATAATAATAATAATGATGATGATGATGATGATGATGATGATGATGATGATGATGATGATGATGATGATGATGATGATGATGATGATAATAATAATAATAATAATAATAATAATAATAATAATAATAATAATAATCTCAAAATGAGTATTTTCTATCATTTCAATTCTACAGTCACTTTTCGATCCCGATAAAGTCTAACACCCAATGGAAACGGTAGGTCACTAATATCCAAAATTCAATTATTTTGACTTTAAACTGAAAATGTCTTTGTCAATCTCATTCTTGCTGAATACTAGAAAGACGCGGTGAGTTACATATTAACTATATAGATAGAATGCGCTTGGCCAAGGAGTTCACAACATTGCCATCCGGAAGTATAACGGACCAACACACAAACTCTGTGTAACCATGAACTTTTATAGTCTGTTATACAGTTTAGTGAAAGCTCAAACCTGCGATGGCAAAAACAATAACAAAGGCCTGAGTGACGTCATCTGCATACTATCTATAGCCTATAGATAGTTCCAAGTTGACATCACTCAGGTTTTGTTATTGTTTTTTGCCATCCGCGTTTATGAGTAATCCTCACGAAACTGTATTAACCTGACTATCATGGTAACACAAAGTTTTGTGTGTTGGCCGGTTATACTTCCGGATGGCACTGTTGTGAGCTCCTTAGCCAAGCGCATGCTATCTATATTGCTGCTTTTTATCTTGAGTGTATTCAGTATTCATCATACACAGTCCTACTGCGATACTCTGATAAAACCCGTATTTAGAATTTTGGCCAGAAAACTCGTCCTTCAAATATCGATCGATTTAAATTATTCTCGTCTTGTGAAAAACTCTTAAACCTGGGATTTGCCAAGTGTTCCTTTAAATCCCAGGTTTGAGTGTTTTCACAAGATTAAGGTCATTTTAATCGATCGATATTTGAAGGACGAGTTTCTGGCCAAAATGTTTAAAATGTGTTTTTTCTTCACAGTACAATAAACGAGTTGACTGCTGTGGGTTAGATAGAATATACATATTTTGATAATCCTGCATGCTCTTCAATGCGTGTCTTATGTTTTCTGCGGAGTGGGGAAAGGCGGGAGATAACTCGTCACGTCTGCTGTTTGTTGTTGTGTGATAGGCGATCAGCATGCACCAAACACACCCACAGCAATCGATAGAGGAGGGAGGGAACAGACAGGGGAAAGGGAACACAACAGGCAGACAGATAGACAGACGGTTTAGGTGTGTTGTTGTTTTAGAAGGAATTGATTGAGCGACCGGCTTGATTTTAAATCACCTTTGTTGTTTGTGCGTGTGTTTGTTTACTTTACGTAGATACAATAATTAGTGTGTAGATCGATGTGCTGTGTGTTTGTGTTAAAGTGTGTAACAGTTTTTTTCATTGGACACATGGAGGTGGGAAAACATTTAAATATCAATAATATGGTAAGTATGATTATTCATTCATTTCTTTCTTTTATTTTTTCCCCCTTTCAAACAACTTGCTATTTCTGAACAAAGCAGAAAGTAATTAACTTCGATCATAAATTTGATGTTTTTATGCAGAACAGAAAGCTACTTAATTTGTTGTGTTAAAATGAAACTATTATTCCCCCCTCCCCTGCCCAAACGCTTTGAAGTTGAACAATAGACGGTTATGGCCTTTTATTTTATTTATATTCATTGTGTTTTTGGTCCGTTTAATTATCGACACGTTGTTCCAACGGTATATTCTTATTTTATATATATATATATATATATATATATATATATATATATATATATATATATATAATTATATACTGTTATATGTTATATTTTATATTGTATAAATTTGTAACAGAGAGAAGAATGAATGAAACAGTTATATATGTATGTATATATATATATATATATATATATATATATATATATAATACTGTGATATTATATACATATATATTATGAAATACTCACATCATGAACAAAGGAGCCGTGTATTACAGAAGTAATTGTTGCTCGCTTAGAATTAAAGTTTGTGTTGATCCAAATTGACCACGGACATGAATGACCAACCTGGCCCTAACAAAACAAAGACCTTAAAAATGTATAAAACAAATACAAGGTGAGCAATCACTTGTTGGATGGAATGCGTTTGACGTCTGGCATATATCTTAGTTGTGTCCAACACTGGGAATTAGATTCTGCGGCTATGTGGTCTAGTGGTATGACACTCGCTTTCGGACCGGAAGGCCCTGGGTTCGATCCTCGCTCGGCGCATAGTTGAGTCCTTGAAAAAGGCTCTTTACTCACATTCTCTCACCTGGCCGTTAACAGCGTTTTCTCTGTCGGAAAAATATAATATCGCCTAATTAGGTGCCATGTCTCGTTCTACATGTTACGAGTTGCTGCTGTTGTAAAGCGCTTCGAGCACATTTAGTCGATATTGCGCTATATGAAAGCTCATGTTTTTTTTTTGTTTTTTTTTTGTTTTTGTTTTTTTTTTTTTTTTTGGGGGGGGGGGGGGGGGGGAGGAGGGTTGCTTAATTAAACTTAGACGTAAATGAAACTAACCACCAGTTTCATGTTTGCGTCTATAAATATTCAGGGAAGACTTCCGTAGTTTCACGTCACTTGTATTATATTAGTATTTGAGCCATTATGGACTTTCAATTAGTTGCAATGTCCAATAAATATTACTATTTAAGACAAGTTTATATTTTTATAAGTGGTATGGGTTGTTTTTTTATTTTCAAAAAAAATTTTCTGAGTCAGTTGTCGTTTACGACTCTGGCCGACGCCATTATTTCTTACTGTGTTTCCCATCAGTTTCGACATTGCAAGTGATTGCAAATATTATGTTCCATCAGGTTATACGTAGTATCTTTAGTAAGGGTTGAGACGGGGTTCGGGGGAATCTTCTTCCCTCAATAATTAAAAAAATCCCCTATTTTGGTGTGCTCTAAAACTATGGAAGTTGCCCTTAATAGACAACGACATTCGGAAAGAACATCGACTGAATCTCATGTTCAAAATTACAAACAAAATGACGGCCATCTCACCAGAACAAAATTATCCAAAATTAGACATACAACGATATTCATGCATTCAAAGAAAAACCCCACTAAAAAATACTAAAAATACAAATCTACAAACCCAAACATCTTCAAAATATACATTTGCACCCAGCTCTATCAAAGACTGGAAGGCTCTTCCCGAATCATGTGTGAACAGAGCAGATTTAGAAACATTCAAGTGAAGATTATCAAAATTCTTCAGCCTAATCATCAACAATGGCTGTCACATTCAACAAACTCTCTCCACCCTCGAAAACAAATAATCAGAATTGAGTCAATTTCGAGTAACATTCAGATTCAGATTCAGATTCAAATTCAGAAATCCTTCCAAAATTCATTTTTCAGCTCCAATTGCATCCCTACATAATACCACTCGGTGACAGTGGGTGACAAATTGTCACAAGCAACGTGCACGTATATGCTGGTTTAATGACCCAAAACCTTATGGGCTCATTCATTGTTGTAATGGAAATACATACTCTCAAACCAACGCCAAACCATAATATTGTCCTTTACAACAATGTTAAATCTTGCCCATATTCACTTTTGGTTATCAGACCTGCAAATATTTGCACGACGGTCATAGGCAATTTAATGCAACCGTTTAACGCTACACAAACCGGGAAAGACACCAACTCCATAAGCCTTAATAAAACTTTCAAAAACAAAATTTCAAAAAAAAAAAAAAAATTAATGTATCATTGATTTTAGAACCATGATCTACAAATGTGTCAGTGCATGACATAATCAGTCGGAAGGTGAACATTTTGGATTTGCATATTTTTTTAAATTTACATTTTCTGAAAGAATTTGCTCCCAGAGCATTTTAATCTTTATTTGAAGTAAATCGGGTGATTTTTCATGAAGTTACGGTCAAATGTATGGGAAAGGTATCCAGCAACTTTTTCTCAAATTTCTTACTTTTTCAACTTGACTAGCTGTAAAAAAAATCGAAGTGAAATTAACCTTTGATATTTCCCCAAGATGTACAAAAAACGTTGATTTAATTATTTATGACAAGAACTCATTTTGGATTTTTAAAAATTGACCTTCTAACTAAACTTGGCTCTTTACTCACATTTCCTCAACAAATAAGGTATAAAGTGAAAACCCGGCCAGTAGCAGCGTTGTCCCTATCGAAAAAAAAATGCAATATCGCCTTTTAATAATAATAATAATAATAATAATAATAATAATAATAATAATAATAATAATAATAATAATAATAATAATAATAATAATAATTTATAAAGCACTCAACTTCCACATAAGTGCTCAGCGGTGCTGTACAATATTAATTGTCATTCAAACATTCATTCTTTGACAATTTTGAGAATATATATTATGAAAAAACAAACACATACACATGTACACTAACTCAATCACAGATACATTTAAATTCATACACGAACGTACACACACACATACACCAATATTACTCACATTTGTAACTTAGTCTAACGAAAGAACCAAAAAAAAAAAAAAGAAAAAAAAGTTCAGTTATACAATGGAAATTGTCAACTTAAGGTAAAAACTGGAATAAAATAAAATCAAAATTAAAATTAGCGTTTTTTAGGTTTCATTGAGACCATTCTTTAAGAGACTTGAGCCAATTAATTTAGTTTATATTGCCCTCTATATAAGCGCGTGTTTGTTTTTGTTTTTGGTGTTGGTTATGCGCTGTAGAAATGCTATTTATTATTATTATTATTATTATTATTATTATTTTATTATCATTCTTATTATTATTATTATTATTATTATTATTATTATTATTATTGTTATTGTTATTATTATTATTATTATTATTATTATTATTATTATTATTATTATTATTATTTTATTATCATTCTTATTATTATAACAACAACGTGAAATGAACCCCAAGTTTCGTAACAAATTCAATGCCCGGCAACTAATAATTCATCCAGGCATAATTAATACAACTTTGTTACGATGGGTCTGTATATTGTTTTGTTTTTAACGCCCGCCGGTGGGTGACCCACGGGCACAACAACTTATCTGATAAATTAATATTAATTATCTTAGCAGTCCAATGAACGATGGGTATAGAAGAGGGGAGGAGGAGGAGGGGGTGGGTTGCAATCTCCCGGCGACATCGATAATCGATCAGACAAGCGTCTGATGTCAACATGAATCACCCATATTGTCCAAAGTGAGCAACTTGGGGGTTAACAATCTTTGGTGTGGTAAGACTCCCGAACTCCACCCCCCCCCCCTTCCCCCCTTCTCCCCCACCCCAATTAAAAGAAAAATTATAGAACGCCACCCCCCCCCCCCCCAAAAAAAAAATAAAAAAAAACAAAAACAAAAACAAAAAACAAACAACAAAAACAACAAAACACAAAAAACGGCGCTTTTTTTTAACAACAGGGGTGCGCCCGACTGTTACGTTAGGGCCGGGGGAAAATTAATGATGTGACCCATATTCCCAGGCTGGTAAATTAATGATCGCATGGCCCTGTCGTAGTGGATTCCAAATTATGACTTAATTAAGAATCTCAGGTAAATTATTTTCCATTGTTTATTAATGAGAATGTTTTTTTTTTCCTTACAAAGAACAAAAACAGATTTTAAAAATAATATATAAATCATAATTTCATGGGATAAATTCGACGTGCACATATTATATGCAGGTCTGACATTATCCGGACAGAATTATGGGCCTATCTAGTTTAACATTGTTGTAATGGATAATATTTTTGCGTCAATTTTTGAAATTTACATTACTACAATAATGAGCCACTATAATGAATTGGGTTATCAGATCTGCAAATAAGTGCACGTCGGACAAAATCTAAGTACACATGTTAGTAGATCTGATAACTGAACTCAATTACGGGCTTGATTTTAACATTGTTGTGATGGACAATATTTTGCGTTGGTTTGAGAGTATTTGCATCACAACAATGGAATCTTAACAAAGTTGGGTTGTCACACCTAGAAATAATCACACGTTGGGCAAAAAAAAAAAATAAATAAAATAATCTCATTTTACTTTCTGAATAACAAATCCTTTTTTTTTTTGGTTTTTGTTGTATCTGTTGTATTTTATTTTAATTGTTTTGGTTTTGTGTGGAGAAAATGGTTGAAAAATGGTAATAGACCGGTCTATATTTAATTCATTTATTTATTTATTTTTTAAACAAACTAGTTCAGATCTGTTTTCTGTTCCCTTAAGTATATTTGATATTCATATTTAATGAAACTGTGAGGCATGTCAATTTTTATGTATAAGATAATATAGTATTTAATTTATGTGCAAAGTATTTTTTTAAAAATTCTTATGTACATGTCGATGAAAAGTCTTAAAGGGCTAACTGATATTAAATCAGATTTTATTAAGAAAATATTCAACTTTAATTTTTAAATTATTATTTTTATACATTGTTGCTGTTTGTTGTTTTGTTTAAAAGATGTATGTAATATAATATGTACTTTTTACCGACAATAAATAGTTTATTCAATTCAATTCAATTCAGCTTCTTTTATTGGTATACGGTGGTAATGTGAGTGTTTGGGGTTTAAATCCATAATCCGTCTAAGGAAATCTTAATCATTTGGTACTGTTTGTAAATCGTCTTTTTCGTAACGTATAACATGCACTGTAAATACATGAGCCAAACTGATTTACAAATGTTATTATTATTATATTATTATTATTATTATTATTATTATTATTATTATTTATTATTATTATTATTATTATTATTATTATTATTATTATTATTATATTATTATTTATTATTATTATTATTATTATTATTATTATTATTATTATTATTTTATTATTATTATTATTATTTATATTATTTATTTATTAATATTATTATTATTATTATTATTATTATTATTATTATTATTATTTTATTATTATTATATTATTATTATTATTATTATTATTATTATTTTTATTATTATATCATTATCGTATCATCATTATTATCATCATCATCATCATCATCATCGTCATCGTCATCATCATCATCATCATCATCATCATCATCATCATCATCATCATCATCATCATCATCATCATCATCATCATCGTCAACAACAACAATTTCATCAGTCTCATTGTCTGTATAGCAATTGTGAAAATTATCCTTGCCATTTTCACATATTGTGTTTTAGTTTTTAGAAAGAGTAAAGGAAAATTAAATATTAAAAAAAATACTATGCTTATTTTCTGAATTCACACCGTCAATTATCATCAATTTATTTATGATTTATTTAATTATTTACTTATATATTTATTTATTTCTCTATATTTTTTTTTTGCTTTTTATTTTATCATTTTTAGAAATATATTCATCTATTTAATAATTTATTTAATTAGTTATTCTATTCATTTGAAAATATTTTTATTAATTTATATATTTGATTATTTAACGATCTAATAATTTGTTATTTAAAACAATAAATTTTATTCTAATCATCAATTTATATTTATTTATTTACTTTATTTCATTTATCTATGTAATTACTTATTTAATCATTTCATATTTATTTATTTACCTATTTTTAAATGACTGTTTGTTCATTCATATTTTTATTTATTCCTCTATTTATTTGTTTAGTTGTTTATTAATTAATATTAATTCATTAATTTATTCATTTATCTATTCTTTCATTGGTAATTTTATATTTATCCATGTGATTTCCTTTTGATTGATTGATTTATTTATTACTATTTATTTATTTATTTGTTTATTTATTTATTTATTTATCTATATTTGTTTGTTTCTTCATGTTTCTATATATTGATTTATTTTTAATCTATTTATTATTTATGTATTTATTTATTATTTATGTATTTATTTATTATTTATTTATATTTTTGTACATTTATTAAAATTCTATTCTTCATTTTTAGTTATATATTTGTTTGTTTTTTAAAAAAATTGTTTTATTTATCTAAGTAATTACTTTCCTTTTCATGTATTTGATATTTTACTAATTTATTTATCCGTTTGTTTATTTTTTGTTTATTAATTCATATTTTTATTCATTTATTTGGTTGTTTATTAAATTATTAAATTCCTAATGTTTTCTATTCATGCTTAGATTTATCTATTTAATTACTTTTTAAATTATCAATTTATCTCTTTGTTTATTTCTCTATTCAATTATTCATATTTATAATATTTACTCGTTATTTTATTTCTTTATTTATTGATTTATTAATTCATTCTCATATCTATTTGTATATTCCTTCATTTATCTATTCACTCATCATTTATTAATTTATTCATTTACTTTTAGATTTATTATCTATCTGATCTTTACCATTACTAATTTATTCATTCATTCACTTATTTTTAGCCAAATTTCGAAGGACGCTTTTAACTTTAAATTTTCATTTGAATTTTTCTTCTCCCTCTTTAAAAAAAATATTTATTATTATTTTTTTTTTTTTGGGGGGGGGGGGGGGGGGGGGATATAAACTAAGACATGTGTTACCAGATTGAGGCAAGAGCAAAAAATGATCTTTGCTTGGCCGTCGTATTTAATTGTAATGATTTAATCTGGCCATGTCGACTCTTGATGGTCGGTGGATCAAACCTCTGAAGTCTCGATTTTCACGACCGGCGGATCAAACCTCTGAAAAAAAAAAAAAAAAAAAAAAAAAGGATCAAACCTCTGAAGTCTACATACGAGCTTTGCTGCGCACCGTGTTTTATTTAATTTTGGGCGGATCATACATACCTACTCTGTTGACATCAGAATTTTTATCCGCCGATCATGAAAATCGGAGACTTGAGAGTTTTGAACCGCCGACCATTGACATTATGCTTGGGTTATGTCGTATTTTGTTTTTATTTATTTTTAAAAATTATTTTTCTCCGGTCTATTTTGTTTTTTTCAAACGTAAAAAAATATGTCAGTCAGTTTGTTTTTTGTGTTGTTTTTGTTTTTTTTTTTTTGTTTTGGGTATTTTTTGTTTGTTTTGTTTTATTTTAATTTGTGTTTGATTTATATGGATAAAATACGTTCTCTGGTTGATTTTTAAATGCATTGTGAAAACAAAATGTCTACAGCTTGTTTAACAATTTTATAATAATAATGATAATAATAATAATAATAATAATAATAATAATAATAATAATAATAATAATAATAATAATAATAATAATAATAATATATAATGATGATGATGATGATGATGATGATGATGATGATGATGATGATGATGATGATGATGATGATGATGATGATGATAATAATAGTAATAATAATGATGATAACAATCATGATAACGATAATAATAATAATTATAATTATAGCAATAATAGTAATAATAATAATAATAATAATAATAATAATAATAATATAATAATAATAATAATAATAATAATAATAATAATAATAATAATATATAATAATAATAATAATAATAATAATAATAATATAATATAATAATAATAATAATAATAATAATAATAATAATAATAATAATAATAATAATAATAGATAATAATAATGATGATAAAATAATAATATAGATAATAATAATAATTAATAAATATACAATAATAGTAATAATAATAATAATAATAATAATAATAATAATAATAATAATAATAATAATAATAATAATAATAATAATAATAATAATAAAATAATAATAATAATAATATAATAATAATAATAATAATAATAATATATAATAATAATAATAATAATAATAATAATAATAATAATAATAATAATAATGAAAAAAAATAATAATCATAATAGGAATAATAACAGTAATAATAATGATGATAATAATATTAGACATTTATTATCCAGAAAATATGGAAAAGTATCATATAGTTACACTTGCTATAACGTCATATAATAACATTACATTGATCAGATATTTCACTCTTACCAATTCTCTCTTTCTCTCTCTCTCTCTCTCTCTCTCTCTCTCTCCTTCTCCCTCTTCATCTCTTCTATCTTCCTATCTATCTATCTATCTATCTATCTATCTATCCTATCTATCTATCTATCTTCTAATCTATCTATCTATCATCCATCCATCCATCCATCCATCCATCCATCCATCATCCATCCATCCATCCATCCATCCATCCATCACATCCATCCATCCATCCATCCATCCATCCATCCATCCATCCATCCATCCATCCATCATCCATCCATCCATCCATCCATCCATCCATCCATCCATCCATCCATCCATCCATCCATCCATCCATCCATCCATCCATCTGGAACTGTTTTCTTTCTTTGCTTTCTACACCATGTCTCTATGGTGTTTTCTTTGTTTGTTTGTTTTTTTCAATAAGACATTGGCGTGATTTTTTTGTTATGCTAAATATTTCAATGAGATCGGATCTATATGATTAGAGTTTTGTTTTTATTATTATAACTACTACTATTGTTATCATTATTATCATCATCATCATCATCATCATCATCATCATCATCATCATCATATATTATTATTATATATATTATTATTATTATTATTATTATTTATTATTATTATATTATTATTATTATTATTATTATTATTATTTATTTCATCTATCTTCTTCTTCTTCTTCTTCTCTCTTCTTCTTCTTATTATTATTATTATTATTATTATTATTATTATTATTATTATTATTATTATTATTATTATTATTATTATTATTATTATTATTATTATTTATTATTATTATTATTATTATTATTTGAGTAAAAAATTGCGTCTGAGAGTAAGTTAAATATAAAGGGGTTTTGGGGGCATGTTAATACTTATAGTAAACTTAATGTTTAATATGATATCTGGAAACTGGTCAAACAAGATGGCTGCAAAACTGATAATGATAAAGTCAAGGCAGATTTTTTAAAAATACATTGTTTTCAATTGTATTTGCACAAGAAAATGTTGGTATGCCTTTTTTTCATAGCCGAGTTATTAACTCTTGTTTGATCGATATTGTGGTGAAAGAGGTTGATATTTATAATAAATTAGTGAAACTTGATACAAATAAAAGTATGAGACCTGACGGTATACATCCACGTATATTAAAGGAATTTGCAAAGAAAATAAAATTTCCTGTCTACTATTTATATAACAAATCTCTTTCTAGTGGTGTACTCCCTGGTGATTGGAAATTTGCAAATGTTGCGTCAATATTCAAAAAGGGTGAAAGATGTGATTCATCTAACTACTGACCAATAAGTCTAACGTGTATTCTTTGTAAAATCTAGGAGAGTATAGTTAAAGAGAAAATAGTTACTTTTCTTGAAATGAATCAATTGATAGATAATTGTCTACATGGATTTAGAAAGTGACGCTCTTGCATATCTCAGTTATTGCAAGTAATGGATGATTTTAAAAAATGTATCGATGAAAAATGCAATATTGGTGTCATGTATTTGGATTTCAGGAAAGCTTTCGATTTTGTGCCACACAATAGGGTATTTTTAAAACTTAATGGTTATGGAATTACTAGTGATATTTATAACTAGTTTGTATCTTTTTTAACTGGCCGTAAACAACGGGTTGTTGTAGGTGAAAGTTGTTCTGATTCCATAATATGGGCAACTAGTGGTGTCCCTCAGTGCAGTGTACTTTGTCCTTTACTGTTCATTATCTATATAAATGATCTACCTGATACTATAGTTTCTAAATGTAATAGTTTTGCTAATGACACCAAAATTTATATATCAACATTAGATAAATGTATTTTACAAAATGATATAAATTCACTACACAATTGGTCTGAAAATTGGCAGTTTCATATTAATAATACTAAATGTAGAGTGCTGCACATTGGTAGGTCTAACAATTTATTCTCCTATTATATAGGTGATAAAATTATGACTGTTATGGCAACTACATGCTCAGAAAGGGACTTGGGGATCATTTTTAAAAATAATAAATTGTGTTTTGAAGAACATAATATATTATGTGATTGTGTAAAAATAACGAACAAGCTTGTGGGAATTATATACAGAAGCTTTAGCTATCTTAATTTAAAAACGTTTGTCCAAGTTTATAAATCTGTCGTAAGACCTTGTCTAGAGTATGGAAATAGTATTTAATTTGGAGTCCCTTATTTAAGCGACAGTCTGTTAACATTGAGAACAGCACAAAGACGCGCTACGAGACTTTTACCTGACATTCGACATCTATCCTATTTAGAAAGATTAAAGTATCGTAATTTGCCTTCACTAGAATGTCGCAGAATATGAGGTGAGCTCATTCATTTATTATTATATATATATATATAATATATATATATATATATATATATATATATATATATATATATATACTCGTGCATGGTTTTTACAATATGGATTATAATGATTTTTAAAATATTATTCGCATATTACAGACACTAAGGGAGATAAGTTTAAGATAATTGTTGAAAGATGTAATTCATTTATAATGAAAAATAACCTAATTCAAAGAACTGTGACAATTTGGAATAATCTGAAGTTTGACACACAAAAAATTCTAATTAAATTAATATTTTAAGAATGCCATTGATAAATAACTTACCAACACAATATTTGATTTTGATGAATAATGTAACATGGCATTGGATATTATTGTCTTTTGTATAACAATTATTTGAAACTCTCGAATGTACAAGTTGGACATGCCAAATGAATGTAAATAGAAGTAATTATACTACAAATATTGACTATTACACTTATTTATGTATAATATATTAATTCTAAATGTTATCAATTAAAATTGAATATTGTTTATTTAATTGATAAATTTATCTGCGCATAAAAGTTACACAGAGTATTTAAATGTTTTTAGAATCTATTAGCTCTTTCTTCTTCTTCTTCTTTCTTCTTCTCTTTTCTTCTTCTTCTTCTTCTTCTTCTTCTTCTTCTTCTTCTTCTTCTTTATTATTATTATTATTATTATTATTATTATTATTATTATTATTTTTTATTATTATTATTATTATTATTATTTATTATTATTATTATTATTATTATTTATTATTATTATTATTATTATTATTATATTATTATTATTTATCATCAATTTCAAGAAGTAAAACTAACTGTTCATGATGAAGGCATTAAAAGTACAACTCAAATTTCAAGAATTCAACTTTTCGTTCAATTTTCAATTTCCGAATCACCCCGATATATATCATATCCCAAATCTCTTTCAAAATCAAATAAATAAATATTTTATACTAAATAAATAAATAAGTAAATAAATAAATAAATGAATAACTAACTAACTAACTAACTAACTAAATACATAAATAAATAGATAGATAAATGAATAATAATTAGATAAATAAATAAATGAATGAATGTATGGGTGAATGAATAGATGAATGAATGAATGAATCACTAATTAACTAACTAGCTAAATAAATAAAAATTGATAAATGAATGTATGGATGAATGAATGAATAAATTAATGAATGAATAAATAAATAAATATATAAATCAATCAATCAATCAATGTATGGATGGATGAATGAATGAATGAATAAATAAATCATTATTTATCTCTCCTGTGATCATATAAGGGAATTGTTTACCTGAATCTTTCCTCTTTCTCTTTTTCTTTTAAGGTATTGAAAGGTCTTTGACATAAGTGTGTTCCTCTTAGTGGGGACTTGTGCTTGTGTCTGGATGAGACTTTTAGTGATCTCAAACTAAGTACTTTGATAGTGTGCTCTTGGAATCTACATTTGTTTCCTATTTGAAACAATTCCCCTTTGTCTGCCTTATTCTTGGATGCTTTAATTGCTTTTTACTATCCCATTTTCTTCCTTTTTACTGGCGCTGATATGACCTAAATATGTTGCAAGCGCCGTAAAACCATTAAAAACAAACAACAACAAACAACAAAAACATAAGTGCACATATTAGCAGATATGATAATCGAACTCAATCGTAGACTTGGTTTAACATTGTTATAATAAACAATAGTTTGCGATGGTTTAACTCTCCCCTTATCAGCCATTTTCAGGATTTTCCCCAAAACTTCACACCCAACTTACACAAAAATAGATTTTTTATCATTCAAACACAATAGCAGTAAGTTCTTGCGATACAAAATTTCTTCAGCAAAACATACTCTACAACGCACTGTTTATTTTCTTTAAATTTTATGAAGTACAAAAGAAATTTGAATAAGAAAAATGTTGGTTCTATCGTAACGAATGTGACGATTTTCCTATAGTTGGTATGGATAGGGTTAAGTGTGTTCCAATGACAACCTTGGAGCCATAACAATTTGACCAAAATTTGATTTTTCTTTTTTTTAATTTATCGGTAACCTTATATTTTTGTGTCTTGTTGTTTGTCTCCTGACGAAGGCCAAGGGCCGAAACGTTGTTTTACTCACTTTATTTTTCTCTCCATCTTATTGGTTCATTTAGGCACCTCTAGGTTTTGCAGACCTGCAAGTTAAAAGTGTAAAAATTAGTAGTTTTAGGGAGACAAAATTAGTCATCGTATTATATCGTATCGTATCGTTTAACAGCTAATACTAATACCTTTAAATGCTCTGTGCAACTTTTATGCATATATACAATTTATCTATTATATAAATAGTGTTCAATTTTAATTTATTGATAAAATTGAGAATTAAAACATCAAATACATAAATAAGTGTCATAGTCTATTTTCGTAGTTTAATTAACTCTATTTGTTTTCATTTGGTATGTCCAACTTTGTACATTCGGGAGTTTCAAATAATTGATATACAAAAGACAATAATATCCAATGTCATGTTACATTATTCGTCAAAATCAAGTATTTATTATGTTGGTAAGTTTCTTGATCAATGGCAATCTTAACATTACTAATTAAATTAGATTTTTATTTCGTCTCAACGCTTTAGTTAACTTTAATATCCGCAATTCACCCTCAATGTGATTAAATAAAACTTCAAGATCCTTTAAATTATGTAGTCAGGCATCGACTTCCATGTTCA
This sequence comes from Berghia stephanieae, assembly GCF_034508935.2. NCBI lineage: Eukaryota > Metazoa > Mollusca > Gastropoda > Nudibranchia > Aeolidiidae > Berghia > Berghia stephanieae. The sequence goes on from NC_088371.1 coordinate 8,838,986, forward strand.
ATAAGTTTTAATGACTTAGAGATGCTCATGAAGTTCTGAAGTTTGAGTCATCATCATTGATGCAAGTGCCCGCTCCAAAACTTGATCTATTTTGTGTTGTGAAATGCTGTTTAACTCACTCAATCCTAGAGATTTTTGCCACTTTTCAACATTGGAAAAAATGTATTAAAATGAGCGTGTAAATAGATAACTTTATTCAACCATCATTATCATGCAAAAACTAAAAAAAAACATTAGCTTTGATAATACGCCTATAATTTGTCTCATAAATATGTGATTAATAGGCATGGGGTAAAAGTAACACGGGTAAACTACGGATATAGTCTGTGTTAGGGTTGGGTGAGTTAAAATGAACCGTCAAAATCTAAAGTTTGTTAGCTTTGTATGTAAATCCAAACAAAAACCACAGCCATGGTCATTAATTTATAGAAAAGTGTTTAAGATATAAAATTGTGTTCACAAATCCCATAAAATCCTGACATGACAGATACTGGGCTTTTGATAAGCGTCTTGATTCCTTGTGGACCATAAGGGGGCTGCATCAGTAACTCTTCCATCTGACTCGGGGGATTTTGGAAGTCTTCTTGATCAGATTCTGTACCCAGGTTTGTCCGGTAGCCTTTAACCGTAGCCATCGTAAAGTTATAGCCTGACACTGAAACCAAAAAAGACTGGCATTTTGACGTCATTATTTGGTTTTTGCACCGCCCAGTGAGTTGTCGTTAGTAGTGCTCACGGAAACAAGTGATCCCATTTGTTGAACTATTGAATACAACTCACGATTTGTTTTCTTTTGTGGCAAAAGACTGGCATTTTGACGTCATATTTTGGTCAGTGTCGGGCAATAACATAACGATGGCTATGCTTCAACTCGGTCTCGATGCATCGTCGCCATGTTTGCTTTGGTCGACTAACCACATTGGACATATTTTGATTATGCTCACAATGAATGCACATTCACTGATTATGCTCATATCGGACATGCCTTGACTATGCTGCTCGTTCACGACGTTTGCAGACTTATTCTATTTCACACCAGTGTGGTATCATTTTTTTACAGTTGTTTTTTTTTCCTGTAGTCACCTCTCAACGTCATGTTGTCGAATTTAATACCAAAAAAAACAAAAAAAAAAAAAAAAAAAAAAACACCAAATAACCCCCAAAATCATCGCAATATAAAGAAGGGAGACATTATTTTTAAATTACAAAATACTAATAATAATAATAATAATAATAATAATAATAATAATAATAATAATAATAATAATAATAATAATGAAAATATATCTTTATTGTCCTCAAAATAGTGTTAAAACAGCAACCCCCCCCCCCCCCTTTATAGGAAAGAAAGAAATTAAGCAAATAATATTTTTAAAAAAATATTTAAACTTTACTAAAAATGAGAAAAAAGACACAATTTTAAAAAGTCAAACAAACAAAAAACCCCGGAAATAATTACTGTCATGGTCTCAAGTGAGTAAAGAGCTACTCGACTATGCATAAAGATATATGTAGAATGAGGCCCCAGAATTTACTAGTTACTATAAATGAAAAACAATTAACGATTTGTTTACAATGAAATAAAAATAATGATGAAATTTAATTAAAAGAGATAAACAGTGATCGTGGCAGTTACAAATAGAGATATGAATATTTTACGTAACTTATGATAATATGTCTGGTTCGTAAGTTTACGTTTCCAGGCAGTTGATGGGCTTGGATGATCTATTCCTCTGATAATAGGATTGGACTCGTAAAATTCCACTTCCAGGCAATTGGTAAGAAGTTATTGTGAAGTCCTCTGACAGCGGGCTTGGGTTTGATCCTTGAAGATTATACAGTCAAAGTTAAAAGCTCCGGCGTCTTAATGGTGTAGATATAATATCTACAAAGTCCCAAAAGATAAAAATCTTCCAGTATATATATAGGAATAGAGCGACTGGCCGTCCGGCATAGATTGTGGAGAGAAAGTGAGTGTCGAATGTTAGACCTATCAGCTTTTATAATAAGTGGCTACGTGACAGAATGTAGAACGAAAAGTATTCACTAATTAGAAATTAATTCGAGGGAAGGCTATAAAAGGAAAGACGATCTAATATTAGAAGGTAAAGTTTATCTAAGCCTACCGAAATATAACTGGAGTGAGATGAATTCAGTTCTTAATAAAATAAAATTTAATAAGATAATTGTGAACAATCTTTACTGTGACACCCCCCACCCACGTTTAAAATATACTCTTTAACCATTATGGGAAAGATAGATTTTACAAACGGAAGTAAATTTACTATCATGATACTCTAGCATTAATCCATTGTTATGATTTGTGCTACAATTAAATTATTTATTAACTAGACATGGAAATGTTTATATTAACGTAGGTATATGAATGGGCGACAATAACAATGAAAGATTGTGATTACAAATCATTGTGATGAACGACATGATGGCAATGTGATTACAAATCATTGTGATAAACAATAATGATGGCAATGAAGCATGATTAAAGTCGATGATATGAAGGTAATTTACTAAATGAAATGAATGAAAATGTAAATGAAATATTGACATTTCAATTATTAATCATAAATGAGTGAAAATTCATAACAATAATAGATAAAGAGAAGATTTCCCAAATCATGAATGGGTATGGTATATATATCCAAACAATACTCAATGTTACATTAAGTTGGGTCATCATGTTTACAAATAAAATTATCGAAATTGTGCGTTCTGATTTGGCATAGTTTGCGAGGTAACTAACAGTATGCATGGGAGGTTAAGTTATACCCTTCTCACGTGTTTATACTAATCGAGAAAGTAGGTCGGCGTGAATATTTTCACAGCCTGGTATGTGAGAGATACTGAAAGTGTAATTTTGCAAAAATAGACTCCACCTTAGTACTCTACTATTATTCATTTTGTTATTTCTTATGTACGTGAGTGGTTTATGGTCCGTTTCGACCACAAACTCTTTTAGCAGTAGATATCTGCTGAATGTCTTTAAAGCAAAGACGATGGCCAGGCCTTCACGCTCTATTACAGAGTGTCGTGATTCTCTGTCCAATAATTTTCTGCTTGCATATAAGCAAGGCATTAGAGTTCCCTCATGTTCCTGTAATAGTACACCTGCGATGCCCTTATCAGACGCGTCAGTTCTTACAACAAATTCTTTTGATATGTCGGGTAATTTAAGAATTGGTTCTGAACAGAGTAATGCCTTTAATTGGTTAAAGCTATTCTGACACGCTTCTGTCCAAACAATTTTGTTCGGTGACCCATTCTTTGTCAGATTTGTTAGCGGTGTCGCGATGTGCGCGAAGTTGTAAATGTATTTCCTGTAAAAATTTAGGAGCCCAAGTACTTTGCGTACTTCTTTTTTTGTCTTAGGTGGTTGCAATTGTGCGATTTTTGTTTGTTTTTCTGTCTCGGGTGTCTGTGTCCCATGACCAACGGTATGATTAATCCTGCATTTGAAGCTTCGATATTAGTAAACATAGGTTGCGATACTGGGTCTCTATCAAAATATTTCTTTAGCATATTTGCATGGAATGTCTTTGTTGTGTTGTTAATTTTAATCTCGTAATTAACATTAGATTTTACTGCTGTTATTTTGAATGGTCCTTTCCATGTAGCTAAAAGTATACTCGAGTCATCGGGTAAGAGTATTAGTACTTTGTCACCAATCTCAAATTTTCTTGACTTGCTTTTTCGATCGGAGTATTCCTTGTATTTCTCTGCTTTTTTAGTGACGGATTCCTGTGCTAGCTTACATGTATCCTCTATTCTGTCTTTCAGGTTTCTTACATATTCGTAAGCAAACATAATTTCGTTATTGTCCTCCTCATTCCCTTTACAAATGTCGGCTACTATATTGATCGGGCCGCGAGGTGATCGTCCATACATCAACTCAAATGGGGAGTAGCCTGTAGATTCTTGGGGTATTTCTCTATATGCAAATAGGATTGCTGGTAAGTATCTGTCCCAATCATCTGGTTTTTCTGCTGACACTTTTCTTAACATATTCTTTAGAGTGCCATTAAATCTTTCACAAAGACCATTTGCTTGGGGGTGGTAGGGAGTTGTGAATGAGTGTTGGATTCCCATGAGTTTCATGGTTTCATGCATCATATGTGATGTAAATTGGGGTCCATTGTCCGACAGTATCTCATTTGGTATGCCTATTCTAGTAAAAATTGTCATCAATGCTTCAGCTATGTGATCCGATGTAGTTGATTTCAATGCTATCGCTTCTGGCCACCTGGTTGCGTAATCGACTAGTGTTAGTATGTGTGTATGGTTTCTATCTGATTTTGTTAAAGGGCCTATAATGTCAATTGCAACTTTTTGAAAAACTTTTTCAATAACTGGGGTTGTCTCTAATGGCAATCTCGGTATTCTGCCTTTTGCGACTCTTCTTTGGCATGTGTCACAAGATTTCACATATTCTCGGACGTCTTTAGTAATTCCAGGCCATGTGAAATTCTCGGATATTCTCTTCAATGTGGAAGAGCTCCCAAGATGTCCAGAAGTTATTGAATCGTGCGCTATTCCAAGGATTTTGTTTCTGTAAATACTCGGCGTGACCAGTTGTTTAGCTATTTTGTTTCTTTTCCTATGTAACCTGAACAGAATATCTTTTTCAATGATGTATTCAACTTTTGATTTCATCCCTTTGTTTGCGATATTGAAATATGAAGTTAAAGTCGGGTCCTTTTTCTGTTCTTCAATGAACGTGTTCCTGTCAAATTGTTGTGGTTCAAGAGAAATAGTCATTGGCTTCTCTGTTGTCTTAGTCATCTTTCTTGTTTCTGCTAGACAAGCTGTTTCTTGGGTTAATGACCATTCTTTTACATCTTTTGGGTTGTCTTTAAGACCTTTTATATTGCCAACAATAACATCAGCGACGGGGTTGGGAAGTATACAGCATTCCACTATTCCTGTATAGTATGGGGTTTCTATGTACACGTTAGCTGTTTCAAAGGTTTCGACTGTGCCACTGAATGTGATGCATTGTACCGTTTTTCCAGTTTTGTCTTCGTCATTGATCAAAGATGCTTTTATTCCTACTGTACTGCATCCTGTGTCTCTCAATATTTTGCAATCAGTTCCATTAGCTTTGCCTTCACAAAAAAATAGCGATCCTGATTTGTGAGTTTGTGTTAAAAGTGACATACCTTTCACGCAATACACATTTATATTTTCTCCTGACATTACTCGTGTCTGATTGTTTACACCTGTTTGGAGTGATGCATTTGCAGTTTCTTTTGGATATCCCACGATTTTGTAACATTTGTCTGCTGTGTGGCCTTTCATTCCACAATATTGACATTTAATTATAGGTTTGTTGGTTTTCTTATACTCAGTATTATTGTCAGTGCTATTTCTTGTTTTGTTTTGATAGGGTCGGCTATGGTCTCTATTGAACTGTTTGTTCCATGGTTTGTTACTATGATCATCTTGTTTCACTTGCGTGTTCCGAGTGATTGATCGGCTCGTTCTATTTGAGTACTGAACTTTAGGTGTACCTGGACTCTGAGCAGCAGCAGCGTAGTATGGTTCCTTCAATGTTCTGCTAAGGGGTGTCAATGGATGTGCGCTGTTAAAGTTTTCTGCGTAGATTTTTAATTTGTCCAAGTTTTCTGGCTTTCTCTCTTTAAAGAATGCGACTAAATCTGGGTTGCAAGCTTGATAGATTCGATTCTTCAGCGTGAGATAGTAAAGGCCTGCAAAGTCGTCTTGTTTTACGTTTGCCAACTCAAGCCACCGATTTAAAAATTGAGTAATTCGGTTCACGAATGTATTAAAGTCTTCTCCACTTTCCGGTTTTGCAGTGTGAAACCTTTCCTGGTAACCATCTTCCGTTAATCTAAATCTTTTTAGTAGAGCGTCTTTAATTTTACCATAATCATCTGCATCTTCAGTTGTTAAGGTATAGAAAACTTTTAGCGGTTCTCCAGATAAGCAGTTAATCAAGGCTGTGGCCCATTTGCTTTCTGGCCAACGATAACCTTTAGCCTGAACTTCGAATCGGTGTAAGAAGGATTCTAGACAGTCTGAGCGTTCATCGTATGTTGGCATGCGTGGAAGTTTCACGAAAAATTCATCACTATTATTATGTTTTCTTTCATGACCGGTTTTTGTTTTTTCAATTTCCAGCATCATTTGGGTCCTTTTGGTTTCTTCTTCTGCTAAAGCTATTTGTCTTTTTAGTTCCCTTTCTTGGACTCTTTCTTCTCGTTCTTCTCTACGTATTCTTTCTTCGTGTTCTTTTTCTTCTCTACGAATTCTTTCTTCATTTTCTTCTTCGATTCTTTTTATTCTTCTCTACGAATTTCTTTCTCGTTCATTTTCATTTTCTCTACGAATTCTTTCTTCATTTTCTTCTCTACGAATTCTTTCTTCATTTCTCTTCGATCTTTCTCATTTCTTCTCTACGAATTCTTTTTCATTTCTTCTCTCGTTTTTTTTTTATTCTTTTCTCTTCGCACCATGAAAATATTCTTTCCTGGGGTATTTCTAAGTCCTTTGCGAGACTTAAGTATCTTTTATATGCTTCCATGTTGCAATAAATTAGTTACGATGTTTTATATATATATTATATTGACAGGATACTGTTACTGACTGTTTTATTTATTTACACTTACTGGAATGAACTGTTCTATTTTTAGAAATCTCTCTCTCTCTTATTTCAACTTATTATGTATGTTGAATTTGATGCCTTTTATCGTTATATCTTATAAAGCAATGTGTCAATACAATGCGGAGTTATTATGACTTGTGTCAATAACAATGTGTCAATCGCGTGTACTCTAAACTATGTTACTACGAAAAATGTATCACCAATGTGTGTGACTCGTCGTTAGTTTGTGTACAATTATTCGCAATGACGCTAATATACTAGAGTGTGATAACAATAATAGGATGCCAAAATAATCCCAAGTTATCTATCACTAAATATAACACGACGGCTAGTAGACTCCTTTTATTATTATTTAGTTTTTAAAGACTCACTTTTCAGAACATAATATATAAGTGGTTTTCGGTAACAGTAATATGCCAAAAATGCATTTAAAACAAATCACTATGCAAAACAAATCACGATGTCTATAGTTACTATGTGATGCCCAACTCATGTAAAAGAGAATAATGAAGGATATATTTACCAACTCAGTTCGTGGCTGGGACCTCTCTCTTGTTCAATGGTTGTTCAACAATTGTAATTAGGCATTGAAGAGTGTTTAACAGTGATGTCTGAAATACAAAACAATAAAATATCGTAAGATTTACAATAGTTACAAAATGTGTTCACAACACTGAGTGATTGGATGACAGGTGAATGAATCGTTATGGAATGTAAACATATTGAAAACAATTCATGAATGAGGCAAACAACAAAATGAAATGAGTGATATAATAACAAAGTGGACAAGGAATGAATGAATGAATGAAAAACTGAGTGAATAGATGAATGAATGAATGGATAATGTATGAATGAAAGAATGAAGGGAGGAATAAATGTATGAATGATTGGATAAATGAGTGAATAAACGGATGAATGGATGAATGGATGAATGAATGAATGAATGAATAAATAAATGAATGAACAATGAATGAATGAATAATTTATAAATGAATAAATGAATGAAGGAATGAATCAATAAAATGCTATTCAATTTGAATGAAAGAATGAATGGATAAATTGCTATTCCATTTAAATGAAGAAATGAAAAAGAAAAAAAAATTAATCCTGTAAATAGGGAGTTCAATTAAAATATGATCAAGTGGGGCAATTAAGAGTTTTACAATTTAAACTTTAAAGTTAGATGAAATAGATATAAGTAACTAAATAAATTCAATTCTTTATATGTGTCCCCTCCAAAATGTCATGGTCTCAAGTGAGTAAAGAGCTACTCGACTATGCATAAAGATATATGTAGAATGAGGCCCCAGAATTTACTAGTTACTATAAATGAAAAACAATTAACGATTTGTTTACAATGAAATAAAAATAATGATGAAATTTAATTAAAAGAGATAAACAGTGATCGTGGCAGTTACAAATAGAGATATGAATATTTTACGTAACTTATGATAATATGTCTGGTTCGTAAGTTTACGTTTCCAGGCAGTTGATGGGCTTGGATGATCTATTCCTCTGATAATAGGATTGGACTCGTAAAATTCCACTTCCAGGCAATTGGTAAGAAGTTATTGTGAAGTCCTCTGACAGCGGGCTTGGGTTTGATCCTTGAAGATTATACAGTCAAAGTTAAAAGCTCCGGCGTCTTAATGGTGTAGATATAATATCTACAAAGTCCCAAAAGATAAAAATCTTCCAGTATATATATAGGAATAGAGCGACTGGCCGTCCGGCATAGATTGTGGAGAGAAAGTGAGTGTCGAATGTTAGACCTATCAGCTTTTATAATAAGTGGCTACGTGACAGAATGTAGAACGAAAAGTATTCACTAATTAGAAATTAATTCGAGGGAAGGCTATAAAAGGAAAGACGATCTAATATTAGAAGGTAAAGTTTATCTAAGCCTATCGAAATATAACTGGAGTGAGATGAATTCAGTTCTTAATAAAATAAAATTTAATAAGATAATTGTGAACAATCTTTACTGTGACAATTACAAAAGAAAAACAACAGAAAAAGAGAAAGCAAACAAATAAAACAAAAACGTAAACATTATACATAATAATATAACTTTGATAAATATTTCATTTTCTTTCTTTTTTTTTTTTTTAATTGACTATGGCATAAAATGGTGGGATGAATACACTGGCTTATGTTGGAAAATCTCATTGTTATGTATAAATCAATTTCTATTACAACAATAATATCTGGGTGGGGTTCCTGACCTCCCATAGTGGGCTGGGGGGTACATACTGTGTCTTCTATCCCCTTATATCTGTTTTCCAACATGCTTTCTGTCTTTGTCTTGGATTGAGATTACTTGGTTTTGTCCTGGCCCTGGCCGGAGTCCTAGCTGGGAGGGAAACAGTCAAATTCATAGTTATTGTTTTGGGAGATGATATTTGTTTCCTTGTAAATCATCTCTCTGTTATGTATTATTATATTTTTATTTTGAATTTATAATGTAAGCATTTAAGTGTATTCCTCTTTGTTGGATTGTGTGCTTGTGTCCGGATGAGACTTATAGGTGGTCTCAAACTAAGTACTTTGATAGTGTGCTCTGGGAATCTACATATGATCCCTATTTGTCCCAGTTCCCCTATGTCTTACTTTTTCTTGGGTACTTTATTTGTAATTCTAGAACTTTTTACTATCCCATTTTCTTCCTTTTTACTGGCACTGATATAACCTAAATGTGTTGCAAGCGCCGTAAAACCCTTAAAAACAAACAAAACAAACAACAATAATATATAACTGACTAAATCCGTACCATTTAGGAATCACAGTATTTCAGACAGATTGGTCAGCAAAAGACCTAACACCAGTCACTAGTAAAGTAATCACAGACTTGGCACCTCTAATTTTATCGTCATAATTTACAGATAATTTTTGGAGCCAATTTTGGTAACATTTTGGTTCTTTTTTTTTTCTTTTCTCCAAATTAATGTGGAATTTAGATTTGAAAAAAAAATATGTCTAATTTGAGAGAAGGAATAATGAAAATATTATGATATTATTATGTGCCGCTATGTGGTCTTGTGGTTTGACACTCGCTTTCGGATTGGAAGGTCCTGGGTTTGAGCCTCGCTCTGAGCATAGTTGAGTCCTTGGAAAAGGCTCTTTTACTGCCTGTTCCAGGCCTGTGTTCACGATTGATTAGACCCGACATATTTACAGGTCTGATAACCCAAAATATTGTCCATTACAACAATTTTAAAACAAGCCCATAATTGTGTTCGTTTATCAGACAGGCCTATGTATGTACATTGATTAAAATCCATTGCTCTTCATGTTCATGGGTACACGTTGTGTAGGTTACAGACCTGGTGATGGAATTCCCTACCCGACAACTTAGGACGTGTCGGCAGTTATGTGAAATTCACTAGTCAATTAGAAAACATTTATTTTGTCACAGTAGATCATAATTATGATTGCGATGCAGATCCAGACCCTTACACCATCCCATGCCACACAGATGTTGTGTCTATCTGCAGTATTAATTGAAGCTGTAACAGTATGGATTGGATTCGGTAGGATTGGATAGTAATACACATCCATACCCTTGCACAATCCCACACTGCACAAATTAGCAATGACTATGAAAAAAATTTTTTTTTCTCTTTTTGAAGAAAATTTTTGTCTAAAATCCAAGCCCTATCTCCACTGAGTAAAAATGTTTTTGAATTTTGAAAATCCATTCATAAATAAACAAGTTATACAGTTTTAAAGGTGTCATTTATTTGGATGACCCGCAAAGAGGAAAAAAACGCGAAAATATGGGACGCTTTTTCGGCATTTTTTTTTCGACCTTTGGTTGTATCTTGCGCAATAAGTGGATTAAAAGATTGAAACTTGAAGAGCAAATATAGGATGGTGTTTTGTAAAATACGGGAAAAGTACTCGTCATATTCATATGAAATTTTACAACCAAAAAGAAGAAATGTTCATGTATTACCTTGTCAGCGACAAAACCTCCACGCCCGGTAGTTTTAGAAATATTTTACTCCAAAGAGTAAAAATATATTTTTAACGGTCTTCTGGTAATCGCACGAGTTTTGTCGCTTGACATAATCTAAAATGACCTTTTTTCTAACTGTGTGCCAACTTTCAGTTATATTCATAGATAAACAGCGTCGTAATTAATTTTTTTAAAAAGCATATACGAAACGGCTTCGTCCCATATTTTGACGCGAATTCGGGCATTTCGTGAGCGAAAAAGAGGCCCAAAGATTTGTGCGGGATAGTCATTGCTACACAAATGGTGTGTCTATCTGCAGTATTAATTGAAGCTGTAACAGTATGGATTGGATTCGGTAGGATTGGATAGTAATACACATCCATACCCTTGCACAATCCCACACTGCACAAATGGTGTGTCTATCTGCAGTATTAATTGAAGCTGTAACAGTATGGATTGGATTCGGTAGGATTGGATAGTAATACACATCCATACCCTTGCACAATACCACACAGCACAAATGGTGTGTCTATCTGCAGTATTAATTGAAGCTGTAACAATACGGATAAGATAGGATTGGGTAGGATTGTGATACAAATCCATACCCTTACATCATCCCACGCCACACAATAAGTATTGGGTCTATCTTCTGTATTGAAGCTGTAACAATATGGATTGACAAGGATTGGATAGGATTGTGATACAGATCCATACCCTTACACCATCTCACACCACACAAATGGTGTGTTTATGTTCTGTATTGAAGCTATAACAGTATGGATTGGATTAGATTGGATTGTGATACAGATCCATACCCTAACACCATCCCACACCACACAAATGTTGTGTTTATGTTCTGTATTGAAGCTAGAACAGTATGGATTGGATTGGATAGGATTATGATACAGATCCATACCATTACACCATCTCACACCACACAAATGTTGTGTTTATGTTCTGTCTTGAAGCTAGAACAGTATGGATTGGATTGGATTGGATTGTTATACAGAGCCATACCCTTACACCATCTCACACCACACAAATGGTGTGTTTATGTTCTGTCTTGAAGCTAGAACAGTATGGATTGGATTGGATTGTTATACAGAGCCATACCCTTACACCATCTCACACCACACAAATGGTGTGTTTATGTTCTGTCTTGAAGCTAGAACAGTATGGATTGGATTGGATTGTTATACAGAGCCATACCCTTACACCATCTCACACCACACAAATGGTGTGTTTATGTTCTGTCTTGAAGCTAGAACAGTATGGATTGGATTGGATTGTTATACAGAGCCATACCCTTACACCATCTCACACCACACAAATGGTGTGTTTATGTTCTGTCTTGAAGCTAGAACAGTATGGATTGGATTGGATTGTTATACAGAGCCATACCCTTACACCATCTCACACCACACAAATGGTGTGTTTATGTTCTGTCTTGAAGCTAGAACAGTATGGATTGGATTGGATTGTTATACAGAGCCATACCCTTACACCATCCCACACTACACAAATGGTGTGTTTATGTTCTGTCTTGAAGCTAGAACAGTATGGATTGGATTGGATTGTTATACAGAGCCATACCCTTACACCATCTCACACCACACAAATGGTGTGTTTATGTTCTGTCTTGAAGCTAGAACAGTATGGATTGGATTGGATTGTTATACAGAGCCATACCCTTACACCATCTCACACCACACAAATGGTGTGTTTATGTTCTGTCTTGAAGCTAGAACAGTATGGATTGGATTGGATTGTTATACAGAGCCATACCCTTACACCATCCCACACTACACAAATGGTGTGTTTATCTGCAGTATTTATTGAAGCTGTAACAGTATGGATTGGATTGGATTGGATAAAGAGCCATAACATAACACCATCCCACACCACACAAATGCGGTGTCTATCTGCAGTATTCATTGAAGCTGTAACAATATGGATTGGATTGGATAGGATTGTGATAAAGAGCCATAACCTAACAACATCCCACACCACACAAATAGTGTATCTTTCTGCAGTATTGAAGCTGTAACAGGATGGATTGGAGTCTTAACAATGGACGAAATTAAACCAAAAAAATGTGATGTTAGTTTTATTTTGAAATGAAGAGGGCTCGATATTAAAAATACAAAAATCTTTCATTTTGACTATTTGATCAAACTAATGATGTTTATACAACTGGTATCTTGTAAAAAAAAAACATTGGTCAAAATAGTTAAATCTCTTTGTTGCCATAGAAATAGCAGCCATCTTGGAAAATACACATGTTTTTTTTAGAAGTGTTATTGATCAATTTATCCATTCCTTCTTTCATTTCAACCCATATTTTTGCTGAACGAATAGTTTAAAACAGTCAAAAATGCTATTCAAAAGCCTTTCACAACGCTATTCTGCCCTTTCAGAAAGTTGCACTGAAAGGGCGCAAAGTTGCACCAGAAAATCAAGGAAGTTGCATCAAAAGTTGCAAAAAAATGGCAAAAGTTGCACTAAATCAAAAACTGCAAAGTGGATAGATAAAAATTAATGTATTCGCATAACAGGACAACACCAGGCAACATGATGATCACACTGAAGACAGAATTGACTACTACCATACACAAAAACCACACTCAACACAGTTCATTATCATTTGTTCACTACGAGCGTGAAAAGTTTATTTAAACGAATAAGGAAAACAACGGGGCACAGACATGCGTTCGTTATTTCCATCAATTTGTTTAAAGCGTGTTCGACTGTATAACTGTAATGTACATCAAGACTAACGTAAGAACAAGGAACACACAATAACTTATTGGGCTCAAAATCTGATCAATATTAGGTTTTTCGCACAACTCTGATTTAACTTATTCCTGACCAATCAATTTCAGTATTTTCCCAAAAATGACAGGCTTAACCAACAG
>NC_088371.1:8858922-8871422 GCF_034508935.2 Berghia stephanieae
TTATTATTATTATTATTATTTTATTATATTATTATTATTATTATTATTATTATTATTATTATTATTATTATTATTTTATTATTATTATATTATCATCATTATTATTATTATTTTTTGAGTAAGAAATTGCGTCTGAGAGTAAGTTAAATATAAAGGGGTTTTGGGGGCATGTTAATACTTATAGTAAACTTAATGTTTAATATGATATCTGGAAACTGGTCAACCCAGATGGCTGCAAAACTGATAATGATAAAGTCAAGGCAGATTTATAAAGAATACATTGTTTTCAATTGTATTTCCGCAAGAAAGTGTTGGTATGCCTTTTTTTCATAGCCGAGTTATTAACTCTTGTTTGATCGATATTGTGGTGAAAGAGGTTGATATTTATAATAAATTAGTGAAACTTGATACAAATAAAAGTATGAGACCTGACGGTATACATCCACGTATATTAAAGGAATTTGCAAAGAAAATAAAATTTCCTGTCTGCTATTTATATAACAAATCTCTTTCTAGTGGTTTTACTCCCTGATGATTGGAAATTTGCAAATGTTGCGTCAATATTCAAAAAGGGTGAAAGATGTGATTCATCTAACTACTGACCAATAAGTCTAACGTGTATTCTTTGTAAAATCTAGGAGAGTATAGTTAAAGAGAAAATAGTTACTTTTCTTGAAATGAATCAATTGATAGATAATTGTCTACATGGATTTAGAAAATGACGCTTTTGCATAACTCAGTTATTGCAAGTAATGGATGATTTTAAAAAATGTATCGATGAAAAATGCAATATTGGTGTCATGTATTTGGATTTCAGGAAAGCTTTCGATTTTGTGCCACACAATAGGGTATTTTTTAAACTTAAAGGTTATGGAATTACTAGTGATATTTATAACTGATTTGTATCTTTTTTAACTGACCGTAAACAACGGTTGTTGTAGGTGAAAGTTGTTCTGATTCCATAATATGGGCAACTAGTGGTGTCCCTCAGTGCAGTGTACTTTGACTTTACTGTTCATTATCTATATAAATGATCTTCCTGATACTATAATTTCTAAATGCAATAGTTTTGCTAATGACACCAACATCTATATATAAACATTAGATAAATATATTTTACAAAATGATATAAATTCACTACACAATTGGTCTGAAAATTGGCAGTTTCATATTAATAATACTAAATGTAGAGTGCTGCACATTGGTAGGTCTAACAATTTATTCTCCTATTATATAGGTGATAAAATTATGACTGTTATGGCAACTACATGCTCAGAAAGGGACTTAGGGATCATTTAAAAAAATAATAAATTGTGTTTTGATGAACACAGTATGTGATTGTATAAAAATAACGAACAAGCTTGTGGGAATTATATACAGAAGCTTTAGCTATCTTAATTTAAAAACATTTGTCCAAGTTTATAAATGCGGGTGTTTGGATGGGAGCATCACCCTTGAATCATATACCTATGATGTTCGCATGGGTGTACGATCCGATAGTGATGTCGTTTCTTCTTCTCTTTACTAGCCTATCCTGCTTCTTTGGTTTGTGATTGTATTTTTGACAGGGGATATTTTTTTTTCTGTAAATCTTCTGCCTTTTTGTTCTTGGTTATTTATAATTTAGCTTATGATATCTTTAGGTTATGATTTTGATTTACATTTGTACTATTTTTGTTAGATTGCTTGTTTTTTTGTTTTTGTTTTTGTTTCAGCGGTCTCTCATATTACCTCAATTGTGTTGGAAGAGACCTAAAGCAACAAACAAAAGTTTATAAATCTGTCGTAAGACCTTGTCTAGAGTATGGAAATAGTATTTGGAATCCCTTTTTAAGCGACAGTCTGTTAACATTGAGAACGTACAAAGACGCGTACCGAGACTTTTGCCTGACATTCGACATCTATCCTATTTACAAAGATTAAAGTATCGTAATTTGCCTTCACTAGAATGTCGCAGAATATGAGGTGAGCTCATTCATTTATTATATATATATATATATATATATATATATATATATATATATATATATATATATATATATATACTCGTGCATGGTTTTTACAATATGGATTATAATGATTTTTAAAATATTATTCGCATATTACAGACACTAAGGGAGATAAGTTTAAGATATTTGTTGAAAGATGTAATTCATCTATAATGGAAAATAACCTAATTCAAAGAACTGTGACAATTTGGAATAATCTGAAGTTTGACACACAAAAAATTCTAATTAAATTAATATTTTAAGAATGCCATTGATAAATAACTTACCAACACAATATTTGATTTTGATGAATAATGTAACATGGCATTGGATATTATTGTCTTTTGTATAACAATTATTTGAAACTCTCGAATGTACAAGTTGGACATGCCAAATGAATGTAAATAGAAGTAATTATACTACAAATATTGACTATTACACTTATTTATGTATAATATATTAATTCTAAATGTTATCAATTAAAATTGAATATTGTTTATTTAATTGATAAATTTATCTGCGCATAAAAGTTACACAGAGTATTTAAATGTTTTTAGAATCTATTAGCTCTTTCTTCTTCTTCTTCTTCTTTTCTTCTTCTTCTTCTTCTTCTTCTTCTTCTTCTTCTTCTTCTTCTTCTTCTTCTTCTTCTTCTTCTTCTTCTTCTTCTTATTATTATTATTATTATTATTATTATTATTATTATTATTATTATTGTTGTTGTTGTTGTTGTTGTTGTTATTATTATTATTATTATTATTATTATTATTATTATTATTATTATTATTATTATTATTATTATTATTATTATTACTATTATTATTATTATTATTATTATTATTATTATTATTATTATTATTATTATTATTATTATTATTATTATTATTATTATTATTATTGTTATTATTATTATTATTATTATTATTACTATTATTATTACTATTATTATTATTATTATTATTATTATTATTATTATTATTATTATTATCATTATTATTATTATTATTATTATTATTATTATTATTATTATTATTATTATTATTATTATTATTATTATTATTATTATATTATTATTATTATTATTATTATTATCATTATCATCAATTTCAAGAAGTAAAACTAACTGTTCATGATGAAGGCATTAAAAGTACAACTCAAATTTCAAGAATTCAACTTTTCGTTCAATTTTCAATTTCCGAATCACCCCGATATATATCATATCCCAAATCTCTTTCAAAATCAAATAAATAAATATTTATACATAAATAAATAAATAAGTAAATAAATAAATAAATGAATAACTAACTAACTAACTAACTAACTAAATACATAAATAAATAAATAGATAAATGAATAATAATTAGATAAATAAATAAATGAATGAATGTATGGGTGAATGAATAGATGAATGAATGAATGAATCACTAATTAACTAACTAACTAGCTAAATAAATAAAAATTGATAAATGAATGTATGGATGAATGAATGAATAAATTAATGAATGAATAAATAAATAAATATATAAATCAATCAATCAATCAATGTATGGATGGATGAATGAATGAATGAATAAATAAATCATTATTTATCTCTCCTGTGATCATATAAGGGAATTGTTTACCTGAATCTTTCCTCTTTCTCTTTTTCTTTTAAGGTATTGAAAGGTCTTTGACATAAGTGTGTTCCTCTTAGTGGGGATTTGTGCTTGTGTCTGGATGAGACTTTTAGTGATCTCAAACTAAGTACTTTGATAGTGTGCTCTTGGAATCTACATTTGTTTCCTATTTGAAACAATTCCCCTTTGTCTGCCTTATTCTTGGATGCTTTAATTGCTTTTTACTATCCCATTTTCTTCCTTTTTACTGGCGCTGATATGACCTAAATATGTTGCAAGCGCCGTAAAACCATTAAAAACAAACAACAACAAACAACAAAAACATAAGTGCACATATTAGCAGATATGATAATCGAACTCAATCGTAGACTTGGTTTAACATTGTTATAATAAACAATAGTTTGCGATGGTTTAACTCTCCCCTTATCAGCCATTTTCAGGATTTTCCCCAAAACTTCACACCCAACTTACACAAAAATAGATTTTTTATCACTCAAACACAAAAGCAATAAGTTCTTGCGATACAAAATTTCTTCAGCAAAACATGCTCTACAACGCACTGTTTATTTTCTTTAAATTTTATGAAGTACAAAAGAAATTTGAATATGAAAAATGTTGGTTGTTTCGTAACGTATGTGACGATTTTCCTATAGTTGGTATGGATAGGGTTAAGTGTGTTCCAATGACAACCTTGGAGCCATAACAATTTGACCAAAATTTGATTTTTCTTTTTTTTAATTTATCGGTAACCTTATATTTTTGTGTCTTGTTGTTTGTCTCCTGACGAAGGCCAAGGGCCGAAACGTTGTTTTACTCACTTTATTTTTCTCTCCATCTTATTGGTTCATTTAGGCACCTCTAGGTTTTGCAGACCTGCAAGTTAAAAGTGTAAAAATTAGTAGTTTTAGGGAGACAAAATTAGTCATCGTATTATATCGTATCGTATCGTTTAACAGCTAATACTAATACCTTTAAATGCTCTGTGCAACTTTTATGCATATATACAATTTATCTATTATATAAATAGTGTTCAATTTTAATTTATTGATAAAATTGAGAATTAAAACATCAAATACATAAATAAGTGTCATAATCTATTTTCGTAGTTTAATTAACTCTATTTGTTTTCATTTGGTATGTCCAACTTTGTACATTCGGGAGTTTCAAATAATTGATATACAAAAGACAATAATATCCAATGTCATGTTACATTATTCGTCAAAATCAAGTATTTATTATGTTGGTAAGTTTCTTGATCAATGGCAATCTTAACATTATTAATTAAATTAGATTTTTATTTCGTCTCAACGCTTTAGTTAACTTTAATATCCGCAATTCACCCTCAATGTGATTAAATAAAACTTCAAGATCCTTTAAATTATGTAGTCAGGCATCGACTTCCATGTTCAATAAGTTTTAATGACTTAGAGATGCTCATGAAGTTCTGAAGTTTGAGTCATCATCATTGATGCAAGTGCCCGCTCCAAAACTTGATCTATTTTGTGTTGTGAAATGCTGTTTAACTCACTCAATCCTAGAGATTTTTGCTACTTTTCAACATTGTAAAAAATGTATTAAAATGAGCGTGTAAATAGATAACTTTATTCAACCATCATTATCATGCAAAAACTAAAAAAAACATTAGCTTTGATAATACGCCTATAATTTGTCTCATAAATATGTGATTAATAGGCATGGGGTAAAAGTAACACGGGTAAACTACGGATATAGTCGGTGTTAGGGTTGGGTGAGTTAAAATGAACCGTCAAAATCTAAAGTTTGTTAGCTTTGTATGTAAATCCAAACAAAAACCACAGCCATGGTCATTAATTTATAGAAAAGTGTTTAAGATATAAAATTGTGTTCACAAATCCCATAAAATCCTGACATGACAGATACTGGGCTTTTGATAAGCGTCTTGATTCCTTGTGGACCATAAGGGGGCTGCATCAGTAACTCTTCCATCTGACTCGGGAGATTTTGGAAGTCTTCTTGATCAGATTCTGTACCCAGGTTTGTCCGGTAGCCTTTAACCGTAGCCATCGTAAAGTTATAGCCTGACACTGAAACCAAAAAAGACTGGCATTTTGACGTCATTATTTGGTTTTTGCACCGCCCAGTGAGTTGTCGTTAGTAGTGCTCATGGAAACAAGTGGTCACATTGGTTGAACTATTGAATACAACTCACGATTTGTTTTCTTTTGTGGCAAAAGACTGGCATTTTGACGTCATATTTTGGTCAGTGTCGGGCAATAACATAACGATGGCTATGCTTCAACTCGGTCTCGATGCATCGTCGCCATGTTTGCTTTGGTCGACTAACCACATTGGACATATTTTGATTATGCTCACAATGAATGCACATTCACTGATTATGCTCATATCGGACATGCCTTGACTATGCTGCTCGTTCACGACGTTTGCAGACTTATTCTATTTCACACCAGTGTGGTATCATTTTTTTACAGTTGTTTTTTTTTCCTGTAGTCACCTCTCAACGTCATGTTGTCGAATTTAATACCAAAAAAAAACAACAAAAAAAAAACAAAAAAAAAACACCAAATAACCCCAAAATCATCGCAATATAAAGAAGGGAGACATTTTTTTTAAATTACAAAATACTAATAATAATAATAATAATAATAATAATAATAATAATAATAATAATAATAATGAAAATATATCTTTATTGTCCTCAAAATAGTGTTAAAACAGCAACCCCCCCCCCCTTTATAGGAAAGAAAGAAATTAAGCAAATAATATTTTTTAAAAAATATTTAAACTTTACTAAAAATGAGAAAAAAGACACAATTTTAAAAAGTCAAACAAACAAAAAACCCCGGAAATAATTACAAAAGAAAAACAACAGAAAAAGAGAAAGCAAACAAATAAAACAAAAACGTAAACATTATACATAATAATATAACTTTGATAAATATTTCATTTTCTTTTTTTTTTTTTTTTAATTGACTATGGCATAAAATGGTGGGATGAATACACTGGCTTATGTTGGAAAATCTCATTGTTATGTATAAATCAATTTCTATTACAACAATAATATCTGGGTGGGGTTCCTGACCTCCCATAGTGGGCTGGGGGGTACATACTGTGTCTTCTATCCCCTTATATCTGTTTTCCAACATGCTTTCTGTCTTTGTCTTGGATTGAGATTACTTGGTTTTGTCCTGGCCCTGGCCGGAGTCCTAGCTGGGAGGGAAACAGTCAAATTCATAGTTATTGTTTTGGGAGATGATATTTGTTTCCTTGTAAATCATCTCTCTGTTATGTATTATTATATTTTTATTTTGAATTTATAATGTAAGCATTTGAGTGTATTCCTCTTTGTTGGATTTTGTGCTTGTGTCCGGATGAGACTTATAGGTGGTCTCAAACTAAGTACTTTGATAGTGTGCTCTGGGAATCTACATATGATCCCTATTTGTCCCAGTTCCCCTATGTCTTACTTTTTCTTGGGTACTTTATTTGTAATTCTAGAACTTTTTACTATCCCATTTTCTTCCTTTTTACTGGCACTGATATAACCTAAATGTGTTGCAAGCGCCGTAAAACCCTTAAAAACAAACAAAACAAACAACAATAATATATAACTGACTAAATCCGTACCATTTAGGAATCACAGTATTTCAGACAGATTGGTCAGCAAAAGACCTAACACCAGTCACTAGTAAAGTAATCACAGACTTGGCACCTCTAATTTTATCGTCATAATTTACAGATAATTTTTGGAGCCAATTTTGGTAACATTTTGGTTCTTTTTTTTTTTCTTTTCTCCAAATTAATGTGGAATTTAGATTTGAAAAAAAAATATGTCTAATTTGAGAGAAGGAATAATGAAAATATTATGATATTATTATGTGCGGCTATGTGGTCTTGTGGTTTGACACTCGCTTTCGGATTGGAAGGTCCTGGGTTTGAGCCTCGCTCTGAGCATAGTTGAGTCCTTGGAAAAGGCTCTTTTACTGCCTGTTCCAGGCCTGTGTTCACGATTGATTAGACCCGACATATTTACAGGTCTGATAACCCAAAATATTGTCCATTACAACAATTTTAAAACAAGCCCATAATTGTGTTCGTTTATCAGACAGGCCTATGTATGTACATTGATTAAAATCCATTGCTCTTCATGTTCATGGGTACACGTTGTGTAGGTTACAGACCTGGTGATGGAATTCCCTACGCGACAACTTAGGACGTGTCGGCAGTTATGTGAAATTCACTAGTCAATTAGAAAACATTTATTTTGTCACAGTAGATCATAATTATGATTGCGATGCAGATCCAGACCCTTACACCATCCCATGTCACACAGATGTTGTGTCTATCTGCAGTATTAATTGAAGCTGTAACAGTATGGATTGGATTCGGTAGGATTGGATAGTAATACACATCCATACCCTTGCACAATCCCACACTGCACATATTAGCAATGACTATGAAAAATGTTTTTTTTTTCTCTATTTGAAGAAAATTTTTGTCTAAAATCCAAGCCCTATCTCCACTGAGTAAAAATGTTTTTGAATTTTGAAAATCCATTCATAAATAAACAAGTTATACAGTTTTAAAGGTGTCATTTATTTGGATGACCCGCAAAGAGGAAAAAAACGCGAAAATATGGGACGCTTTTTCGGCATTTTTTTTTCGACCTTTGGTTGTATCTTGCGCAATAAGTGGATTAAAAGATTGAAACTTGAAGAGCAAATTAGGATGGTGTTTTGTAAAATACGGGAAAAGTACTCGTCATATTCATATGAAATTTTACAACCAAAAAGAAGAAATGTTCATGTATTACCTTGTCAGCGACAAAACCTCCACGCCCGGTAGTTTTAGAAATATTTTACTCCAAAGAGTAAAAATATATTTTTAACGGTCTTCTGGTAATCGCACGAGTTTTGTCGCTTGACATAATCTAAAATGACCTTTTTTCTAACTGTGTGCCAACTTTCAGTCATATTCATAGATAAACAGCGTCGTAATTAATTTTTAAAAAAGCATATACGAAACGGCTTCGTCCCATATTTTGACGCGAATTCGGGCATTTCGTGAGCGAAAAAGAGGCCCAAAGATTTGTGCGGGATAGTCATTGCTACACAAATGGTGTGTCTATCTGCAGTATTAATTGAAGCTGTAACAGTATGGATTGGATTCGGTAGGATTGGATAGTAATACACATCCATACCCTTGCACAATCCCACACTGCACAAATGGTGTGTCTATCTGCAGTATTAATTGAAGCTGTAACAGTATGGATTGGATTCGGTAGGATTGGATAGTAATACACATCCATACCCTTGCACAATACCACACAGCACAAATGGTGTGTCTATCTGCAGTATTAATTGAAGCTGTAACAATACGGATAAGATAGGATTGGGTAGGATTGTGATACAAATCCATACCCTTACATCATCCCACGCCACACAATAAGTATTGGGTCTATCTTCTGTATTGAAGCTGTAACAATATGGATTGACAAGGATTGGATAGGATTGTGATACAGATCCATACCCTTACACCATCTCACACCACACAAATGGTGTGTTTATGTTCTGTATTGAAGCTATAACAGTATGGATTGGATTAGATTGGATTGTGATACAGATCCATACCCTAACACCATCCCACACCACACAAATGTTGTGTTTATGTTCTGTATTGAAGCTAGAACAGTATGGATTGGATTGGATAGGATTATGATACAGATCCATACCATTACACCATCTCACACCACACAAATGTTGTGTTTATGTTCTGTCTTGAAGCTAGAACAGTATGGATTGGATTGGATTGGATTGTTATACAGAGCCATACCCTTACACCATCTCACACCACACAAATGGTGTGTTTATGTTCTGTCTTGAAGCTAGAACAGTATGGATTGGATTGGATTGTTATACAGAGCCATACCCTTACACCATCTCACACCACACAAATGGTGTGTTTATGTTCTGTCTTGAAGCTAGAACAGTATGGATTGGATTGGATTGTTATACAGAGCCATACCCTTACACCATCTCACACCACACAAATGGTGTGTTTATGTTCTGTCTTGAAGCTAGAACAGTATGGATTGGATTGGATTGTTATACAGAGCCATACCCTTACACCATCTCACACCACACAAATGGTGTGTTTATGTTCTGTCTTGAAGCTAGAACAGTATGGATTGGATTGGATTGTTATACAGAGCCATACCCTTACACCATCTCACACCACACAAATGGTGTGTTTATGTTCTGTCTTGAAGCTAGAACAGTATGGATTGGATTGGATTGTTATACAGAGCCATACCCTTACACCATCCCACACTACACAAATGGTGTGTTTATGTTCTGTCTTGAAGCTAGAACAGTATGGATTGGATTGGATTGTTATACAGAGCCATACCCTTACACCATCTCACACCACACAAATGGTGTGTTTATGTTCTGTCTTGAAGCTAGAACAGTATGGATTGGATTGGATTGTTATACAGAGCCATACCCTTACACCATCTCACACCACACAAATGGTGTGTTTATGTTCTGTCTTGAAGCTAGAACAGTATGGATTGGATTGGATTGTTATACAGAGCCATACCCTTACACCATCCCACACTACACAAATGGTGTGTTTATCTGCAGTATTTATTGAAGCTGTAACAGTATGGATTGGATTGGATTGGATAAAGAGCCATAACATAACACCATCCCACACCACACAAATGCGGTGTCTATCTGCAGTATTCATTGAAGCTGTAACAATATGGATTGGATTGGATAGGATTGTGATAAAGAGCCATAACCTAACAACATCCCACACCACACAAATAGTGTATCTTTCTGCAGTATTGAAGCTGTAACAGGATGGATTGGAGTCTTAACAATGGACGAAATTAAACCAAAAAAATGTGATGTTAGTTTTATTTTGAAATGAAGAGGGCTCGATATTAAAAATACAAAAATCTTTCATTTTGACTATTTGATCAAACTAATGATGTTTATACAACTGGTATCTTGTAAAAAAAACATTGGTCAAAATAGTTAAATCTCTTTGTTGCCATAGAAATAGCAGCCATCTTGGAAAATACACATGTTTTTTTTAGAAGTGTTATTGATCAATTTATCCATTCCTTATTTCATTTCAACCCATATTTTTGCTGAACGAATAGTTTAAAACAGTCAAAAATGCTATTCAAAAGCCTTTCACAACGCTATTCTGCCCTTTCAGAAAGTTGCACTGAAAAGGGCGCAAAGTTGCACCAGAAAATCAAGGAAGTTGCATCAAAAGTTGCAAAAAAATGGCAAAAGTTGCACTAAATCAAAAACTGCAAAGTGGATAGATAAAAATTAATGCATTCGCATAACAGGACAACACCAGGCAACATGATGATCACACTGAAGACAGAATTGACTACTACCATACACAAAAACCACACTCAACACAGTTCATTATCATTTGTTCACTACGAGCGTGAAAAGTTTATTTAAACGAATAAGGAAAACAACGGGGCACAGACATGCGTTCGTTATTTCCATCAATTTGTTTAAAGCGTGTTCGACTGTATAACTGTAATGTACATCAAGACTAACGTAAGAACAAGGAACACACAATAACTTATTGGGCTCAAAATCTGATCAATATTAGGTTTTTCGCACAACTCTGATTTAACTCATTCCTGACCAATCAATTTCAGTATTTTCCCAAAAATGACAGGCTTAACCAACAGAAAAGTTGATTTTTTAAAGTCAAACAAGCTCTCCACAAAACAATTTTATGTTCTTTTTAATTAATAAAACAAAGATCATTCTTCAAAGTTTGTGGTGTACAAAATTAATCTGAATAATAAAATGTAATATTGTGTCGTAACAAATTGTGACGATTTTGTTGTAGGTGGTAAGGAGAGGGTTTAGTCACCATAGTCATTTTTGGGGACCTGATAATTGTTTTCAATTTTATTGCTATATCGCGGTGAAATTTGGAATTAAAATATCTGATATGTTACTACAAATAGGTGGCTACTTTGAAAGTGTTTCTTTTGAATAGTTTCGGGATTTCTTCTTGATTATTTCTTCTTTGATTGTGGTTTTTAAAGTTGTTGTGTAAAGTTTAAGCATGGTTGTAATTGGCAGGCTGCTTAAATTTATAAATATTTACTCTCAAAGGCTTTAAAAACATTTTTTTGGGGAAAATAGGAATAAAATTTCCTCACTTTTTTGGGGACAATATTTAAAGAAAAAATATGTTTTATCCCAAAAGTATTCAAAAGAAACAAAATCAAGGTAGCCAGCTGTTTGTAGTTACATATCAACTATTTTAATTCCAAATTTCAAAGCTCTAACATCAAAATTGAAAAAATGTACAAGTCCAAAAAAAAATGTCTTTGGTGATTAGGTTACAGTTGTGCGAAAAACGCAATATTTATCATATTTTGAGCCCAATATCGTTGGTAGATGTTTTGAATTGCATTTTTTTGACTGTTTCTAATCTATTCTTCAGCAAAAATATGGGTTGAAATGAAATAAGTAATGAATGAATGGATAAAAAAAAGTCACTTCCAAAAATTGATAATTTTCACTCAACCTGACACCATTGGCATCCGCGAGCCTTCTTGAAGAAAACAAAACAACAAATAAACAAACAAAACAAAAACGAAACTAATAATTAAAAAAAATATGAAATAAAATTCCCTTTATTCGTGAGGCTCGAACCCAGAACCTTCCGATCCGAAAGCGAGTGTCATACCGGAAGACCTCATAGCCGCACCTTGTAGATGCGGAGTGTATTAGTTTTATATATATATATATATATATATATATATATATATATATATATATATATATATATATATATATATATATATTAGAAATATTGTGTTCCCGATAGCCCAGTTGGTAGA
>NC_088371.1:8878922-8880818 GCF_034508935.2 Berghia stephanieae
GCCTTAGATTAACCGGGCTCCAACATTGTTCCGACTCAAGAACATGTTTATAATATTTTAAATAACGAAAGAAACATGCTATTATCCAAATAATAAAACTCCGTATATGATTCCAAACATCGATTGTTTAGTTGGGCAATCTTTAATTACATAAAGTTCAAAGTGGGTCAAAAAACAACACCAAATCCCTTTCAAAATTTTTTATCAGGCAAAAAAAAAAATTGATTAGAGTTATTGGTAATAGTTGATTGGATTTTTGTTTCCAATCTTGGGCAAATTTTTCCAAACAATGGAAATAAAAAAAAATAACGACCTCCATTTCTTTACTCTTATCAACATTGTAGCTTTTATGTCACCTGAGATTTTTTTCAGTTTTGGCTTATGAGATTTTTATAAACATTACAAAGTTGCGAATCAAAATTGTAGACAAAATTGTTTTTAAAATTTTCATAACTTTTCAAAAAAGGGTTTTTTCTATGGTGACATAATAATAATCATTCCGTGATATGTTTCAATGTTTTTTAAAAAGATTTGGGGAAACGTTTGACACAGTAAACCATACCCCTTAGAAAAATTTAATATTTAGAAAATAGCAAAATAGCTTACTGTTTTTTTAACATTTCTCTCCCTGTAATCTTCCGACCGTCTTTTTTTGGGGTGTGTCTTTTTTAGAAACCCCCCGAAACCCCCGAAACCCGCCGAAACCCGCCGAAACCCCCGAAACCCGCCGAAACCCGTGAAACCGACGAATCCCGAAAAGTTTGGAAGTAGGGGGCTGTGGGGAGTGAACCGAAACCGGGAAGTGGAACCATTGGGGTGTGAACCTGGGACGGGTTTCGGCGGGTTTCGTAAAAAAGAACCAGTGCTTTTTTTACGAAACCCGCCAAACCCCCGAAACCCGGCGAAACCCGCCCAATATACAGCAAAGTTATGGGAAGTAGACAACTGTGGGGGTGAACCCGAGACTCAGGGAAGGTACACCAGTGGGGTGAAACTGAGACAAGTTTATCGGCCGGTTTTGGGGGGTTTTGTAAAAAAGAATTAGTGTTTATTACGAAAACCCCCGAAACCCGCCGAAACCCACAATATCCGGCAAAGTTATGGAGTTTGAACAGTGGGGGATCCGGGATCAGGGAATTGCACACCCGTGGGAGTTAACCGGACTGTGTAAAAAGGATTCATGGGAAATAAAATGGACTAAAGGGAATGGAACCTTTTAAAGTTGAAGCCGGATAGGGAATTGAGTACCAGGGAGAATGAACCTGACACTATAGAAGGTGGGCGGGCCCGTGGGGGGTGAACCTGGGATTCAGGGAATTTCACACCAGTGGGGACTTAAAACCCGGGACGTGTAAAAAGGTATCATGGGAAATAAACCTGGGGCTAAAGGGGGATGGATACCATTGAAAGTTGAAGCGGATAGGGGGTTGAGTACAGGGAAAATGAACCCCCACCTTTAGGAATGGGCGCCAGTGTGGAGTGAACCTGGGACTCGGGAAGTGCACACCAAATTGGGAGTTAACCTTGGATTGTGGGATGGTAACGTGGGTATCCGGCCCAACTAAAGGAGTTGAGTGCCAGAGGAGAATGAACCGACAATATAGAAGGGGCGCCCAGGGGGAGTGAACCTGGGATCAGGGAATTGCACCATGGGGATTTAACCCGGGAATATGTAAAAAGGAATCAGTGGAAAATAAAACCTGGTACTAAGGGAGAAAGGATACCATTAAAATTTGAAGCTTGGTATGAGAGTTTGTACCAGAGGAGAATGAACCTACACAAAGGAGGTGGGGCGCCAGTGGGGAGTGAACCTGGGATGTAAAAAGGATATCAGTGGGAAATAAACCTGGGACTAAAGGGGAGAAAAACAATTGAAAGTTGAAGCCGGATATGAGA
>NC_088371.1:8880918-8883418 GCF_034508935.2 Berghia stephanieae
ACGATAATAATCATACATACGTCTCTGATAAATTATGATTTTACATTGTTTCTAATATCATGCATTTTACTTGTCAACATTTACAAACCAGTCTACAAAATCATGAAATTAATGGAAACAATTATATACACATGAAAATTTAAAGTTTAAAAGATAAATAAAAAATGGATAAATAGCTAAAGAAACAAACAAACAAATAAATAAATAGATAAATAAATAAATAAATAAATAAAAATCAACAAGATCAAATTGAATTCAAAATTTAATCAATTAATTAATTTATTATTATTATTATTTATTATTATTATTATTATTATTATTATTATTATTATTATTATTATTATTATTATTATTATTTTTATCAATACTATTATTACCATTATTATTATTACTATTATTATTATTATTATTATTATTATTATTATTATTATTATTATTATTATTATTATTATTATTATTATTATTATTATTATTATTACGATGATGTGAGGACATGGACAGGATTGTCGGCAGCCGAATGCAGTCAGCAAGCTGTCAACAGGAAGATTGGCGTGTCATTTCAAGTCGACCTCAACCCATGAGATGACACTGGAAGAAGAAGATTATTATTATTATTATTATTTCTTATTATTATTATTATTATTATTATTATTATTATTATATATTATTATTATTATATTATTATTATTATTATTATTATTATCATTATTACTAGTATTATTATTATTATTATTATTATATTATTATTATTATTATTATTATTATTATTATTATTATCACATTATTTTTATCATTATTGTTATTACAACAACAACAACAACTACTACTACTACTACTACTACACTACTACTACTACTACTACTACTACTACTACTACTACTACTACTACTACTATTACTACTACTACTACTACTACATACTACTACTACTACTTTTACTGCTACTGCTACTACTACTACACTACTACTACTACTACTACTACTACTACTACTACTACTACTACTACTACTACTACTACTACTGCTGCTGCTGCTACTACTACTACTACTACTACTACTACTATTATTATTACTACTACTACTACTACTACTACTACTACTGCTACTACTACTACTACTACTACTACTACTACTACTACTACTACTACTACTACTACTACTACTACTACTAATACTACTATTACTATTACTACTACTACTACTACTACTACTACTACTACTACTACTACTACTACTACTACTACTACTACTACTACTATTATTACTACTACTACTACTACTACTACTACTACTACTACTACTACTATACACATATTTCCATAAATGTATAAAAGACTTATAATGTTGAATGCCCAAATCAAATCATTCCTTCATTGAGTTAATCTAAGAATTCTGGTGGGGTTCCCGACCTCCCGTAGTGGCCTGGGAGGAACGTACTGTGTCTTCTATCCCCCTATATCTGTCCAACATGCTTCTGCCTTTGTCTTGGGATGAGATTACTTAGTTTTGTCCTAAGCCGGATACCCTTGCTGAGAGGGACACAGTCAAATGTATAGTTAACGTTTTGGGAGATGCTATTTTTTTCCTGTAAATCATTTCACTTAGCGGGGACCTGTGCTTGTGTCTGGAATGGACATTTAGGTGACCTCAAACAGTACATTGATAGTGTGCTCTTGGATTCTACATCTGTTTCCTATTTGAACCAATTTCCCTTTGTTTCACCTTTTTCTTGAGTGCTTTAATTGTTATTCTAGAAATTGTTACTTTCCCATTTTCTTCCTTTTACTTGCGCTGATATGACCCAAATGTGTTGCAAGCGCCGTAAAACCCGTGAAAACAAACAATCTAATAAGATAATCCTTCTGATAATTAAAATATGTTAAATGGATGATTAGATTAACAATTTATAATCATTTCAAATAGGAATTATGTGCCGAAAATTGTCAAATTGATTAAGAATGGTGTTTTGTATTACTTTTTAAAAAATGTAATAAATTCATTTAAGTTTCATAGAGCATTTTACGGGGCGGTTTGGGTCTTTTCTAAAACAAAATTTAATTACCTATAGAAGGGGTTTCCAATCATTCTGTATCGTCATTATAGGTTTAATAACAGCATATTTTGATGAAAAATATACATTATCTGTGGTGATACCCGTTTTGCGTCGTGATTCGGATCTGCATAAAACTGTTGAAACAATCTTAGTTATCTTATCTTATCTTACTAAAGGCTTAATAGGAATTTTCCTTCAATAGTTTATAATTACAGAATCTCATGTAGCTTGCATTGTATCATTCACAGACAGTTAACACAACCTTGAATGTCAGGAAAAATGTATCAATACGGCAATGTAAAATCGAAAAATACTATCATAGAATACTGGTAATTGAAATTGGTCATGATCGAATAAATCATAAATGTACAAAGTTCATAGTACAATAAAATATTAATGACAAAAATAATTATGAAAGCAACAACGATAATAATCATACATACGTCTC
>NC_088371.1:8885918-8887980 GCF_034508935.2 Berghia stephanieae
AGCATGGGACATGACGTTTGTTAGGTGATATTACATTTTCTTTTTTTCGGACAGATGCAACGTTGTCAACGGCCAGATACTCATTTACACCTGATACGGTGAGACAATGTGAGTAAAGAGCCTTTTCCAAGGAGTCAACTATGCGCCGAGCGAAGCTCGAACCCCAGGACCTTCCGATCCGAAAGCGAGTGTCATACCCTTGACCACATAGCCGCATTTCTCATCTTCTTCTTGGTCTCCCTCTCCCTCTTTTTACCCTCCACAAAACCCTCTAGAAAAAATGTTCAAGGGTTTCATGTCCCTGGATATGTCCAAAACTAAAAAAAAGCAACAATTAGTTTCTGATCTTGATGAGATATGGCTCCTTAACTCTCTCCTTTCCAACAATTTTCAAGATTATTACTAAAATGTGACTCCTCGTCTCAAAACGGTATTAAATAGGGATGATTCAGATGCTGAAAATGGAATGTGTAGCCAGAAATATCATGCTTACGTTGAGTTTATATGCTTTATAGAGGAGAAGGAATATCATATTTTACTGTGCTAAATACCAACGTTTCATATTTTTGACCAGTTTAACTATAATTTGACTTTTTATTATCTGGTCCATCCCGAGATAATACCGTTTTGAGAAATGCCATATCAATCCAACACACATTTAATTTTTATACTCAAATCTAAAAGCAACACCTATAAGTGCATGCAATACACAATTTTGTCAAGCAAACCAAAGCTTTTACGAAACATCATTAAGTTTTTTATACACACGACAATGATTCTTCTTAATTTTTTTGATTTATAATAATAACCTGAGTAAGAAAAAAATGTCGTTTGCATCGTAACGAATGTAACGATAGATATTCCTGTAGTTGGTAAGAAGGGTTAACTCTCTCCTTATCAGCTATTTTTAGAATTTCCCCCGAAAATTCACATAAACCCAGCACAAAAATTGACTTTTCGTACTCAAACAAAAAGTAACAAGTGAGCTCTACAACACAGTGTTTGGTATTTATAGCTGTAATCAAAGCATTTCTTTAAATTCTGTGATGTACAAGAGAAATCAGAATGAGGAAATTGTTGGTTGCATCGTAACGAATATGACGATTTTCCTGTAATTGGTAAGGAAGGTGTTAACTCACTCAATCCTAGAGATTTTTGCTACTTTTCAAAATTGGAAAAAAAAAGTATTAAAAATCAGCATGTACATAGATAGTTTTATTCAACTAACCATTAACATGTAAAAACTAGAAACATTAGCTTTGATGCTAAAGGCCATATAATTTGTCTCAGAAAAATGTAATAAATAGGCATGGGTAAAAGTAACCCCGGTAAACAACGGATATGGTCGGGGTTAGGGTTGAGTGATTTAATATCCAGGGACCCTTTCACTTTTTTGTTAGTTTCCTTTGCTGTCCAAGGAATGCGGAGAATTTTCCTGTAGCATTTCGTTTCAAATGCATCGATCTTATTCTCATCGGGGTTGGGTGTTTTTTTTTTTTTTTTTTTTTTTTTTTTTTTTTTTTTTTTTTTTTGGTGATTGTCCATGTGATTCACTTCCATGTATAATTTTTTTTATTCTTAATTATGCCCTTCCGCACGACATCATAAAATATCGTCGCCTAGGCATTTTCACGAAGGAGTATAGATAATTTATCAAACAAGATGTCTGATGTCAACAGATCAATCACCCTGATGTCCAAGTGATCAAATTTGGGTTTAATAATCTTGCCCAAGAAAAAACCGAAAGTGCCCTAAGAGACGTTCGAACCCGGACCTTCCGGGACACAGTGCAATGCCTTAACCACTCGGCTACTTCACGCCCCCCTCCCATGTAGTGCTGTTTGAAAATATATATGTTCTTTATACTTTCATAATTTTCATTGGATGCTTTCAATTGTCCATAATGTCATCATTTTTGTCAATTTGTTTGGGCAAGTACTATCCTCCTTGAATATCTTGGGTCGATTTTCCATTTGTCTCTAATCTTGGGTGGGTTCTTGGCCTCTCAAAATTTGGGAGGTGGCACTGTGTCTTCTATCCCCATAACTTTTTTCCAATTGCT
>NC_088371.1:8888080-8890580 GCF_034508935.2 Berghia stephanieae
TTGGATGGTTTGTGATAAAGCCCATAACCAAACATCCCCACCACACAAAAGTGTATCTTTCTGCAGATTGAAGCTGTAACGGTGGATTGGAGTCTTAAACAATGGCGAAATTAAACCAAAAAATGTGATTTTAGTTTTTTTTGAAATGAAGAGGGCTCGTTTTTTAAAATACAAAAATTTTATTTGACAAATTTGATCAAATAATGAGTTTTACAATGGTATTTGTAAAAAAAAACATTGGTCAAAATAGTTAAATCTCTTTGTTGCCATAGAAATAGCAGCCATCTTGGAAAATACAAACTGTTTTTTTTAGAAAGTGTTATTGATTCAATTTATCCATTCCTTATTTCATTTCAAACCCATATTTTTGCTGAACGAATAGTTTAAAACAGTCAAAAATGCTTATCAAAAGCCTTTCTCAAACGCTATTCTGCCCTTTCAGAAAGTTTGCACTGAAAAGGGCGCAAAGTTGCACCAGAAAATCAAGGAAGTTGCATCAAAAGTTGCAAAAAATGGCAAAAGTTGCACTAAATCAAAAACTGGCAAAGTGGATAGATAAAAATTAATGTATTCGCATAACAGGACAACACCAGGCAACATGATGATCACAATGAAGACAGAATTGACTACTACCATACACAAAAACCACACTCAACACAGTTCATTATCATTGTTCACTCGAGCGTGAAAAGTTTATTTAAACGAATAAGGAAAACAACGGGGCACAGACATGCGTTCGTTATTTCCATCAATTTTTTTTAAAAGCGTGTTCGACTGTATACTGTAATGTACATCAAGACTAACGTAAGAACAAGGAACACACAATAACTTATTGGGCTCAAAATCTGATCAATATTAGGGTTTTTTCGCACCACTCTGATTTAACTCATTCCTCCAATCAATTTCAGTATTTTCCCAAAAATGACAGGCTTAAACCAACAGAAAAGTTGATTTTTTAAAGTCAACAAGCTCTCCACAAAACAATTTTAATTTCTTTTTAATTAATAAAACAAAGATATTCTTCAAAGTTTGTGGTGTACAAATTAATCTGAATAATAAAATGTATATTGTGTCGTAACAAATGTGACGATTTTGTTGTAGGTGGTAAGGAGAGGGTTTAGTCACCATAAGTCATTTTTGGGGACCTGATAATTGTTTTCATTTTATTGCTATATCGCGGTGAAATTTGGAATTAAATATCTGATATGTTACTACAAATAGGTGGCTACTTTGAAAGTGTTTCTTTTGAATAGTTTCGGGATTTCTTCTTGATTATTTCTTCTTTGATTGTGGTTTTTAAAGTTGTTGTGTAAAGTTTAAGCATGGTTGTAATTGGCAGGCTGCTTAAATTTATAAATATTTACTCTCAAAAGGCTTTTAAAAAACATTTTTTTGGGGAAAATAGGAATAAAATTTCCTCACTTTTTTGGGGACAATATTTAAAGAAAAAATATGTTTTATCCCAAAAGTATTCAAAAGAAACAAAATCAAGGTAGCCAGCTGTTTGTAGTTACATATCAACTATTTTAATTCCAAATTTTCAAAGCTCTAACATCAAAATTGAAAAAAATGTACAAGTCCAAAAAAAAATGTCTTTGGTGATTAGGTTACAGTTGTGCGAAAAAAACGAATATTTATCATATTTTGAGCCCAATATCGTTGGTAGATGTTTTGAATTGCATTTTTTTGATGTTTCTAATCTATTCTTCAGCAAAAATATGGGTTGAAATGAAATAAGTAATGAATGAATGGATAAAAAAAAGTCACTTCCAAAAATTGATAATTTTCACTCAACCTGACACCATTGGCATCCGCGAGCCTTCTTGAAGAAAAAAAAACAAACAAAAAACAAACAAAACAAAACGAAACTTATAATTAAAAAAATATGAAATAAAATTCCCTTTATTCGTGAGGCTCGAACCCAGAACCTTCCGATCCGAAAGCGGAGTGTCATACCGGAAGACCTCATAGCCGCACCTTGTAGATGCGGAGTGTATTAGTTTTATATTATATTATATATATATATATATATATATATTATATATATATTAATATATTATATATATATATTAGAAATATGTGTTCCCGTTAGCCAGTTGGTAGAGCACTCGCTTTGCAAACAAAGGGCCGAGCTCGAACCCGGAAAGCAGTCAATTTTGCTTCCCAACCTTGTCCAACCAGCAGTGATAATATTGGGTAGCCGAGTGTGTTTGATTTGGTGGATAAATGCACTTTACGATAGACCAGCCCAGCGGATAGAAAGCAATTGCCATTGCCGTTTCACGCTATATAGAATCTGGGATAAACTCCGGCCCCGTTGGCCTAATGGCTATAAAGGATCTACTTTTGTGTCGTAATGAAAATAAAGAAATGAAAAGTACAAACAAACAAACAAACAAAACGGACAATACGAAATCAAATCAAAAAGAAAAAAAAGGAAAGAAAAGAAAGGAAGAAATAAATAAATAAATCAATACATAAATAAATAGATGAATAAATA
>NC_088371.1:8895580-8908080 GCF_034508935.2 Berghia stephanieae
ACAAAATTGATGTTAAAAATACATAACTTATCAAAAAGGTTTCTCTATGGTGACATAATAATACATCATCTCCGTGATAACTGTGCAAATGTTTTTATGAAAAAGATTCTGAGAAACGTTTGACACAGTATCCCATACCCTTAGAAAAATGACATATTTAGAAAATAGCAAAATAGCTTACTGTTTTTCACACATTTCTCACTGCCTGTAATCTTCTCGACCGTGGTTTTTGGGGTGTGTCTTTTTTACGAAACCCGCCGAAACCCGCCGAAACCCGCCGAAACCCGCCGAAACCCGCCGAAACCCGCCGAAACCCGATGAAACCCGACGAATCCCGACAAAGTTATGGGAAGTAGGTGGCTGTGGGGAGTGAACCTAGAACTCAGGGAAGTGTACACCATTGGGGAGTGAACCTGGGACTGGGTTTCGGCGGGTTTCGTAAAAAAGAACCAGTGCTTTTTTACGAAACCCGCCGAAACCCGCCGAAACCCGGCGAAACCCGACAATATACAGCAAAGTTATGGGAAGTAGACAACTGTGGGGAGTGAACCCGAGACTCAGGGAAGTGTACACCAGTCGGGAGTGAACCTGAGACTAAGTTTATCGGCCGGTTTCGGCGGGTTTCGTAAAAAAGAATTAGTGCTTTATTACGAAACCCGCCGAAACCCGCCGAAACCCGACAATATCCGGCAAAGTTATGGGAGTTTGGCAACAGTGGGGGTGATCCTGGGAGTCAGGGAATTGCACACCAGTGGGGAGTTAACCTGGGACTGTGTAAAAAGGATATCAGTGGGAAATAAACCTGGGACTAAAGGGACATGGATACCATTGAAAGTTGAAGCCGGATATGGGAATTGAGTACCAGAGGAGAATGAACCTGACACTATAGAAGGTGGGCGCCAGTGGGGAGTGAACCTGGGATTCAGGGAATTGCACACAGTGGGGACTTAACCTGGGACTGTGTAAAAAGGATATCAGTGGGAAATAAACCTGGGACTAAAGGGAGATGGATACCATTGAAAGTTGAAGCCGGATATGGGAGTTGAGTACCAGAGGAGAATGAACCCGACACTATAGGAGATGGGCGCCAGTGTGGAGTGAACCTGGGACTCAGGGAAGTGCACACCAATTGGGAGTTAACCTTGGACTGTGGGAGATGGATAACTGTGGGTATCCGAGCCGAACTATAGGAGTTGAGTGCCAGAGGAGAATGAACCTGACACTATAGAAGGTGGGCGCCAGTGGGGAGTGAACCTGGGATTCAGGGAATTGCACACCAGTGGGGATTTAACCTGGGAATATGTAAAAAGGATATCAGTGGAAAATAAACCTGGTACTAAAGGGAGATGGATACCATTAAAATTTGAAGCTTGGTATGAGAGTTTGGTACCAGAGGAGAATGAACCTGACACTAAAGGAGGTGGGCGCCAGTGGGGAGTGAACCTGGGACTATGTAAAAAGGATATCAGTGGGAAATAAACCTGGGACTAAAGGGAGATGAATACCATTGAAAGTTGAAGCCGGATATGAGAGCTTGGTACCAGAGGAGAATGAACCTGACAAAAAGGGTGTGGGCGCCAGTGGGGAGTGAACCTGGGACTATGTAAACAGGATATCAGTGGGAAATAAACCTGGGACTAAAGGGAGATGAATACCATTGAAAGTTGAAGCCGGATATGAGAGTTTGGTACCAGAGGAGAATGAACCTGACACTAAAGGAGGTGGGCGCCAGTGGGGAGTGAACCTGGGACTATGTAAAAAGGATATCAGTGGGAAATAAACCTGGGACTAAAGGGAGATGAATACCATTGAAAGTTGAAGCCGGATATGAGAGCTTGGTACCAGAGGAGAATGAACCTGACAAAAAAGGGTGTGGGCGCCAGTGGGGAGTGAACCTGGGACTATGTAAACAGGATATCAGTGGGAAATAAACCTGGGACTAAAGGGAGATGAATACCATTGAAAGTTGAAGCCGGATATGAGAGTTTGGTACCAGAGGAGAATGAACCTGACACTATAGGAGGTGGGCGCCAGTGGGGAGTGAACCTGGGACTATGTAAAAAGGATATCAGTGGGAAATAAACCTGGGACTAAAGGGAGATGAATACCATTGAAAGTTAAAGCCGGATATGAGAGTTTGGTACCAGAGGAGAATGAACCTGACACTATAGGTGGTGGGCGCCAGTGGGGAGTGAACCTGGGACTATGTAAAAAGGATATCAGTGGGAAATAAACCTGGGACTAAAGGGAGATGAATACCATTGAAAGTTGAAGCCGGATATGAGAGTTTGGTACCAGAGGAGAATGAACCTGACACTATAGGAGGTGGGCGCCAGTGGGGAGTGAACCTGGGACTATGTAAAAAGGATATGAGTGGGAAATAAACCTGGGACTAAAGGGAGATGAATACCATTGAAAGTTGAAGCCGGATATGAGAGTTTGGTACCAGAGGAGAATGAACCTGACACTATAGGAGGTGGGCGCAGTGGGGAGTGAACCTGGGACTATGTAAAAAGGATATCAGTAGGAAATAAATCTGGGACTAAAGGGAGGTGGATACCATTGGGAGTTAAAGCCGGATTTGGTAGTTGGGTACCAGAGGAGAGAGAAACCTGACACTATAGGAGGTGGGCGCCAGTGGGGAGTGAACCTGGGACTATGTAAAAAGGATATGAGTGGGAAATAAACCTGGGACTAAAGGGAGATGAATACCATTGAAAGTTGAAGCCGGATATGAGAGTTTGGTACCAGAGGAGAATGAACCTGACACTATAGGAGGTGGGCGCCAGTGGGGAGTGAACCTGGGACTATGTAAAAAGGATATCAGTGGGAAATAAACCTGGGACTAAAGGGAGATGAATACCATTGAAAGTTGAAGCCGGATATGAGAGTTTGGTACCAGAGGAGAATGAACCTGACACTATAGGAGGTGGGCGCCAGTGGGGAGTGAACCTGGGACTATGTAAACAAGATATCAGGGGGAAATAAACCTCGGACTAAAGGGAGATGGATACCATTGAAAGTTGAAGCCGGATATGAAAGCTTGGTACCAGAGGAGAATGAACCTGACACAAAAGGGTGGGCGCCAGTGGGGAGTGAACCTGGGACTCAGGGAATTGCACACCAGTGGGGAGTTAACCTGGGAATATGTATAAAGGATATCAGTAGGAAATAAATCTGGGACTAAAGGGAGATGGATACCATTGGGAGTTGAAGCCGGATTTATTTCCCACGGATATTCTTTTTTAGATATTCACAGGTTAACTCCCCACTGGTGTGCAATTCCCTGACTCCCAGGTTCACTCCCCACTGGCGCCCACCTTTTATAGTGTCAGGTTTATTCTCCTCTGGTAGCCAACTCCTATAGTTCGGCTCGGATACCCACAGTTATCCATCTCCCACAGTCCCAGGTTAACTCCAAATTGGTGTGCACTTCCCTGAGTCCCAGGTTCACTCCACACTGGCGCCCATCTCCTATAGTGTCAGGTTCATTCTCCTCTGGTACTCAACTCCCATATCCGGCTTCAACTTTCAATGGTATCCTTCTCCCTTTAGTCCCAGGTTTATTTCCCACTCATATCCTTTTTACATAGTCCCAGGTTCACTCCCCACTGGCGCCCACCTCCTATAGTGTCAGGTTCATTCTCCTCTGGTACCAAACTCTCATATCCAGCTTCAACTTTCAATGGTATTCATCTCCCTTTAGTCCCAGGTTTATTTCCCACTGATATCCTTTTTACATAGTCCCAGGTTCACTCCCCACTGGCGCCCACCTCCTATAGTGTCAGGTTCATTCTCCTCTGGTACCAAACTCTCATATCCGGCTTCAACTTTCAATGGTATTCATCTCCCTTTAGTCCCAGGTTTATTTCCCACTCATATCCTTTTTACATAGTCCCAGGTTCACTCCCCACTGGCGCCCACCTCCTTTAGTGTCAGGTTCATTCTCCTCTGGTACCAAACTCTCATACCAAGCTTCAAATTTTAATGGTATCCATCTCCCTTTAGTACCAGGTTTATTTTCCACTGATATCCTTTTTACATATTCCCAGGTTAAATCCCCACTGGTGTGCAATTCCCTGACTCCCAGGTTCACTCCCCACTGGCGCCCACCTTTTATAGTGTCAGGTTTATTCTCCTCTGGTAGCCAACTCCTATAGTTCGGCTCGGATACCCACAGTTATCCATCTCCCACAGTCCCAGGTTAACTCCAAATTGGTGTGCACTTCCCTGAGTCCCAGGTTCACTCCACACTGGCGCCCATCTCCTATAGTGTCAGGTTCATTCTCCTCTGGTACTCAACTCCCATATCCGGCTTCAACTTTCAATGGTATCCTTCTCCCTTTAGTCCCAGGTTTATTTCCCACTCATATCCTTTTTACATAGTCCCAGGTTCACTCCCCACTGGCGCCCACCTCCTATAGTGTCAGGTTCATTCTCCTCTGGTACCAAACTCTCATATCCAGCTTCAACTTTCAATGGTATTCATCTCCCTTTAGTCCCAGGTTTATTTCCCACTGATATCCTTTTTACATAGTCCCAGGTTCACTCCCCACTGGCGCCCACCTCCTATAGTGTCAGGTTCATTCTCCTCTGGTACCAAACTCTCATATCCGGCTTCAACTTTCAATGGTATTCATCTCCCTTTAGTCCCAGGTTTATTTCCCACTCATATCCTTTTTACATAGTCCCAGGTTCACTCCCCACTGGCGCCCACCTCCTATAGTGTCAGGTTCATTCTCCTCTGGTACCAAACTCTCATATCCGGCTTCAACTTTCAATGGTATTCATCTCCCTTTAGTCCCAGGTTTATTTCCCACTGATATCCTTTTTACATAGTCGCAGGTTCACTCCCCACTGGCGCCCACCTCCTTTAGTGTCAGGTTCATTCTCCTCTGGTACCAAACTCTCATACCAAGCTTCAAATTTTAATGGTATCCATCTCCCTTTAGTACCAGGTTTATTTTCCACTGATATCCTTTTTACATATTCCCAGGTTAAATCCCCACTGGTGTGCAATTCCCTGAATCCCAGGTTCACTCCCCACTGGCGCCCACCTTCTATAGTGTCAGGTTCATTCTCCTCTGGCACCCAACTCCTATAGTTCGGCTCGGATACCCACAGTTATCCATCTCCCACAGTCCAAGGTTAACTCCCAATTGGTGTGCAATTCCCTGAATCCCAGGTTCACTCCCCACTGGCGCCCACCTTCTATAGTGTCAGGTTCATTCTCCTCTGGTACTCAACTCCCATATCCGGCTTCAACTTTCAATGGTATCCATCTCCCTTTAGTCCCAGGTTTATTTCCCACTGATATCCTTTTTACACAATCCCAGGTTAACTCCCCACTGGTGTGCAATTCCCTGAATCCCAGGTTCACTCCCCACTGGCGCCCACCTTCTATAGTGTCAGGTTCATTCTCCTCTGGTACTCAATTCCCATATCCGGCTTCAACTTTCAATGGTATCCATGTCCCTTTAGTCCCAGGTTTATTTCCCACTGATATCCTTTTTACACAGTCCCAGGTTAACTCCCCACTGGTGTGCAATTCCCTGACTCCCAGGATCACCCCCCACTGTTGCCAAACTCCCATAACTTTGCCGGATATTGTCGGGTTTCGGCGGGTTTCGGCGGGTTTCGTAATAAAGCACTAATTCTTTTTTACGAAACCCGCCGAAACCGGCCGATAAAACTTAGTCTCAGGTTCACTCCCGACTGGTGTACACTTCCCTGAGTCTCGGGTTCACTCCCCACAGTTGTCTACTTCCCATAACTTTGCTGTATATTGTCGGGTTTCGCCGGGTTTTCGGCGGGTTTCGGCGGGTTTCGTAAAAAAGCACTGGTTCTTTTTTACGAAACCCGCCGAAACCCAGTCCCAGGTTCACTCCCCAATGGTGTACACTTCCCTGAGTTCTAGGTTCACTCCCCACAGCCACCTACTTCCCATAACGTTGTCGGGATTCGTCGGGTTTCATCGGGTTTCGGCGGGTTTCGGCGGGTTTCGGCGGGTTTCGGCGGGTTTCGGCGGGTTTCGGCGGGTTTCGTAAAAAAGACACACCGTGCTTTTTGTGCCTTTATAGTATATTATTCTGAGAAGTTGGCCTTCAATAATAATTTTTCTAAAATAATAAAAATCTCACAATCAACTTTTTGAGGGATTTTCCTAATATTTAGACGCAAATGGCCCCTTAAAGGTTTTTCAAGTCTATTATGTTACGAAACGATACGATACGATACGATACGACACGACACGATACGATACGAAACGACACGATACGAAACGATACGATACGATACGATACGAAATGATACGATACGATACGATACGAAACGATACGATACGATGCGATGCGCGGAATAGTTTATCATAGAAGTAAATAAATAATCAATGAAACAAACAAATTATTAAATAAATAAATGGATTAGATAGATTGAATGAATACACCAATAATTCATTTTATAAATAGATGAATAAATAAATAAATAAATAAATAAATAAATAAATAAATGAATAAGTAAATAAGTAAATAAAAAATTGATTAAGTAATAAATAAATAAATAAATAAATAAATTAATTAATTAATTAATTAATATTTTTTAAATAGAAAAATATATGATAAATGATAAATGAATAAATAATAAATAAATAAATAGACGACCTTATAAATGAAATGAATTGTGAATGAATGAATCAAGAAGACAATATCTCAAACAAAACAACAA
Source organism: Berghia stephanieae (assembly GCF_034508935.2). Lineage (NCBI taxonomy): Eukaryota > Metazoa > Mollusca > Gastropoda > Nudibranchia > Aeolidiidae > Berghia > Berghia stephanieae. The sequence continues at coordinate 8,902,304 of NC_088371.1, forward strand.
TACATTGATCAGATTATAAACAAAAGAGAAAATGACAATATTTTTAAAAATAAATAAATAAACATGTTTATAAATTGAGCTTTAAAAAACTTAACTTTTATATAGCGCAATATCCACTAAACGTGCTCAAAGCGTTTTTCAAGGGGGCCTGTCCAACAGCATCACTTAACATGTAGCATGGGACATGACGTTTGTTAGGTGATATTACATTTTCTTTTTTTCGGACAGATGCAACGTTGTCAACGGCCAGATACTCATTTTACACCTGAGTACGGTGAGACAATGTGAGTAAAGAGCCTTTTCCAAGGAGTCAACTATGCGCCGAGCGAAGCTCGAACCCCAGGACCTTCCGATCCGAAAGCGAGTGTCATACCACTTGACCACATAGCCGCATTTCTCATCTTCTTCTTGGTCTCCCTCTCCCTCTTTTTACCCTCCACAAAACCCTCTAGAAAAAAATGTTCAAGGGTTTCATGTCCCTGGATATGTCCAAAACTAAAAAAAAGCAACAATTAGTTTCTGTATCATCTTGATGAGATATGGCTCCTTAACTCTCTCCTTTCCAACAATTTTCAAGATTATTACTAAAATGTGACTCCTCGTCTCAAAACGGTATTAAATAGGGATGATTCAGATGCTGAAAATGGAATGTGTAGCCAGAAATATCATGCTTACGTTGAGTTTATATGCTTTATAGAGGAGAAGGAATATCATATTTTACTGTGCTAAATACCAACGTTTCATATTTTTGACCAGTTTAACTATAATTTGACTTTTTATTATCTGGTCCATCCCGAGATAATACCGTTTTGAGAAATGCCATATCAATCCAACACACATTTAATTTTTATACTCAAATCTAAAAGCAACACCTATAAGTGCATGCAATACACAATTTTGTCAAGCAAACCAAAGCTTTTACGAAACATCATTAAGTTTTTTATACACACGACAATGATTCTTCTTTAATTTTTTTGATTTATAATAATAACCTGAGTAAGAAAAAAATGTCGTTTGCATCGTAACGAATGTAACGATAGATATTCCTGTAGTTGGTAAGGAAGGGGTTAACTCTCTCCTTATCAGCTATTTTTAGAATTTCCCCCGAAAATTCACATAAACCCAGCACAAAAATAGACTTTTCCTAAACAAAAAAAGTAACATGTGAGCTCTACAACACAGTGTTTAGTATTTATAGCTGTAATCAAAGCATTTCTTTACATTCTGTGATGTACAAGAGAAATCAGAATGAGGAAATTGTTGGTTGCATCGTAACGAATGTGACGATATTCCTGTAATTGGTAAGGAAGGTGTTAACTTACTCAATCCTAGAGATTTTTGCTACTTTTCAAAATTGGAAAAAAAAAGTATTAAAAATCAGCATGTACATAGATAGTTTTATTCAACTAACCATTAACATGTAAAAACTAGAAACATTAGCTTTGATGCTAGAAGGCCTATAATTTGTCTCAGAAAAATGTAATAAATAGGCATGGGGTAAAAGTAACCCCGGGTAAACAACGGATATGGTCGGGGTTAGGGTTGAGTGATTTAATATCCAGGGACCCTTTCACTTTTTTGTTAGTTTCCTTTGCTGTCCAAGGAATGCGGAGAATTTTCCTGTAGCATTTCGTTTCAAATGCATCGATCTTATTCTCATCGGGTTGGGTTTTTTTTTTTTTTTTTTTTTTTTTTTTTTTTTTTTTTTTGGTGATTGTCCATGTGATTCACTTCCATGTATAATTTTTTTTATTCTTAATTATGCCCTTCCGCCACGACATCATAAGATATCGTCGCCTAGGCATTTCACGAAGGAGTATAGATAATTTATCAAACAAGATGTCTGATGTCAACAGGAATCAATCACCCGTGATGTCCAAGTGATCAAATTTGGGTTTAATAATCTTGCCCAAGGAAAAAAACCGAAAGTGCCCTAAGAGACGTTCGAACCCGGGACCTTCCGGGACACAGTGCAATGCCTTAACCACTCGGCTACTTCACGCCCCCCCTCCCATGTAGTGCTGTTTGAAATATATATGTTCTTTATACTTTCATAATTTTCAGTTGGATGCTTTCAATTGTCCATAATGTCATCATTTTTGTCAATTTTGTTTGGGCAAGTACTATCCTCCTTGAATATCTTGGGTCGATTTTCCATTTGTCTCTAATCTTGGGTGGGGTTCTTGGCCTCTCAAAGTGGGCAGGGTGGCACTGTGTCTTCTATCCCCATATATCTGTTTTCCAATTTGCTTTCTGTCGTTTTCCTGGAATAAGATTACTTGTTTTTTTTCCTGGCCCTGGCCGGAGTCCTGGCTGGGAGGGAAACAGTCAAATGCATAGTTATTGTTTTCGGGAAATGATATTTTTTCCTTATAAATCATCTCTGTTATGTATTACTATATGATATTTTGAAGGTATAATTAAGTACTTTTATAGTGTGCTCTTGGAATCTACATCTGATCCCTATTTGATCCCAGTTCCCCTTTGTCTTACCTTTTCTTGGGTGCTTTAATTGTAATTCTAGAACTTTTTGCTATGCCATTTTCTTCCTTTTTACTGGCGCTGGTATGACCTTAATGTGTTGTAAGCGCCCTAAAACCCTTAAAACACACACACACACACACACACACACACATATATATATATATATATATATATATATATATATATATATATATATATATAATATATGTATACATTTTTTTATATTTTTTTTTTTCGCTCTCTTTCTCGTCACCATTACCCGCTTGTAACCCGAAGAAGGCCAAAGGTCAAAACGTTGTTTACTTTATTTTGTCCATGATAATAATATATGCTCCCATTATTTCTCTCTCCATGATTTAAACCCCCACGTTTCATATTTATTAATCGTGTCTATAATTTCAAATTATTCCCAGGACCTGCAGGGGGATCACAAGACAGACACAACACCGCATTGAGTCAGCCATGCACACAGTTCATAACACCAGATGAGTAGTAGGTGTATTGTGAGGTGGGAAAACCCCAACTGGGATGAAAGAATATATACAAGTAGGTCATTGATTAACTCCCTCCTTACCGACCATTTCCAGTATAGATAGTATGCGCTTGGCTAAGAATCTCACAACATTGCCATCCGGAAATATGACGGACCAACACACAAAACTGTGTGTATCCATGAACGATTATAGTCAGGTTAATACAGTTCAGTGAGCATTACTCATAAACGCGGATGGCAAAAAACAATAACATAGACCTGAGTTACGTCATCTTCGAACTATCTATATTCCCGAAACGGCAGGCTTACCCAGAAGAAAAATTGATTTTTTAAAACTCAAACAATCTCTCTGCAAGACCACTTTATGTTCTTATTAATACGATTCAATAGTCTGATGTCACGCCGCCTGGCAACGGCGGCCATCTTGGTTCTAAACAAAGAAAATCATTACGTTTTATTTTTCATGCTTTTCATATTTCTTGTGATCAGAATGTGTAAAAGTCAAAACATGATCAAATGTATGTGTTTTTTTCCCTCTGGATACGCTTTATATACTCGCCGGAGAAATATTTCATACGGGCGTCCGCCATTGTTCCGATAGTTTAGAGCCAGTGTTACTAAGTTACCATGCGTCATTAGGAAGGAAGTGACGTTACGACTATTGAATCCTATTAAACAAAGAACATTGTGATCTGCAAAATAAATCTGAATAAGAAAAAATGTACCTATATTGTGTCGTAAGAAATGTGACGATTTTCCTGTAGATAGGTGGTAAAGAGAGGGTTAAAGATAAACAAAAACAAACCAAGAGCAAATGGATGTCCAGGTCAGACGCAGAAATCGGCGATGAGTTGGTTGGCCATACCCTGTGGAAAGAGCAGAGTCCTGCAATATAAACTTAAAGCTTTTTATATAGCGCAATATCCACTAAACATGCTCAAAGCGCTTTACAAGGGGTCCCTGGCCAACAGCAACACATAACATGTAGGACGAGACATGAAGCTTGTCAGGGGATATTACAAATTTTTGGGACAGAGACAACGCTGTTAACGGCCAGGTACTCATTTTACACCTGAATACGGTGAGAGAATGTGAGTAAAGAGCCTTCTCCAAGGACTCAACTATACGCCGAGCGAGGCTCGAAACCAGGACCTTCCGATCGGAAAGCGAGTGTCATACCACTAGACCACATAGCTGCACAGGCTCTCGAATGGAACCCACAGGGCAAGAGGAAACGGGGTTCGTCCAAAACAGACTTGGAGGAGAAGAAGCCTTCACCAAGATTTGTGGGTCTCTCTAATCGTGCGTGGAGTGGGGCAAAGGCCTGTGCCAAGGACAGAAGAAGATGGAAGGGTGCTTTAAAAAGCCCTATGCTTCGTCAGGAGCCAAGAGGCAGAAGTCGGGTAAGTCAATTGATTAAAGATTTCATTTTTTAAAATTTATCTACTAGCTATTCAATAATAAGATATTTTACTTGATAAATAAAATGTAATTGAGCTTATATATAGCGCAATAAATATCCCCTAAACGTGCTCAAAGAGCTTACAAGGGGTCCCCCTGGCCAATAGCAACATTTAACATGTAGGACATGACATGACGCATGTTAGGAGATATTACAATTTCTTTTCCGGACAGAGACGACGCTGTTAACGGTCAGGTACTCATTTTATACCCGAGTACGGTGACAGGACTCAACTATGCGCTGAGTAAGGCTCCACCCAGGACCTTCCGATCTGAAAGCGAATGTCATACCACAAGACCACATAACCGCACATAGTAAGCAACAGTAAGATAAAGATCTGAACAAGTATGTATGAAATGTGACAGACAAAATAAGAAAGAAAAATACAAGAAAAAAAAAACATCCCAAAAACTCGTGTCTATCTAGACTGGGAAGGTATTGGGATGTTTTTAATAATAATAATAATAATAATAATAATAATAATAATAATAATAATAAAATAATAATAATGATAATAATAATAATAATAATAATGATAAATAATATAATAATAATAATAATAATAATAATAATAATAATAATAATATAATGATATATAATAATAATAATAATAATAATTATAATAATATAATAATAATTAATATAAATAATAATAATGAATAATGATATGATAATAATAATATAATAATAATATAATAATAATAATAATAATAATAATAATAATGATAATGAATAAGATAATATAATAATAATATAATAATAATAATAATAATAATATAATAATAATAATAATAATAAGAAGAAGAAGAAGAAGATAGAAGAAGAAGAAGAAGAAGAGAAAGAAGAAGAAAGAAGAAGAAGAAGAAGAGAAGAAGAAGAAGAATATAATAATATAATAATAATAATAATAATAATAATAATAATAATATAATGATATAATAATAATAATGATAATAATAATAATATAATAATAATACTAATAATAATAATAATAATATAATAATAATAAATAATTATAATAATAATAAATAATAATAATAATATATAGGATGATGATGATGATGATGATGATGATGATGATGATGATGATGATGATAATAATATAGAATAATAAAGTATTTGATAATAATGATAATAATAATAATAATATAATAATAATAATTAATAATAATAATAATAATAATAATATAATAATAATAATAATATAATAATAATATGATGATGATGATGATGATGATGATGATGATGATGATGATGATGATGATGATGATGATGAGTGATGAATATAATATAATAAAGTATTGATATAATAATAATAATAAATAATAATAATAATAA
>NC_088371.1:8915580-8928080 GCF_034508935.2 Berghia stephanieae
GCACAAACCTCCTTACCTCTCACAGACGAGACCATAAAACCGGGAGAAACGCACACACACACACACACACACACACACACACACACAGCAAACAAACATACATATATACATAATACTCTCAACCACACACTCACAAATCTTTTCATCTCAGACCGCGGACTTCTCTTCAACAGCTGTGATAAATACATTAAACGTGTTAGCCAAACACACTTGTCTGTAATGAAATGTGTTACACAAACATACTTGCATGTAAACAAACACACTTACCTGTCTCTTTAGATCAGAGCAGAGTAAGAGTAAGAGGTTTTCAGGGGTATTATGATCCGTGTAGGTACACGTAAATTTATATTATCCCCCCCCCCCCCCCCCCTCCCCGTGTCGTTATCAGGGCATTGTGAGGTGATATTAGATTGGGGAAGGGTTGGGGAAGATTGAGATGAGGTGGAGAGGGGAGGAAGAAGAAGAAGAGGAGGAGGAGGAGAAGGATGAAATGCAAGAGCAATAAGAGGAGGAGGAAGAGGAAGTGGAAGAGTAGGAAGATAAGCAGGATTAGAATGAGGAGAGGAAAGAGGAGGAGGAGGAAGAGGAGGGGGAGAAGGAGGAAGAGGAAGAATATGAGCATGAGGAGAGGGAGGATGAGAAAGTAGAAGAGGCGGAGGAGGAAGGGGAGGAGGAGGAGAAGGAGTAAAAGAGGAGGAAGAGGAGAAGGAGTAGAGTAGGAGGAAGGAGGAAGATGAAGAAGTAGAAAGAGGAGAAGAGGAAAAGGAGGCGGAGAGAGGGGAAGGGGGGGGGGGGGAAGAGAAGTAAGAGGAAAAGGAGAAGGAAGGATGTGAGAGAGAAGAGGGAAAAGAGAAAGCAGAAGAGGAGGAGAGGAGAGGCGACAACGGGGTTGATGAGGACAGGGATGGTGTCAATGTGTGATATTGTAGAAAATAGAATGAAGATCGAAATGAATATTATATATATATATAATATATATATATATATATATATATATAATATATATATATATATATATATATATATAATTTATATATATATATAAATGTAAATTTACTCACATTTTTTGCCGACGACTCGTTCTGTGTTTTCCTTTAGTCACATTCATCAGTCGGCATAATCCATTCTGTCCTGTCCGTAGAAAACTCCAAACACCATTATCGAGCACTTTGACCTACAAGTACCCACCAACACTCATGATATATATTTATATATATAATTGATATTATATATATGAATATTAATCATCATCAGTCATCATTGCCTTTTTCACTGGGAGAGGAGAGAGAGAGAGAGAGAGAGAGAGAGAGAGAGAGAGGGGGGGGAGGGGTAGAGTAAGTTACAGTCTGGTTAATACAATTTAGTGAGAATTACATAAACGCGGATGCAAAAAGGAGATAGACTAACGACTTCGCTGAACCGGGAATATCGCCGAGTCCATGGGCTAAGTTAGTATGAAGAATACTTAAAAAAGAGCACAGGAAAAAGAAAGAAGAAACTGCTATGAAAATCAGAGTACCAGGATGGCTAGGAATTAGGAGAAGGAGTACCTATTGAATCGTTTAATCGGGAAACACCAGTTGCCAAGAAAATATTCCCGAATATACGAGGTTTCGATTATCCAAATGTATCGTGATTTTAACTATTTTTAAAAGCAAAATATTCATTTTGAACCCATAGAGCCTAAGTTAATATTGGTTTATGGGCGGCAGGGATTTCCTGCTGCCTTTTAGATAGGAATCTTTCAAGCAAATCCAGAAAAATGTGATAACTTTAAAACCAATTACCCAATCAGTGCTTGCTTTACTAGAAAGACAAGATAAAATAACAATCTCATTCAATTTTGATTCCAGCCAAATCTCATCTCCAAGTTCCCACCCTCCATCCCTCCCACCCTGAGTCGAGAGAGTTAATGGGTGAAAAGCTTATCACATTCCGTTAGGTGAAGATAAGATAAGATATAAGCAAATGTTTACCATGACTCTATGATGTTTACTTATCATGTTTCATCCAATCGCTGACCATACTCGATGTAACTTCCGGTTTTTGCGCGGGGCGTTTCCTGTTAAGTGGCTTCCGTAACAAAATTAGATAATAATACACTGTTACCAGCAAAACCGGGAAAACCCGAATTCCGTCTAATTCAATTTGAGTCACAGGGCCAGTCTCTCTCTCTCTCTCTCTCTCTCTCTCTCTCTCTCTCTCTCTATATATATATAATATATATATATATATATATATATATATATATATATCCCTCTCCCTCACCCTATCTCTCTCTCTCTTTCTCTATCCCCCCCTCTCTCTCTCTCTCTCTCTCTCTCTCTCTCTCTCTCTCTCTCTCTCTCTTTCCACCTCTCAGACTTTACTTCACGGCAGCTGTTTAAAAATTCAAAACAAGTTTAAAGTGGTCTCCCCTACATCTCATTACTATGCCCATTATCATTATCACCATCATCATCATCATCATCATTATTACCATCGCGATCACCCCTTCTCTTTCCGTTTGTTCTCCATTCAACAGAAGGAGAAGAAGAAAGAAGGCAATGGGAGATAATGATAATATTGTAGAGAGAAACGTTCAAAGATTAAAAAATAAAAGAAGAAGAAAAATAAAAGAAATAAATTTAGTTTTGAAATTATCCCTCTTGGATGTTGGTGATACTTCTTAGGGGGCGGCGAGAAAGGCACACGGAGCAGGAGAGCGAGGAAGATTCGAGAAGAATGAAGGGAAGAAAAGTCATCGGCGGCGGCATGCAAATCAAGGAGCAGACGAAAACTTCAAAGGATTCGGTGAGGTCGAAACAATAAAACACGTAACTCGCCGCCGTAAAATTATGAAAGGGGAGAGCATTAGAGAGACGCGAGAAATTGGCGTCGAAATCTTTTTAATCTCTAATTCTCTCCCTTTTACCCCTTTAGAATATTACTCCTTACTGTGCCAGCAACAGCTCAGCAACTTAACTAAACGCTGGCTTATCTCTGTGGCGCAAAATCTGCTAAGAGGTAATATGTAGTAAGAAAAGAAACGAGCAGCGAGCGAGCTAGCGTCGGAGAAGGTGGCGAGGAAGATCTTTTTTTATGGTTATGATGTGTGTGTGGATGGAGGTGAAAGAGGGTGGAGAAGGTGGGAAAAGGAGGAGGGGGGGGGGGGGGGGTATATCGAGAACGAAGGAGATAGATTATAACATTATTATTATAGGAACTTTGTCGTCAAAGATGAAAGACAAAAATCCGAACGATCTTAGATCTTACATGATTTTCTTTCTTTCTTTCTTGAAATGTTCGTTAATATCTTCTTTTTTTTCCACGCCACTTAATGTGAGGTCTTTGAAACCAGTTTGAAATGACATCTCAAAATTCTCTGATCTTTTCGAATTCTTTGGCGAAAAAATAAATAACTTTCTGTAAAGATATATCATTATGACTTTATATCAGCGCATGCGTTTTATCGCGGGTTTTTTTTTTTTTCATTGAAGGTTCTTTATGATTCCTCCTTCTATGATTTTACGGAGAATATAAAAGGGTTGGCTCTTCATGACGTAAATATAAATAAAAGCAGATTATGAAATGGTGACAAATTTCACACGATTGAAAAGTTGCTCCTGAAATAAGAAGGAAAATTCTCAATAAACGAGCTAAGTCTGTGGGTTTTTTCTCTCCTTTTTTCCATCCAATTTATCTTTTTTTTTCATCATCAAGTGTTTCTTTTAGGTTATTGGCCAATAGTCATAACATCTCTCTGAACAATTTATTCTAAAAATTATAATATTAAGTAGTATCATTCTTTCTGTAATCGTTTATAGCTTATATTATAATCGTTAAATGACATTGCTTATCGTAAATTAAAATTTTCTAATTGAGAAAAATATATAGACCTAAACTAAGGATCATAAAGGAATTATATTCACGAATTCCAAGGATATGTGTGTGTGTGGGGGGGGGGGGGGATATAATCAAGTAACAATAAACGTTTAACTCTTGTAAGGATAAACTTTCCAAATTTTACACAAAAGCAGAATGGAGGAAGATTACAAATGTGATGAAAACTGACAACAGAAGAAATTGTCTCCCCACACGGTTTAAATAACAGACATATTTTTTGTTTCTGCTCTTTGCTCCGGATAATTGATATAATTCGGATTATCGGAAATTCTGTATTCATCCCACTTATCCGGATTGTTTAGTATTCTGTGAAAGGAAGATTTGCTTAATCGCAATGTTTACATTTAACAATTATATATATTATATATATATATATATATATATATATATATATATATATATATATATATATATAATATATATATTTATATATATATTATATATATATATATATATATATATATTATAGAGAGAGAGAGAGAGAGAGAGAGAGAGAGAGAGCTAACGCTAGAGTCTGCCTCGCGTACGCCAATTTAACTCTAGAGTCTTTTTGGCGATAGAGTCATTCTGTCGTGCTACACCGGGGTTTATCAGGAGCCATCGTTAACATATATAGCCTGACACTAGAACTCCCTAGGACTGGCGGTTTGACGTCATTTTTTAGGTTTGTGTAGCGTCTAGTGAGTTGTCGTTAGTAGAGCTCAAGGAAACAAGTTATTTCATTGATTGAACTATTGTTACAACTCAAGATTTGTTTGTTTTGTGTTTTTTTTTTTGTTTTTTTGTTTTGTTTTTTTGTGGCAAAAGACTGACATTTTGACGTCATTTTTTGGTCAGTAAGTGTCAGGATATAACTTTTACGATGGCTACGATTTATCCCGGTTTGGCAATGTTGTTAAGTTCTTAGCCGAGCGCACACTATCAAAAGCGTGAAACGGACAATAGAAATTGCTTGATACCCTTTGTATAGGACGCTAGTCTACGGCAAAGTACTTTCCGGCCTGATCTAAAAGACCCATCTATCCAAATCACTGCTAGGCGGACAGAGGGGGGGGGGGGTCGAAAAATAAAATCTCGACTGCACCCGGGATCGATCTCGGTCCCTTTGCGTGTGAAGCAGCGAGTGCCCTACCAACTGAGCTATCGTCGGGACCGTCCCCCCCCCCCCCCCCCCCAATTCCCTGTTGAGGAAGATTGATTTTTTTTTAGATCGTTCAGTTCCTGTCTTTTTCACTCGTGCTATATCTGGAACTCTTTCATACACAATTGGTCAGATCTTTATAAAATTAAGCTCACAATTTTTTCAATGCCTGATATTACTCGTACCATCGTTAACATACAGCCTGACACAAGAACCCACTAAGACTTATAGTTAGACGTCATTTTTTAGGTTTGTGCAGCGTCTAGTGAGTTGTCCTTAGTAGAGCTCAAGGGAACAATTTATTTCATTGGTTGAACTATTGAATACAACTCACGATTTGTTTTCTTTTTTGGCCAAAGACTTGTCTTTTGTCCTTTTTTGGTCAGTATCAGGCTATAAGTTTACGATGGCAACGATCTACTACTGCTCCTCATGTTAAGTGTCGAAAATCCTTTTCAATTTGATTCTAATGTCAGAAAATTACTGGAGGACAAGAATTGAAAACAACATCAACGGCAGCAGCAGCAAGTCACAGAGAAGAATTGGACGCCGAAACGGTTGGTATTTGATTTTCCTCCTCCTCCTCCTCCTCCCCCTCCTCCTTCTTCTTCTTCTTCTTCTTCTTCTTCTTCTTCTTCTTCTTCTTCTTCTTCTTCTTCTTCTTCTTCTTCTTCTTCTTCTTCTTTCTTCTTCTCTTCTTCTTCTTCTTCTTCTTCTTCTTCTTCTTTCTTCTTCTTCTTCTTCTTCTTCTTCTTCTTCTTCTTCTTCTTCTTCTTCTTCTTCTTCTTCTTCTTCTTCTTCTTTCTCTTCTTCTTCTTCTTCTTTTCTTCTTCTTCTTCTTCTTCTTTCTTCTTCTTCTTCTTCTTCTTTCTTCTTCTTCTTCTTCTTCTTCTTCTTCTTCTTCTTTCTTCTTCTCTTCTTCTTCTTCTTCTTCTTCTTCTTCTTCTTCTTTTCTTCTTCTTCTCTTCTTCTTCTTCTTCTTCTTCTTCTTCTTTTCTTCTTCTTCTTCTTCTTCTTCTTCTTCTTCTTTTCTTCTTCTTCTTCTTCTTCTTCTTCTTCTTCTTCTTCTTCTTCTTTTCTTCTTTTCTTCTTCTTCTTCTTTCTTCTTCTTCTTCTTCTTTCTTCTTCTTCTTCTTCTTCTTCTTCTTTCTCTTCTTTTCTTCTTCTTCTTCTTCTTCTTCTTCTTCTTCTCTTCTTCTTCTTCTTCTTCTTCTTTTCTTCTTCTTCTTCTTCTTCTTCTTTCTTCTTCTTCTTCTTCTTCTTCTTCTTCTTTTTCTTCTTCTTCTTCTTCTTTTCTTAAATAAAATTAATCTATCATGACTTGATCATTCTCGTTCCCTTTGCTTTTCATTCTTCTACTTGCTTCGGGTTCCTTTTACTAAAATATTAATGTAAAACATTATATTGGGGGGGGGGGGGTCGTTTTTATGTTTGTTTTGGGTTTTTTTTTGGGTTTATTTATTTTTTTTTTTTTTTTTTTGTTTTGTTGTTTTTTTGGTTTTTTTTTTTTTTGTTTTTGTTTGTTTTGTGTTTTTTTGTTTTTTTTTTGTATTTTTTGTTTGTTGTTGTTTTGTTTTTGTTTTTTGTTCTTTGTTTCATGTAGAAAGATAACATTTGTAGAGATAGGACAAAATGATAAGATAATTCTTGTGTTAAATCCGGGGGGGGGGGGGGGGGGGGTTAGGGGGGATGAGGGTGGCATAGGAAAAGAAAAATAGAAGAAAGTCGAGATGCGAGATTGTTCCAGAAAGATACAATAGATCATTTCCATCTTTATTGTGAGGCGAGAAATGGCACCTAATTGCTATTCATTGGATCTCATGAATATTAATGAGATTCTGATTTAGATTGATAATAATAATAATAATGATGATGATTATAGTATAGGAGGAAGTGGGCGGAACTATGGTAATGAGGGGGTGTGTCTATTTGCGAAGTGGTTTATTCTGTTGGCTTTTAGTGGTGTGTGTAATATGAAACATGGATATGGAGGATGATGCAGTTTTTAACTAATATGAGTAAAATGGGCGGAGTTATGATAATAAGGGGGCGTGGCAATGCGGGTTATCATTAATTCTATTCGCTGACTGCTATACCCTTATACTTTTTTTTTGCCTATTCCGACTTTGACCAAAAAAAAATAAAAAATAATAATATTGTAATCTATGGAAAATAAAGATGAACAAAAGATAACGTTTCATATCTGAAAAAAAAATATATATAATGTACGGTATATATAAAAACAACTTTAGCTTTTATATAGAGCAGAATATCCACTAAACGTGCTCAAAGCGCTTTACAAAGGGTCCCTGACCAACAGCAACATTTAACATATTGGGCGGGACATGACATATTTACAATTTTTTTCGGACAGAGACAAAGCTGTTAACGGCCAGGTACTCATTTTGCACCTGAGTGCGGTGAGAGGACGTGAGTAAAGAGTCTTTTCCAAGGACTCAAATATTCGCCGCCTGGCTTGGGGGACTCGAATCCTGGGCCTTCCGATCCGAATGCGAGTATCATACCACTAGACCACATAGCCGCAACTTTATTGCAATCCATGGAAAATGGAAATAAACAAAGGGTAGAGTTTCACATCTGCAAACACCAAGGATCTTATTTCATCATAATCTGTTGGTTTTTTTTTTCCGTTGAGGAAAATTTTTCGTTACCCTCTTGATAAGACGTGGGTGTCACCGTTCTCTCAGTGACCGTGCATATTGTATCTCAATAGATACATTAAAATATCATCAAACAGTATTATGCGGATGCCAACTATCTATCTATCTATCTATATATCTATCTATCTATCTATCTATCTATCTATCTATCTATCTATCTATCTATCTATCTATCTATCTATCTATCTCTCCCTCTCTCTCAATATATAAAATTAATTAATATTTTTTTTAAATTTGATTATTTATTTATTTATTTATTTATTTATCTAATTATTTGATTATTTGTTTATATATTTATTTATTTATTTATTTATTTATTTATTTATTTATTTATTTATTTATTTATTTATTTATTTATTTATTTATTTATTTATTTATTTATTTATGCATCTATTTATTGATATCACGTTCATCAACGAAAGGTCAATCCATCTTACGGGTGGTCCATCCGACCATCCCCCCATCTGAGTCGTCAGTCATTACGACCGCCATTACTGCTGTCATTATCGACTACAGAGGCCTGCAATCATGGCGGTCAGCGCAGCAAGAAGTAGTCGATAACATCAATATTATCTCTGGCCGGTTCTGGTTCCTGGTCCAGGCGGGTATAAAAACGGTCGTTATGGCCAGGTGTGTTTCGTGGTCTACCTGATACAGGTGTAGTATAAACAGGTACAGAGGGGCTAGCGTGCATGTATGTGTGAGGAAGTGGGAGGGGAGGGGAGGAAAAGAGAACAGTTGAGGACGGGGTTGGAATGACCTTACAAGATCGTAACAGTACAGTTCATCTTGGGTATTTAAGGTTTCCTTGGCTTTGTGGGACTAAAAAACAAGAAAAAATTCAATTTAAATTTATTCATTTATTTATTTATTTATTTATTTATTTACTTAGGTACTTATTTATTATCTATTTTTATATTCATTTATCTCTTTATTTATCCAAAAAGTGGAGTTTCTTTCATGATTATTCTCACTCTAATGTTTATTTATTTATTTACTTACTTATTTATTATCTTGAGATATATTCATTTATCTTTATGTTTCCCCCACTTAATACCTTATTTACCGATTTATTTATGTTATTTAATTATCTATTTGTTTATATGTCTATCGGTCTGTTTATTTATTTATTTATTTATCCTTTTTCAAAATGATCCCCAATTTTTCGTATTATAATTTTCAATCTACACATTGTATTTCGATAGAAATGTTCATAAATAAATAAATAACTAAATAAATTAATAAATAAATAAATGGATAAACAAATAAATTTGAAAAACTATTAACTTTTACAAAGAGCAATATCCACTAAACGTGCTCAAAGCGCTTTACAAATAAGGGGAAGCACAAACAAAACAAATCTATAATTATTTTTAATTTCTAATGGATCACAACTCTACAATATTTACACGAGATCTCCAATGTCGTCTGTTAAAATATCTTTATATGTAGATAGTATGAAGTGGACGTCACTCGGGTCTTTGTTATTGCTTTTTGCCATCCGCGTTTATGAGTAGTTCTCACTTAACTGTATGAACCCAGACTATAAACGTTCACAGTTACACATAGTTTTGTGTGTTGGTCCGGAATACTTCCGAATGACAATGTTGTGAGCTTCCTAGCCAAGCGCATGCTATCTATACACTCATCCCAAGTCTGATAGATCTAGTTAGAAATTCAATATAGATGCTATGCGCTTGGCTAAAAAAAACTCGCAACGTTGCCACCCTGAAATACAACAGAGCAACACACAAAACAATGAGCCACCTTGAACGTTTATAGTCTGGTTAATATAGTTTTGTGAGAATTACTCATAAACATGGATGGCAAAAAAAAAAAAAAAAGAAAAAGAAAAAAAAAACCTGAGTGACGTCAACTTCGTTCTATCTATTTAATATCTTAATCATCCCTTCATGATACAGTCTTCAGACGGTGGGTGACAAATGCCTTTCCCAACGACATGCAGTCAAGATGCTGAAGCCATGACTGGAACTCTTATTTTTTTTTTGGGGGGGGGGGGGGGGGGGCAGGGGGGGGGGGGGGAAGAAAGGGGAAGCGAAGAGGGAAGACAAGTCAATATCCTGAGAATGATGGGATAGTTAGTGAATGAATAGGCATGTATACGAATGACTGGAAGAATAGACTGTTGATTTGGTAAGGAGATAAAGGATAGATAGATAGATAGATAGGTAGATAGATAGATAGATAGATAGATAGATAATAGATAGATAGATAGATAGATAGATAGATAGATATGTAGGTAGGTAGATAGATAGATAGATAGATAGATAGATAGATAGATAGATGTATAGATATATAGATATATAATATATATAATATATATATATATATATAGATAGATAGATAGATAGATAGAGATAGATAGATAGATAGATAGATAGATAGATAGATAGATAGATAGATAGATAGATAGATAGATAGATAGATAGATAGATAGATTACCACCACTTTTAACCGTCACCCACTTACTCACCTGTCTATCGAAGTCCTAGGTTTGATCATTTTTGTCAATCTGATAATCACTTTAATCGGTTGTTATAATTTGAAGGACGAGTTCTCTGGCCAAAATTTTGAATATGTGGGGGTTTTTTTTATGTCTTTATTTTTTCTTAAAGGTGGTCTAGTGGTATGACACTCGCTTTCAGATCGGAAGGGCCTCGGTTCGAGTCTCTCTCGGCGCATAGTTGAGTCCTTGGAGAAGGGTCTATATTCACATTCTCTCATCGTGCTCAGGTGTAAAATGAGAACCTGGTCGTTAACAGTGTTGTCTCTGTTCGAAAAAATTCTAATATCGCCTAACAGGCGTCATGTCCTGTCCTACATGCTACGTGTTGCTGTTGGCCAGGGACCCCTTAAAAAGCGCTTTGAGCACTTTCATGGGTGCCAGTTTTCCGGTTCATGACGGAATTCCGGTTTCGCGATATCTCGAAGTCAAATACCTCCGGTTTCAGTGTTTTGAGTAAAATAAATTAATATCATCGATAAAAATCCGAAAACGTGATTCATGTTGAGGGAGTACCTCTGGTACTCTCTCTCTCTCTCTCTCTCTCTCTCTCTCTCTCTCTCTCTCTCTCTCTCTCTCTCTCTCTCTCTTTCTTTCTTTCTCTCTCTCCCTCTCTCTCTCTATCTCTCTCTCTCACTCTCTCTCTCTCTCTGTGTGTGTGTGTGTGTGTGTGTGTGTGTGTGTGTGTGTTCTTTAGCTCCCCTAGAGAGAGACAACTGCACTGTGAGTATTTCACTATGTATTATAATTTGGTTTTAAAATCAAATTAATTTCCTCATTGTGTCAATATGTTTGTTGTGTAGTCATTTAATAATGGTATAAAAACGGTGATGAAATAAGAGTATAGATTAGGCCGCATTTTCAGTTGGAACATTTTCAGGTTTGGCAAAATGTCGAGATTTTAGTTTCAGGTTTCAGCACTTCTTCCTGCTGGCACCCATGAGCACTTTAGTGGATACTGTGCTATATATAAAAGCTCAAATTTAAATTTAATTTTACTTTATAAAACTGCATACATGATATCGATACGAGAGTAGGAACACAACTGACTAATACTAATACAACTGGCTATACAACTTGATAGAACAAAGTTGGCGTCACTTAGGTCTTTTTTTTTTTTTTTTTTTTTTTTACAATCCACGTTTATGTGTAATTTTCACCTAACTGTATTATCCAGACTGTAAACGTTCATGTTACACCGACTTTTGTATGTTGGTCCTTTATACTTCCGGATGGCAATGTTGTGAGCTTCTTAGCCAATCGCACATCATCTATAGGTTGGACAGTACGCTTAGGAGAGAATGAGGCAGGGGTACAATACATTCCATTGTCAGGTGTGACAGAGATGGGTACTAGGAGAGCTTACTTGACTTTGACTAATGCCTCTTGGCGCCTGGCGAAGCATAGGGCCTCAACAGCACTCTTCCATCTTCTTCTGTCCTTGGCACAGACCTTTGCCTCACTCCAGGTAAGATTGGAGACGCACAAATCTTGGTGAAGGCTTCTCCTCCATGTCTGTTTTGGACGACCCCGTTTCCTCTTGCCCTGTGGGTTCCATTCGAGAGCCTGCTTGGTTATATTACAGGTTTTTTCCGCAGGGTATGGCCAACCAACCCATCACCACTTTCTGCGTCTGACCTGGACATCCATTTGCTCTTGGTTTTTTCTTGTCCAAAGGTCAGCATTTGGCACTTTGTCAGAGGGAGAACGGTCATAATTAATTACTTATACAAGGTTGTCAATTGTCCGAATATTTAGGGATATCCGTATGTTAAAACATCTCAGTATTTATTACATACAGTGAATGACATAATCAGTCGGATGGTGAAAAGGTTTGAACTGAGACATTGCCAAGGTTAGTTAGAAGTTCGGTTTTTATCCAAAATGAGCTCTTGTTATAAATGATATAATCAACCCTTTTTGTACATCATCGGGAAATATCAAAGCTTAATTTCATTTCTAAATATTTTTTACAGCTATCTAGTCAAGTTGAAAAAGTATGAAATTTGAGAAAGGTTGCTGGATACCTTTCCCATACATCTGACCATAACTTCATGAAAAATCACCCGATAAACTTCAAATAAATATTAAAATGCTCTGGTGAGCATATTCTTTCAGAAAATGAAAAAATAAATAAATAAATAAATAAATAAATAAATAAATAAATAAATAAATAAATAAATAAATAAATAAATAAATAATTAAATAAATAAATTTAAAAAAAAAAAAAAAAAAAAAAAAACAATTGCAAATCCAACATTTTCACCTT
>NC_088371.1:8933080-8938080 GCF_034508935.2 Berghia stephanieae
TAAAAATTTTTAAATTTATTTTAATGTAGTCAAGTTACCAGAATCATCATAGTTATTATAAGGTATAGATACAGTATTGAACGAAAATTCAGTATAGAATCTAACAGCTTTGGAAAAAAAAATCACAAATTGAAAAAAAAATAATAATAAATAAACTTTAAAAAATAAAAATAAAATAGAAATTTTAAAAACTCAAACTACAACCTTTATCAGATTTGATGCTCAACACGGAACGTTTAGGAATCGAGGCTGTTATTCATCAGTCAATTCATCAACAGTTTTAAATTAGTTTAACGTAAAATTAGCATCCAACAGACTTTTTAATTCAGAAAAGTGGCTGGAGCAGGCATGATGTTGGTAACAACAAGAGATGAAGTGAGTAGAAAACTTACTTCATCTCTTGTTGCATCCAACAGACTGTAGTATTGAATAGATAGGACAGGTCGCAGCCATCATGTTTGACAGAGATGATCTCACGGAATGTCAATTTTCCCCTATATTATTATTTACGGAATTCAGAGAATCATAATAAACCCTCAGTATATGATTTTCCAATCACTTGGTAAGCAGGAAAATCAAAAAAAAAAAAGTAAGTAGCCTACATAATGTCGTTTTTTGCTGGAGTTCAGCGCTCAGAAAGGCGGGGTCATTCAAGGCGTTTTCGTAAAAGGTCAGTCAATTTTTGGCTCCTGAATTATTGGCAACCCTGAGGTCAGCGCGGCTACAACGTATAGTTTTATTTAGAAAAATGATGAAGTAATACACCCAAAACAAACAAAAATTAACTCACTCAACCCTAACAACGACTATATCCGTAGTACACCCGGGGTTACTTTTACCCCATGCCTATTTATTACATTTTTCTGAGACAAATTATAGGCGTAGAATCAAAGCTAATGTTTTTTAGTTTTTACGTGTTAATGATAGCTGAATAAAACTATTTTTGTACATACTCATTTTAAATACATTCTTTTCCAAGTAGCAAAAATCTCTAGGATTGAGTGAGTTAATAAGATTTTTAAAATTTATTGTAATATGATATTTTTATAATTGTTTTACACGTGTGAGATGATTCAATATTAAAACGTGAAGCAAGCGAGGTGTCTGATGTGTTGTAGTATGGAATATGTAAGGTTTTTGGTGTGTGTGTTTGTGTGGATTATATCAAGTTGTGATGAAATAATATTATACAGACCAACCAAACTAAAGACTAAACATAGTCTAGGTAGAATAGGTACCATCAAAATTGATTGATTTTATAGTTTCCCTTTAACCTCGCATCGACAATAATATTATGTTGAAAAGGAAATAGAGAGAGATGGGATGATAGAGAGAGAGAGAGAGAGAGAGAGAGAGAGAGAGAGAGAGAGAGGGGGAGGAGGGGGGGGGGTGTAGAACAAAAGAAATGTTGATAAATAATAAGTTGCATGAATACATTAATTTTATTTATAATTAAGAAATAAGAGATAAATTTATTGTTGATGAAGTCAAAAACAGATAAGATAAGACAAGAAAAAAGACTTTATAATTTATCCACTTTCTGGAAATTTCCAATTGGTGTTGATATTGACTACTTATAGATTATAAAGAAATAATTAATCAAACACAAATAAAGCTAAATAAATAAATTTTTTTCATACATAGAAATAAACTAACAAAGTTTAACAAGGCTAGACACAGAAACACGTATCTCCTACCTTTAACATACTCAACCTCTGCCCCCCCCCCCTCTCTCTCTCTCTCTCTCTCTCTCCCCTCTCTCTTTCTCCTTCTCCTCTCCCTCTCTCAATCTCTCTTTCTCACTCTCTCCTTCCTCCTCAATCTCTCTTCTCTCCTCTCTCTCTTCTCTCCTCACTCTCTCTCTCACTCACTCTCTCTCTCTCTCTCTCTCTCTCTCTTTCTCTTTCTTTCTTTCTTTCTTTCTTTCTTTCTCTATCCCTCTCTTTCTCTCTCTTACACACATACTCTCTCTCTCTCTCATTTTTTCCCTCTTTCCTTCTCTCTACTCAGACTCACACACATTCTTATTATCTCTCTCACTTTCTCTCTATTTCCATCTCTCTCCCTCCCCCCTCCCCCCCTCTCTCTCTCTCTCTCTCTCTCTCTCTCTCTCTCTCTCTCTAATTCTTTGTTGACACTCTATCATCTGTGGTTAAAAATTCCAATGTGTTAATCAATAATAAAACAGGCTGTCCCAGAAGCCAGGGCCCCAAGAACAAGCCCTATTTATTCTGAAATTAAGGAAGATGTTATTATTACACTTTTTTTCAGTTCATAAGGAAATCATTTAAGTTTGTTTTTATTTTTGTTTTGTTTTGTTTTTTGTTTTTTTGTTTGTTTGTTGCCACATTTATTGATGTCAATTGAATCAGTCAGCAAAGAAATTTTCAAAAACACCTGGAGAGAACTTGAGCGACGCATCAAAGTACTGATCACACAAAATGGTGGACACGTTGAAATCCATTACAGATCTGTGTATTTTTTTTAAATCGTAAAAAAAAATATGTTAAGTCATTTTTCGAGTTCTGGGTTGCGTTAAACAAATTGTATGACGCTGATATGACCTAAATGTGTTGCAAGCGCCGTAAAACCCTTAAAAACAAACAAAACTTGAATTATGTCTCTTTATTTTCGCGAACATTCTTTGTGCTTAGCTGTGTTCTCTGTTTCTCCGTAAACTATTTTTAAAATTTTCATTAGTTCCAAACTTGTGGGACAGCCTGTATATGTTTGATATATTTAAACTCATCGACTCTATCCGACGTGTACATATATGCAGGTCTGACATCCGAACCCGCTTATGGGCCTAGATTAACATTGTAGTAATGGACAATATTTTGCGACATTTTTTCGAGATTTCCATTACAACAATGAGCCCATTAGGAATTGGGTTATCAGACCTGAAAATGAGTGTCCACGTTGACTCAATTCCAGTGTCCTGCAGGATTTACCATGGCGATATAATACAAGCCTTGAAAATGTAAAAATATCGTAATTCTCACAAAATGGCTGACACCTGATCGAGGCAGCATGATAATGGCAAGCTAAGACAAAGCAACATTCGAATTCGGCGCAAAATCTCAATCAAAATACCCCCCCCCTACCCCCTCCCACTAGGGCTAATTAATGTTCTGATGAATGAAATGATACCATTGGTTCAATTTATAGTACTGTTGTAGAAAGTAGGATTGGATTACATTTTTTTTTTTTTTTTTTTTTTGCCTTTCAAGATCGGTCGCACTGTGCGGCCATTGGCCAGTAGAACAGATTCTGCTCTGGCCGCACAATACGGCCAATGTCAATTGCACGGAAAGAGAGTTAAGGAGATAAAAATAATAGTCGCTAAAGTTAACTTTAAAAATCAACAATTTATCCTCATAGGATTAACTAAGACTCCAAAATCCTAATTTTAAAATGATGTAGCCTGGTATCAACTTTCATTTTCAATCAGTTTTAATGACTTAGAGATGCTCGTTATGAAGTTCTGCACTCGGAGCCCAAAGTTTTATAATTCTACGAATTTTTCGTAATGGTTTGCAGGTCTGGAGTTATAAGCCGAGTCTAAATTATGAGCAGGTAATTTTCAACCATTTGAAAAACTACACGAAACAGTGCCAAACATAGCAAGAAAGAAAAATACAGGAAAAATAAGCTAAACACTATGCCAAACAATTATTTGTCTTCCTTGACTGGGAATCGAACATCAGACCTCTTAATTACAGGTCAGATATCACACATTTTTAGATCTTTTATCTTGCATCAGTGCCTGCTCCCTGATTTCTCAATTTGGCTTTCCAAAATCTGTTAGAGGTCTAATTTTCATCCTGTAGAGATAACAGCAATTTTTGGCATCGACTTACTGATTTAAAGAGGGAAATACGTGTCTTGTGTGCCTCTAGAGATAAAGAATTTTTGAATACGCTTGACTGATTTAAAGAGGGAAATACGTGTCTTGTGTGCCTCATAGAATAATACCCTGAATGTTTTGAAAACTTCCAATTTTCATGTTTCTATCTGTGCTTTATTTAGTGACTTAAAGAGAAAATTACTTGTCTTGTGTGCCTCATAGAATAAAACCCTGGGTGTTTTGAAAACTTCCAATTTTCATGTTTCTATCTGTGCTTTATTTAGTGACTTAAAGAGGAAATTACCTGTCTTGTGTGCCTCATAGAATAATACCCTGGGTGTTTTGAAAACTTCCAATTTTCATGTTTCTATCTGTGCTTTATTTAGTGACGTATAGAGGAAAATACTTGAGTTTTCTGCCTTTTAAAACAATACCCTGGGTGTTTTTGAAAACTTCCAATTTTCTCTGGTCATTCTATGGAGTCTAATAGATTTCTTGAGAATGTAAACTCATGTTTATATCTGTGTTTTATTCATAGACTTAAAGAGGAAAATACTTGTCTTGTTTGCCTCATAGAGTGTTTTGAAAACTCCTAATTTTCTCTGGTGATTCTCTTGTGTCCAATAGATTGATTGAGAGTGTTAAATAATTTTCTGTGTTTTTATTTAGTGACTTAAAGAGGAAATTACGTGTCCTATTTGCCTCATAGAATAATACCCTGGGTGTTTTGGAAAACTTCCAATTTTCTCTGGTCATTCTATGGAGTCCAATATATTTCTTGAGAATTTTAACTCATGTTTCTATGTTTTATTTAGTGACTTAAAGGGGAAAATACGTGTCCTATTTGATCCATAGAACAATACCCTGAGTGTTTTGGAAACTTCTATTTTTCTCTGGCTGGTCATTCTATGGTGTCTAATGGGAGCGATCTATATTCATGTTTTCGTCCAACCGAGTCATCAATCACGTGATTTGTTGCTGTCCAACGATTGGACATTTCTGACCAAATGTAAACACACTGCTTTGTTTATGAAAGTTGAAAACATATCCACGTGTCAAGCTGAACAAAATGACCAATCGGGATTTTAGATATTTCAAAAACTGTGAACACTTTTCAATATCTGGGTCACTTTGAGCACATTTTGCAATGTGA
>NC_088371.1:8948080-8950580 GCF_034508935.2 Berghia stephanieae
TTGGTTTTTAATGTTTCATTTTTTTGATGATTTGTGAAGAAAAATTAATCTTGGTTAGGGAAAGAAAAAAATAGGCTTTGTTTTCATAGATGTCGCTTTGCACTGAAAAAAAAATAGCGTAGCAGGCCCGACTTTTGATATTGTAATCTTCAAAGGCTGTTGATTTTAATGGTATATTATGTTGTTCACCACTAACTTAAGTTCAAGACAGAGAGAGAGAGAGAGAGAGAGAGAGAGAGAGAGAGAGAGAGAGAGAGAGAGAGAGAGAGAGAGACTGTTCAAAAGGGCTAATTGTTTTGTTTGTTTGTTTTGTTTTATTTTGTTTTGTTTTTTTGGTGTTTTTTTTTTTAATGATTGGTGTATAAACATAAATCTTGTATAGGGGAGGGGGGAAAACAGGCTATGTTTACATAGATGCCGCTGTGCGTTGAAACACGTTACAGGGATGTAAATCTTTCAGAATTATTAGGATTTCCTATTTTTCACACATTTTCTAGCTTCCCCACACTATTTAAATATTTCTTAATACCTCACTACCAACAACTCTTGTGATAATAGATACTGCTGTACATATAGAGAATTTGTAGTGAATATCCATTTTCAATGTACTGAAACACTTAATTAACACTACTGTTGTGTCTATTATGATTATACGTGTATTTAACCATTCAACTTATTTCCACGACAGCTTCCGAATTTTAATTCGGAAGTACTAAGGATTGATAGCGTTCGAATTTCCGAATTTTCCTAATTTTAATTCGGAACTAGATTCACGTCTGTTGTGTAAACAAGGAGGGTTATTTTTAGTTTACCGGAAGCAAAACATGGGCTTGCAGAATCGAAAGTAGAAGATGGCGGATACATATCGAGTATTCATGACTGAGCTCTGAGTTGTTGTTACACTTCCTTCCTAAGGCTCAGTTGGAATGTATTTCTGTTTCTGTAAGTAATTCCTGTGTGTTGCAATTCATTTCAGTCATAATGAGTCTGAAGATACATTTCCCTTAGCCTTGGTCTTTATGAGAAATGTCTATATTATGGGGTATCATTTCTTCATTTCTGGTTGAGACTGCCACGACCTTTTGACTGATGATAGGAATAAGGGGGAAAATCAAATTTGTTTGTTCTCATTGACAGCTACACCAATAAAGTAAAGGGCTTTTAACACGATTCTAAACCTAATGTAGTATTGTAATTGTAATGTACTTCTAATTGCCTGCCTTTGTTATTAGCAGAAGGGTTTGGGACCTGAGATAATGATAAACATCGGGAAGTGACCATCTTTCCAATTTCAAAATTGGCCTTCATCTATTATGATTAATATGGTTGTTGAAATTTGAGTAAGAGTTTTTTTTTTATTGTCAGATTCATTTAGTCATTGGGGGTAATATTTTGACCTGAATTTAATTTTAATATAAAACTTTAGGTGTTGGATTATGTGCAGTGAAAATAAGTTAAGGATTGCAAAATTCTGATTTTTTCATTATCCCAAACTAATTTAACCCTGTTTACCATAACGATAAGGATAAGATTTACTAAATGGGCACTTTAAGCATGAACAACACCAAATACAATGTATTGGTATTTCCTCCTGACAAAAAGGAGACATAAATCATTAAAATTAAAATCCATCCATAAACAAAATAATCTGGATTTTATTCTGAGACTTATCACTCAAAAGTCCTAAAAATGTTGTCACAATCACATGGCCATTTATCACCTCATTCCTGGAGTTTAGACTATTGAAATGAGCTCGCAGAATTTCAGAATTTTTTTCAAGTTTGCATTTACATCCCTGACGTTAGCAGACCCAATTTGAGATAAAATTGTAATCTTCAAAAGCTGCGCACTGATTTTAATGGTTTAAGTAGTTTTTCACCAATAATTTAAATTCAAGAGAAAAAGAGACTGTTCAAAGAGACCTCATTTTTGATGATTTGAGAAGAATCATTCACCTGTTAACTGCAGTAGTTTGGGATTCCTAATATGATATTATTATATTTTCAATATTCTATTTAAGAATGTCATATTCAATGATTCAATAATAGGATTCAATAGTGATGTCACGTCCGCGCAGCAACCAGCAGCTTGGTTCTGAACAAAGATAAGCTGTACTTTTTATTTCTCATGCTAGCTAGAATTTTTTCACATGTCATGCGATCAGAATGTATAAAAGTCAAAACACGATCAGATTTATAATGTTTTTCTCCTCTGGATATAATTTTATGCTCGTCGAAGAAGTATTTCATAAGGGCGTCCGCCATTGTTCCGATAATTTAGAGCCAGTTACTAAGCTACGATGCATCATTACAAGGGAAGTGACGTCACGACTGTTGAAGTTGGTTGTGTTTTGATTACGTATTCCAAAGCATTGGGTTATATAAACGTGTACTTTATTTCAGGTCCGATAACCCACATTGTTATGGACCGACGTGCAGTTATTTGCAGGTCTGATAGCCCTATTCCTCACGGACTCCTTGTTGTAATGAAAATCTCGAAA
>NC_088371.1:8955580-8958080 GCF_034508935.2 Berghia stephanieae
CATCTATCTATCTATCCATCTATCTATCTGTCCATCTATGCATCCATTTTACCACATCTCTATTTATCTGCATGTCGTCCCAGGTTACATATCTATTCCCACATCTCTATTGAAGATGTGTACATACTTCATATTTATTAGTTGTTACATAATATTGATATTGACGCGATTATTTCATCCATTGAAATCTTTGGTTGATTTCATTGTTTACAATTACGCGATTATTTCATCCATTGAAATCTTTGGTTGATTTCATTGTTTACGAGACTGATGGTTTCTACACGTTTTCACAATTATAATCGTTTGACAACTATCTATAAAAATCTGAAAATGTTTTGTTTTTTTTAATTAGAGCATTTATATAGCGCAACATCCACTTCTTCTTCTTCTAGGTTCCATGCCTGGTCCAGGCTTCGGATACTGCATGAATTATCTCTCTCCATTCCTCCCTGTCTTTTGCTTTTTCAAACAGCTCTTGGATTGTTAGGTTGGTGAAGCCCTTCAGTTGGTCTATGAGTGTTTTTCTTTGTCTCCCCCGGGCGCGTTTACCAGGTATTTTTCCACAACTTGCCAGGTATTCATTCTTATCTTTCCTTACTATGTGTCCGAAAAAGGATAGTTGTCGATCCACTAAACGAGCTTAATTAAAGCGCTTTACAATGGGTCCCCCTGGCCAACGGCAACACGTAATAATATGTAGAACGAGACATTTATGACGCTTGTCAGACGATATTATAATTTATTTTTATTTTTGTTCCGACTGAGACAATGCTGTTAACGGCCATGTACTCATATTACACATGTGGATAAAGAGAGAAGAGCCTTTTCCAAGGACTCAACTATTCGTCGAGCTGGCCAGGCTCGAATCCAGGACCTTCCGCTCTTAAAGCGAGTGTCATACCACTAGACTACATAGCCGCACATAAAATGTTTATCTTACACTTACACCAGTGCCTGCTCTCGTGTTGGTTACTTTGATATTTATCAACTAATAAACTATTTTATTTAATCTTGTCACTCACACAATTATTAACTCTTTATTTATTCATGCATTTCATTCATGTGTTTACAAACCTACCTACTGTTACGAAAAAGTCGTAAAATTACGGAATTTTGCCTAGAATTTCAGAATTTCATGAGTATCTCTAAGTCATTAAGTCATTGTGCCGCTATTATGTTGTCTTGTGGTATGACACTCGCTTTCGGATAGGAAGGTCCTGGGTTCGAGCCTTGCTTAGTTGAGTCCTTGGAAAAGGCTCTTTACTCACATTCTCCTATCCGTACTCAGGTGTAAAATGAGTACCAGGCCGTTAACAGCGTTGTCTCTGTCGGAAAAAAATGTAATATCGCCTAGCAGGTGTTATGATGTCTCGTTCTATATGTTACGTATTGTTGTCGGCCAAGGACCCATTAGTTACAAAGCTCTTTGAGCACGTTTAGTGGATATTGCTCTATATTAAAAAATTGAGCTTTTATATAGCGCAATTTCCACTTAACGTGCTCAAAGCGCTTTACAAGGGGTCCCTGGTCAACAGCAACATTTAACATGTAGGACGAGACATGACGCCTGTTAGGCGATATTACAATTTTTCGGACAAAGACAACGCTGTTAACGGCCAGGTACTCATTTTACACCTGAGTACGGTGAGAGAATGTGAGTAAAGAGTCTTTTCCAAGGACTCAACTATGCGTCGAGCGCGAGGCTCGAACCCAGGACCTTCCTATCCGAAAGCGAGTGTCATACCACTAGACCACATAGCCGCAAAGAAATGCTCTACTTTTTTCTTGTTTTCAAACTGACTGAAAATGAAAGTTGATGCCAGACTAAATAATTTTTAAAGGATTTTAAAGTGCTATTAAATTCTTATGATGGTAAATTGTTAATATTTAAAGCTAAGTATAGCGACTACAAAATTAATATTTTTTTTAAAAATGACAATATTTTAAATTTTCAATTTGGCAGGTCTGTTTTTAGTCTTTTATTTATCTATGCTTGTACCTAAGCTACTTATTCTTTAATTAAATCATTCATTATTTTATTTTTATTTATATCTTTATTCTTTTACCAGTATAGTTATTTAGTTATCCATAGTTATCAATTAATTGATTGATTTATATATTTACTTATCGTTATAATATTTATCTTGTTTTTTTTTCTATTTATTTTTATATATATTTATGTAAATATTTATTTCTTAGTCTTAGCATCGTCAGCTCTTTATCTTATCGACTCATTTTTATTCATCTTGTCACTTATTCATCTAGTTTGGGTTTTGTTTTTGTTTTTTTTTTGGGGGGGGGGGGCGCTTGGGGTTGTTTTTTGGGGTTTTTTTTTTTTGGGGGGGGGGGGGGTGTTTCCTTCTTTTTTTTTTGTTTTTGTTTTGTTTTGTTGTTTTTCTTATATTTATTCACTACATTATGTAATATCGGTTTATTTGTTGTTTGTTTTTTTCTCTTCTTCTTCTTGTCATCGTGTTCTTCTGTTCATCTATAGGCTATA
>NC_088371.1:8970580-8983080 GCF_034508935.2 Berghia stephanieae
TATATATATATAGAGAGAGAGAGAGAGAGAGAGAGAGAGAGAGAGAGAGAGAGAGAGAGAGAGAGAGCGCAATATCCACTAGACGTTCAAAGCGCTTTGACAAGTGGTCCCTGTTAAAGTCCAACCAAGCACCCATTCTACACCCGAGTTGATTTGGAGACAGTGAGTAACGAGCGTTTTCTAAGGAATTAATCATGCGCCGCCGCACAGAGCGGTCTCGAACCCAGGGCCCTCCGATCCGAAGGCGAGTGTCATACCATAAGACCTAATAGCCGCACTACTAAAGAAGAAAAAAAGGATTTCAGAGCGAGAGTTTATCCCGGTTTCTATAGAGTGAACAACACAATATCAATTGCTTGGTACCCATTGGATAGAACGCTAGTCTATACCAAAGTATTTTTCGCCAAATTTAGTAGACCCAGCAATCCAATCAGTGCTGAGTAGACGGGGGTGGGGGATTGGGGGGGGGGGGGGGGGCAGAAAAATAAAAATAAATCGAGTGCTCTACCAACTGAGCCATCAACACCCTCTAAAACTAAACGCTACCAAAAATCAGTAACATCTGAAGGAGAAAAGTATGTCACGAACACATGATTTTTCTATCTGTATATTTATGAATTTATCAATATATATATATATATATATATATATATATATATATATATATTTATGTATTTGTTGTTCAATTTGTTTAATTATTTATGTATGTAGTATCTATCTATCTATCTATCCATCTATGCGTAACTATCTATCTATCTATTAATTATCGTTTTATTTATTTATTTATCAATTGATTAACAACGTCATTTATCCAAGTAATTAATTATTTATTTTATTTATTTATTTATTTATTTATTTATTTATTTATTTATTTATTTATTTATTTATTTATTTATTCGCCCATCTTTCTATTTACTCAACTCTTCCTTCCCGCCTTCCATGATCAAGGGAGTGAAGTCATAGTCAACCATATTGTATTCATAACCTAGAGTAGAGTTATGGCCCTTGGGCTGTATTCTATCTGCCTGGACTTCACCTGTTTTTCCTTGCTTGATTCCAAAAAGCTACACAAAAAATGTATGGCGGAGTCGATAGGGCATATCAGTTATTCTTGGAGTTAGGAGGACCTAAGATCCAGCCCCGTTGCCAATAATTTGTTATGTATTGCATTAAGCTGAAAATTAAGCTGTATTGCTACTCACAATGCGGTGCTGCACTGCGGCTAACGCCGGGGCTAAATCGGTCTTTTCTATCGATTGTTTACAAGTAAATTTACCTAAAGATGAATAAATGGAATTTATTTTATTTCAGCACATCTGAAAATATGAAGATTTTCTTTGCTATAATGTGCTCAAAGTGATTTACACGGGGTCCCAAGCCAACAGTAACATTTACTATTTAGGATGATACGTGTTTGCCTGTAAGTCCATTTTACAATCTTATTTTTAACAAAGGCAACTCTATTACATGCTGTAACATACCTATTTTACACCTGAGTTTGGCGAGAAAATTAGATTAAAGGCCTGTCCCATGACTCAACTTTGCGCTGGTTATAAAAATACCGTAAACAAATAAATGTGTAGAAAATGTGAATATTTTAATAAAAAGACAAGTATAAATAAGTAAATAAATAATGAGACAAGTTTAAAATTACTGAATTGAGTCGTCAAATAAAGGAAATAAATAAATAAATAATGAAATACATTTATAGATATATGAATAAATAGATAGATTAATAAATAGATACATAATTGAATATATTAATCAAGAAGTAAATAAATAGATATATAAAAAGTAAATAAATAAGCAAAAATTAAACAAATATCAAATATAATTAATTAATTATTATATAAATAAATAAGTAAATGAATCAACATATAACGAGGTAATTAAATAGATAGATGAATGACTGAATAGATAAATAAATTAATAAATAAGTAAATATATACATTAATTAATTTAGAAAGAAAGAAAGAAAAATTAATAATCACTTTGGAGGAAAAGGGAGAAACGAAGCGTTAGAATAAGTGAATAAGTGAGATAGATAGAGAGAGAGAGAGAGAGAGAGAGAGAGAGAGAGAGAGAGAGAGAGAGAGAGGAGGGGGGGGGTTAAATAAAGAAATAAAAAAAAGGAAAAAGGGAAAAGCAGAAATGAGAGAGAGAGAGAGAGAGAGACAGACAGAGAGAGAGAGAGAGAGAGACAGAGAGAGAGAGAGAGAGAGAGACCTATAGAGAGAAAGGGGGGTGTAGAAAGAAAGAGTGAGAGAGATAGAGACAGATAGGGAGAAAAGGGGGAGGGTAGAGAAAGAAAGAAAGAAAGAAAGAAAGAAAGAGCGAGAGAGAAAGAGAAAGAAAAGAAAGAAAGAGAACGAGAGAGAAAGAGAGAAAGTAGAAAGAAGAAAGAAAAGAGAGAGAGAGAAGAGAAAGAGAGAGAGATAGAGAGAAGAGAGAAAGAGAGAAAATAGTGGAGAGTAGGGTGAGAGAGAGAAAGATGAGAAAGATAGAGAGAGTGGTAGAGAGAGAGAGAGAAGAGAGAGAGAGTATGTGTGTGTGTGAGAGAGAGAAGAGAGAGGAGGAGAGAAGAGATGGAGGTAAGAAAGAGAGAGAAAGAAGAAAGAGAGAGAGAGTAGAGGGGAAAGAGAGAGAGATAGAGAAGAGTATAGATAGAGAGAGAGAGATAGGGTGAGAGTAGATAGAGATAGATAGAGGAAAGTAGAGAGAGAGAGAGAGAGAAAGAGAGAAAGAGAGAGAGTATATGCGTGTGTATGTGTGTGTGTGATGTGTGAGAGAGAGAGAGAGAGAGAAAGAGAGAAAGACAAAGATTGTTTATAAATTGACCTAGTGACATATTTTCTATGACGGTTTTCAAAAGACCACAAACATCACAGGAAATAATAAATTAACGTCCTAACGTTAAATAAATAAACATATTCATTGTTTGCATAAATAATTAACAAGGCTGTTTGAAGCCTATCCCCACATCACTGATCAATAACAAATTAACCCTTTAACCTCCAAACTAAAACTCTATAGATAGTATGCGCTTGGCTAAGAAGTTCACAACATTGCCATCCGGAAGTATAACTGGCCAACACACAAAACTGTGTGTAATCATGATCGTTCATAGTCTGGTTAATACAGTTTAGTGAGAATTACTCATAATCGCGGATGGCAAAAAACAATAACAAAGACCTGAGTGACGTCATCTTCGAACTATCTATAGATAGAACGAAATTGGATTCAGTTGTCTGATGTCACGCCGCCCGGCAACAGCGGCCATCTTGGTTCTAAACAAAGAAAATCATTACTTTTTATTCTTCAAGCTGGCTAGAACTTTTCATATGCCTTGTGATCAGAATGTGTTAAAAGTCAAAACATTATCAAATTTATGATTTTTTCTCCCTCTGGATACGCTTTTATACTCGCCGGAGAAATATTTCATACGGGCGTCCGCCATTGTTCCGATAGTTTAGAGCCAGTGTTACGAAGTTACCATGCGTCATTAATTAGGAAGGAAGTGGCGTTACGACTGTTGAGAGTATTGTCGTTATCAGGTCTTTGATATTTTTATTTATTTATTTATTTATTTATTTATTTATTTATTTTTTTGGCTATCCGCGTTTATGAGTAATTCTCACAAAACTGTATTATCCAGACTATAACGTAAAGGTTACACATAGTTTTGTGTACGGTTAGTCCGTTATATTCCCGGATGGCAATGTTGTGAGCTTCTTAGACAAGGGCATACATAGTCTGGTTAAAACAGTTTAGTGAGAATTATTCATAAACGAGGATGGCAAAAAACAATAACAAATACCTCAGTGACGTCAACTTCGAATTATCTATAAACGTTCATGGTTATACATAGTTTTGTGTGTTGGTCCGTTATATTTCCGGATGGCAATGTTGTGAGTTTCTTAGCCAAGCGCATACTACTATAGATGTCCTTGAGAGCTCGTAACATCATCCGGAGTATAACGACACACACAAAACTTGTGATCATGACGTTATAGTCAGGTAATCAGTTCAGGCATTCTCATAACGCGAGGCAAAAACAATACAAAGACCTGATGAGTCATCTTCGAATTCTATCAATCTTACATTCTTGTTCTTGTACCTGCCGAACCATACAATTTAACTACCCCCTTTACCTCGAAACTAAAATTTTATAAACCCAATATTTCTTTGTTTGGATGTATGTAAAACGTAATGTCATCATAATAGGATTCAATAGTCTGATGTCACGTCACCCAGCAACGACGGCCATCGTGGTTCTAAACAAAGAAAATCGGTACATTTTATTCTTCATGCTGGCTAGAACTTTCATATGTCTTGTGATCAGAATGAATAAAAGTTAAAACATGATCATATTTATAATGT
The DNA here is from genome assembly GCF_034508935.2 of Berghia stephanieae. Classification (NCBI taxonomy): domain Eukaryota; kingdom Metazoa; phylum Mollusca; class Gastropoda; order Nudibranchia; family Aeolidiidae; genus Berghia; species Berghia stephanieae. Next base: position 8,974,961 of record NC_088371.1, read on the forward strand.
TTTTTCTCCTCTGGATACACTTTTATGCTCGTCGGATAAATATTTCATAAGGGCGTCCGCCATTGTTCCGATAGTTTAGAGCCAGTTACTAAGTTACTATGCGTCATTACGAGGGAAGTGACGACGTGACTGTTGAAGTGTATTTTAAAAAATAAAATAACGGTGACAGCGATGTATAATTGGGGTTTAATTAACGAAGCCCAAAACGCATCGCTGTTACTAATAAGTATGTTAGTGAAAGCGATATAATTTACTAATCCCGTTAATAAAGAAAAAAATGAGGGGGGGGGGGGAAGAGGAGAAAAATAAGCAAAGGAGAGGGAGAAGAAAGAGAGAGTGAGAGAGAGAGAGAGAGAGAGAGAGAGAAGAGAGAGAGAGAGAGGAGGAGAAAGAGAGATAGAAAGAAAGAAAAGAGAGAAAGAGAGAGAGAGAGAGAGAGAGAGAGAGAGAGAGAGAGAGAGAGAGAGAGAGAGAGAGACAAACATACGTTTATAAATAATTTAATATTCATTAATAAACTTTTTGATTTCAAAAAAACCTTCAAAGAGTTCGTTTATTGACATAGCCTTTTATCATAGGATGACGTCATATGGGTTGTTGTTATGTATGTGTTACTGACTGATGGTGAGGTGTAATTTTAGATGTTGATGACGATGACGATGACGATGAGATGATAATAATAATGAATAATAATAATAATAATAATAATAATAATAATAATAATAATAATAATAATAATAATATAATAATAATAATAATAATAAATATATGTATAATAATAATAATAATAATAATAATAATAATAATAATAATAATAATAATAATAATAATAATAATGATGATGATGATGATGATGATGATGATATATATATATGATATTATATAATAATATAATAATAATAATAATAATAATAATAATAATAATAATAATAATTAAGATATATGAATATATAATAATAATAATAAAATGATATGATGATTGATGATGATGAGATGATGAATGATGATGATGATGATGATGATGATAATACTACTACTATATATATATTACTACTACTACTATATAATAATAATAATAATAATAATAATAATAATATAATAATAATAATAATAATAATGATAGACGTCTAATAATAATAATAATAATAATAATAATAATAATAATATAATAATAATAATAATAATAATAATATAATAATTAATAATAATAATAATAATAATAATAATAATAATAATAATAATAATAATAATAATAATAATAGTTATGATTATTAATACCCAATACGGCTCTTGTACGGAAACATAAAATTCATTCAATACAATCCAAGTCACCTGTAAGACGTCCATTTTTCCAACTATGACTCTTACATCATCTGTCACTCAGATCGTCAATAGCCAAGGACTCAATGGCATACGAATTGAGTGAATATGAAAGAGATTAATTAAAGAGCAGACACCAGTATAATATAAAATCCTTGAGCTTTTATAATGCGCAATAGCCACTAACCGTGCTCAATGCGCTTTACAAAAGGGTCCCTGACCGACAACAACTCCTAACATGTAGAACAAGACATGACGCTTGTAAGGTGATATTACAATTTATTTTATCCGACAGAGAAAACGCAGTTAACGGCCAGGTACTCATTTAACACCTAAGTACGGTGAGAGAATGTGAGTAAAGAGTTTTTCTAAGGACTCAACTATGCCCCGAGAGAGGCTCGAACCCAAGATTTCCGATCCGAAAGCGAGTGTCATACTACAAGACCATAAAACCTTCTCTGTGGAAAAAAAAATATTGGAATATCTTTGACATTCCAAGATTTTTTCTTCTCCAGAGAGGACCTACCAAATGTGACCCCTCGTCTCAAAACGGTATTATGTCAGGATGGACCAGATGCTAAAAAGTCAAATTATAGTTAAACTGGTCAAACATATGAAGCGTTGGTATTTAGCACAGTAAATTATGATATTCCTTCTCCTCTACACAGCATATCAACTCAACGTAAGCATGATATTTCTGGCTACAAATTCCATTTTTAGCATTTTAATCATCCCGACTTAATACCGTTTTCAAAGGAGGGGTCACAAATTTCTGTATCGTCAATCTGGAATTTAGAAATGTATTTATTTGTGTTTTTATGGGGATTTTCATGTTTTAGCTTTGTTGTTGTTGGCTGCAGAAGGGTTTTGTGCCCGAAACGTTCCATGTTTGGTATGTTGTTCTTTTTTTCTTGAAGTTGTTATATTTAATTTTTGTTTATTATTTTTCTACGGTTTTAATGCTGAACGCTGATTTTGTTGTTAAATAATAAATGGGGTGTTTCTTTTTTTTTTACGAAACTCGCCGAAAACCAGTCCCAGGTTCACTCCCCAATGGTGTGCTCTTCCCTGAGTCCCAGGTTCACTCCCCACTGACTGCTGCCTACTTCCCATAACTTTGTCGGGTTTCGTGGGATTTTGGTAGGTGTTAACTACTCCACAACCACATTATCTCATTCATCTGTGGTGTTTCATTCATCCTGTTTTGTTGATAAAGGGGAGACCCGAAACGTTCAATTGATCTGTTCTTGTAATAAAATCGAAGCTTACATTCAATTTCATATTATTTATTAGTATATTTCAGGTTAATTCTATCATCCGTTGACTCAAGTTAATGCGAACAAAATAGGATTCAATAGTCTGATGTCACGTCCACCCAGCAACCAGCAGCTCGGTTCTAATCAAAGAAAATCGGTAATTTTTTTTTTCTTTCTCCATGCTGGCTGGAAGTTTTTCACATGTCATGTAATCAGAACGTATAAAAGTCAAAACATGATCATATTTATAATGTTTTTCTCCTCTGGATACACTTTTATGCTCATCGGTGAAGTATTTCATAAGGGCGTCCGCTATTATTGTTCCGATAGTTTAGAACCAATTACAAAGTTACTATGCGTCATTAAGAGGGAAGTGACGTCACGACTGTTGAATCCTATTATCTGCTAGGTTGTAAAAGTCGGCCCTTTTTTGAAGTTTGACTTTCATTGCCATTATAATTTATTCTACGCAATTCTAGCATATCCACAATAAAAATTAATGACGTAATTTTAAGACTCTCTTGATACTATCAAGTGCTTCTAATCTTTCTAATCTATTCTTTAAAAAAAAATAATGTTGGGGATCAACACTGTTCCGTACGTAAAACCCAATGTAACAATTTATCATCGAGCACAGAATTGTCGGCATATCTAAAAATACAAGACAATAATGTACGATTCTTTCATCTCTTTGTATTTATTAAACGAGTTATTTTTATCGTGCCCAATAACACTACGAGCTTGCACGATAAAAATATAACGAGTTTAATAAATACAAAGAAATGAAAGAATACGTTTATTCCATCCCTCCAACTAATATTATTAGACATTTTGTAACCAAATGTTATGGTATTAGTACTTCTATTCACCATAATTTGTATCTTTCTCCTTCTGCTTGAATGACAATTTGACCCAAAACTAAAAACATTGGATTTGTATTCATGCGCACCAAAAGTTTATTTATAATTACCAATCACTGTCTTTTACACCTAATTTCACACCAGTAAAATGTGAGAAATATTCTGCTATCGTGGAATAAAAGAGTTATTCAACGCGTTCAAAGCATTATTCAACGATTACGTATTTACTAAGAAATCATAGGGTTTTCCAATGGGAGGGCTGGAATAATATAATAAGTACAAGAGATGACCGCCTGTTCCTGATAGCTTATGGATAGAATGAAGTTGACGTCACTTGGGTTTTTGTTATTGTGGGTTTTTTTTTTGTTTGTTTTTTTTTTTTGTTTGTTTGTTTTTGTTTTTGTTTTTTTCTTTTTTTTTTCTTTTTTTTTTTTTCTCGCGTTATGGATTCTACTAAGTATTACCAACTAAACGTTCGTGTTTCACACAGTTTTTGTGTGCCGTTATCGGATGGCAATTTTGATTCTTAGGCACGCATACATCTATAATGTATTTAATTTCCGCAATATGTTCTCACAAGTAACAAATAATGTGTACAGCTTCAATAGCCAATTTACCAACACGGACGTTACGACGTGTTTTTCCAAATATATTTCTCTGACGTCTATCGAGTTTTATTTAAATGTGAGCTTTTATTTAGCGCAATATCCACTAAACGTGCTCGAAGCGCTTTACAAATAGTTCCTGACCAACAGCAAGACATAACATATATAGAACGAGACATGACGCCTGTTAGACGATAATATTACCTTTTTTTTTTCGGACACAGACAACGCTGTTAATGGCCATGTAATCATTTTACACCTTAATACGGGGTGAGAGAATGTGAGTAAAGAGCCGCCTATTCAAAGCACTCAACTATGCGCCGAGCGAGGCTCGAACCCAGGACCTTCCGATCCGAAAGCGATTGTCATACCACGACAAGACCTCATAGTCGCACAATTTATTGTTTTTGCACTTGTCTGAAGAAGGGTTTTGAGACCGAATCGTTTTGTAAAATTTTATTTTATCTTAAATGTTATTATAATTTAAGCTTAAGATTAAAGCATAATACAAGATAAACGTAATGTTGTTGTAATGTAACTTTAGAACGTCACTCAGTCTTATTATTTTTTCATCGCGTATTAATGCTCATGATGTTTTAACCAGACTAAAAACGTTCATGATCAACGTTTGAGGTTGTCCAGTTACTTCGATGCAATCGAGCTTCTTAGCACGATACTCTTATAGCCTGACACTGACAAATATAATATGACGTCAAAAGACTAGTAAGTCTTTGGCCGCAAAAGAAAACAAATCGTGAGTTGTATTCACTTGTTCGACCAATGGAATTATTTGTTTCCTTGGGCTCTAATGACGACAACTCATTAAACGCTGCACAAACCTTTAAAATACGTCACATTGTAAATCCCAGAGGGTTCTTGTGTCAGGCTATAGATAGTATGCATATGACGTCACTCAGGCCTTTGTTATTGTGTTTGCCATCCGCGTTTGTGAGTTGTTCTCATTAAACTGTATTAACCAGACTATAAAAGTTCATGGTTACACAGAGTTTGTATGTTTGTCCGTTATACTTCCGGATGGCAATGTTGTGAACTCCTTGGCCAAGCGCATTCTGTCTATAGATAGTTCGAAGATGACGTCACTCAAGCCTTTGTAATTTATTTTGCTATCCGCGTTTGTGAGCGATTCTCACTAAACTGTATTACCCCGACTAAAAAAGTTCATGATTACGCACAATGTTTTGTGTGTTGGTCCGTTATACTTCCGGATGGAAATGTTATGAGCTTCTTAGCCAAGCGCATACTATCTATAGATGGTTTGCGCTTGGCTAAGAAGCTCATAACATTGCCATCCGGAAGTATAACGGACCAACACACAAAACGTTGTGTATCCATGAACGTTTATAGTCGGGTTAATACAGTTCAGTGAGCATTACTCATAAACGCGGATGGCAAAAAACAATAACAAAGACCTGAGTGACGTCATCTTCGAACTATCTTTAAGTTAACGAAGCTACGGTTGGTCTCGGCGTAAGGGGTTCTATTGGTGGTCTTGTGGTATGACATTCGCTTTCGGACCGGAAGGTCCTGGGTTCGAGCTCGCTTTGAACGGCACATAGTTTAAACCTTGAAAAACCTTTTTTTTTTCTTTTTTTTTTTTTGGGGGGGGGGGGGGGAGTATTATATTGGTAGAGAATTCGTTTATATAAATAAATTATAAAACTCACAATATAAATATGCCCAAACGGAAAGCCCGTGGTAAGAAATGAAGAAAAAAATACATTTTAAACATTGTTGCCATGGTGACGGCCGCCATCTTGGATTATTGTTAATAAAAAAAACTTTGCGGCGATGGGGGCTCGAACTCTAGACCTTACTGGTACGACAAACGCTGCCTGGCCGGGCAGAGCGTGACTCTTCTCTCACAGCTGTTCACCACGTCTAGCAGCTTAGCATTACTATTATCTCTGTGTTTGCAAATAGGCTTCAACAGTCGTGACGTCATTTCCCTCGTTTTAGTAACTGGTTCTAAACTATCGGAACAGTGGCCGACGCCTCTATGAAATTATTACTTCTCCGACGAGCATAAAAGTGTATCCAGAGGAGACAAACATTATAAATCTGATCATGTTTTGACTTTTATACAGTTTGATCACAAGACATGTGAAAAAGTTCTAGCCAGCATTAAGAATAGAAAGCACCGATTTTCTTTGTTTAGAACCAAGCTGTTGATTGCTGGGCGGACGTGACATCAGACTATTGAATCCTATTGTGGAAGTGAGTAACTGAACGTATTCCATAGAAAAGTCGGTTTTTAACAAGTTTCTTATATAATTAAACAACACTATTATATTATGGAGATGTGGCATTCATTTCATTATGGCAACTTTACAAAATCGGGATAAGCTGAAAGAAGAAGAAGAAGACAACGACGACGACGACGACGACGAAGAAGAAGAAGAAGACAACGACGACGACGACGACGACGACGACGAAGAAGAAGAAGAAGAAGAAGAAGAAGAAGAAGAAGAAGAGAAGAAGAAGAAGAAGAAGAAGAAGAAGAAAAGAAGAAGAAAAGAAGAAGAAAAAGAAGAAGAAAAGAAGAAGAAGAAGAAGAAGAAGAAGAAGAAGAAGAAGAAGAAAGAGAAGAAGAAGAAGAAGGAGGAGGAGGAGAAGAGAAGAAGAAGAAGAAGAAGAAAAGAAGAAGAAGAAGAAAGAAGAAGGGAAGAAGAAGGAAAAGAGGAGAAGAAAGAAGAAGAAGAAGAAGAGAGGAGGAGAGAGAGAAGAGAGAAGAAGAAAGAAGAGAAGAAGAAGAAGAAGAAGAAGAAAGAAGAAGAAGAAGAAGAAGAAGAAGAAAGAAGAAGAAGAAGAAGAAGAAAGAAGAAAGAAAGAAGAAGAAGAAGAAGAAGAAAAGAAGAAGAAGAAGAAGAAGAAGAAGAAGAAGAAGAAGAAGAAGAAGAAGAAGAAGAGAAGAAGAAGAAGAAGAAGAAGAAGAAGAAGAAGAAGAAGAAGAAGAAGAAGAAGAAGAGGAGGAGGAGGAGGAGGAGGAGGAGAAGAAGAAGAAGAAGAAGAAGAAGAAGAAGAAGAAGAAGAAGAAGAAGAAGAGAAGAAGAAGAAGAAGAAGAAGAAGAAGAAGAAGAGAGAGGAAGGAAGAGAGAAGAAAGAAGAAGAAGAAGAGAAGAGAAGGAAGAGAGGAGGGAGAGAAGAAGAAGAAGAAGAAGAAGAAGAAGAAGAAGAAGAAGAAGAAGAATATATAGCTCATTTTCTGCCCCCCCCCCCCCCCCCCTGTCCACGACCCAGCTTGCAGTGTATGAATGGGTAGCTGAGTATGTTAGATTTGGTGGAAAGTACTTTGCGATAGACTAGCGTCCTGTCCAAGTAAGAGCAAGTAATTGCTATTGTCCGTTTCACGCTATAGAAAACGGGATAAACTCCGGCTCTGTGGGCCCAATGGCTCTGAAGTACTCCCGCGTTTGCACATTATGGAAGTGCGGCTATGTGGTCTTGTGGTATGACACCCGCTTTCGGATCGGATGGTCCTGGGTTCGAGCCTCGCGCTCGGCGCATAGTTGAGTCCTTGGAAAAGGTTCTTTGCTCACATTCTCTCACCGTACTCATGTGTAAAACGAGTACCTGGCCGTTAACAGCGTTGTCTTTGTCCGAAAATTGTAATATCGCCTAACAGGCGTCATGTCCCGTCCTCAATGTTAAATGTTGCTGTTGACCAGGGACCCCTTGTAAAGCGCTTTGAGCACATTTAGTAAATATTGCGCTATATAAAAGCTCAATTTAAAAAAAGAAAATTAAAGTAAAAAATAGAACGGCATTTCATAGAAATGTTGGTTTTGAAAAAAGCTTCTTAGATAATTAAACAACAATATATAATTTTACTCAATAATTGGTTTGAAAATTTCACGATTTCGAATTAGTTTTGTTGTTGTTTTTGTCTTGAATAAACTTGTGAAAAGACATAGATTTTTGAGATTTAGTGAAGAAAAAAAAAAACAGGGATGGTGGTGATTTGGGGGGGGGGGGGGGGGGGGGGTATGGAGAAAATAGTTAATAATATAGAACGTTTTTTGGGAGGGAGGGAGAGAGGGGGAGGGGGAGAAGACATGAAA
>NC_088371.1:8988080-8992438 GCF_034508935.2 Berghia stephanieae
ATGGGGGGGAAGGAGGCGCACGCCTTGGACGATTCCATTATACGGGGTAATTTCAAAATTTACTACACCATAATGATCGCAATGACAATGATCTATGATGAAGGCATGACCCCTCTTCTCTAATGGGTATTGTTTGAAATGTATGTGACTACAAAAGATGGTGTGTGTGTGTGTGTGTGTGTGTGTGTGTGTGTGTCGAACCTAGCAAGTTGCAAGTCTGATTTTTTGTTTTCTTTTGCCCATCTCTTGTCGCCATCCTTTCTATCGCATTGTTGTCATTTAAAAATATACAATAATATTAAAATTTGTTTGGTGTTTTAATAATCAAGTAATATGAGTTTCATTAGTTTCTTCCGTCCAAAAAACCAGTTATAATGTCTGTATTTTTAAAAGGTCCAATAGAATATTTGGGGACCCCGATAGCTCAGTTGATAGAGCACTCTTTTATACGCAAAGGGCCAGAGATCGATCCCGGGTGCAGTCGATTTTTTTTCTGAATCCCTGTCTACTCAGCAATGAATGGGTACTGAGTTTGTTAGATCTGGCGAAAAGTCACCATCGACCCCTCTTATCACCTCATCCACCCCTCTTATTATAACTTCACGTCTCTCTCTTACTTTCAATGCTCGCTGCCCTCTAATGTGTGTGTGTGTGGGGGGGGGGGGGGGGGGGTGGTAGGAGTTGCGTGTGTGTATCAACGCCCGAACAACTCGATCAACGCCTTGGGCGATGCCATTATCTCCGTTAATGGGGATAAATTTAAAATTTTTTATTAAAATTATCGAAGTAACAATGAAGTACGGTGAGCAAATAAAAAGGCATCACCCCTTTCTCAAATTAGGTTACAATTTAAAAATTGAGTGTGACTACTCGTGTGTTTTACTCCTGTAGGCCACGGTTTTCATCGTGTAGCGGTCTTTAACGGTTCAAGAATGAACGGACCGGTCTAGAGACCGGTCCTTGCGGTCTTCATTTCCCAAGGACCGTAGGACCGTGGTCCTTAAGCTTGCCAAGGACCGCCCCGCACTAGCAACCAGCAGCTTGGTTCTGAACAAAGAAAATCGCCTACTTTTTACTTTTCATGCTGGCTAGAACTTTTTCACATGTCATGAGATCAGAAAGTATAAAAGTCAAAACATGATCAGATTTATAATGTTTTTCTCCTCTGGATACAATTTTATACTCGTCGGAGAAGTATTTCACAAGGGCGTCCGCCATTGTTCCGATAGTTTAGAACCAGTTAATAAGTTACCATGCGGAAGTGATGTCACGACTGTTGAAGTCAATTAAAAAGAAAGGAATACCAGTGAAAGATAAGACAACAAGTTCATTCAAAGACAAAGTGACTGTTACTCCAATCGAAAGTAAAAAAGAATAATATGAAATTGAATGTAAGCTTCAATTTAATTACAAAAACAGATCAAATGAACGTTTCGGGTCTCCCCTTTATCAACAAAATAGGATGAATGAAACACCACAGATGAATGAGATGATGTGGTAGTGGCGTAGTTAAGATGACTTACATTCAATTTCACATTATTATTTATTTCTTCGAGCTTCGAGCAGCAACATTTACATTATCTAATCGGAAGTAGGAAACAGGAAAAGTAAACAATATAACAACAAGTGGCCAGATAATTTATTGAGTAATCAACTAAACACTATTTGAAGCCACATTTGGATATTTATGACGTCGTCTTGGTCAAGCGTCTCCTGGAAAAAAAAACAAAAAAAAAAAAAACAAATCGTTGTGAGTTTTTACCATAACATGTAAACGATCTATATATTATATATAAATAATTGAATAATTTACTCTGAAATAAATATATTTATGGTCAAAAGAAGTAAATAAACTAACAATTGGAACATGAATAAAAATATAATTGACTGAATAAATAAATAAACAAATAAATAAATTAATTAAAAAATAAATAAATATATAGATAAATTTTAAAAAAAACCAAATAAATAACAACTAAGCAAATGAATATTATACGAATTAGATAGTTAAATAAATAGATAGATAAATAAATATTATATATATGTGTTTGTGTATAATGATATAAATACCTTACTAGATAGATATGTTTTTGTTTTTTTAAGTTTTACGGCGTTTGCAACACATTTAGGTCATATCAGCGCCAGTAAAAAGGAAGAAAATGGGATAGTTCTAGAATTACAATTAAAGCACCTAAGAAAAGGTAAGACAAAGGGGACTTAGTTTGAGATCACCTAAAAGTCTCATCCAGACACAAGCCCAGGTCCTAACTAAGAGGGATACACTCAAATGTTTACAAATCATATATAATATATAAACAAAACAATATAGTGCATAACAGAGAGATGATTTACAAGGAAAAAAATATCATCCGCCAAAACTCTTAACTATACATTTAAATGTTTCCCTCCCAGCTAGGGTATCCAGCCAGGGCCAGGACAAAACCAAGTAATCTCATTCCAAGACAAAGACAGAAAGCATGTTGGAAAACAGACATAGGAGGATAGAAGACACAGTATGTACCTCCCTGTCCACTATGGGAGGTCAGGAACCCCGCCCAGTTAAATAGATAAATGATAAATGTATAGATAAATAAAACATAAATAAAGAAGAAATAGATAATATAATTATTTATATATATATATTTATATATATATATATATATATATATAAAATTGAATATACAGATAGATAATTGAATATATAGATAACCAATAAATACAGAAATAGATAAATAAATAAATAGGTAAATAACAAGATAAATAGATAAATAAAAATAAATAGATTAATAAATAAATAGATAAGAATATTTTTTTATTTACTCCTTTAATTTCCCAATGTAGGAGTTTCCGGACGGCAAACTTAATAAACAGGTGTTTGGTTGGTAAAATTCATCTTTCCCCGCCCCCCAGAGAATGTACCAAAAATTCAAAGTATGCAGAACCCAACAATTTATTTATGTCCATCGGAGAAAATTAGTGAACAGGGTCACCCCAATGGGGTCTTTGCGGCTATGTGGTTAGTGGTATACACTCGTTTCGGTCGGAAGGGTCCTGGGTTGGGCTTCGCTGGGGCCCATGTTGAGTCTTGGAAAAAAGATTTTTTAGTAATTATTCCCGTACTCGGGTTTTAAATGAGTATCTGGCCGTTAACAGCGTTGTCTTTGTCTAAAAAATTGAAATATCCCCAAAACAGGGGAGTTGTCAAAATTGTTAAATGTTGCTGTTGACCAGGGACCCTTGAAAAGCGCTTTGAAATATTTAGTGGATTTTCCCTTAAAAAAGCTAAATTTTCTAAAAAAAAACAATAACAAAGAGTGAGTGACGCTTTCTTTCAAACAGAATCCTTATAAAAACCAAAATTTTATAATTGAGAAAAAAAAAATTCGATTTTATTGGCAAAAATCCACAAAAAAGTGCTCAAAACGTTTACAAAAGGGGCCCCCTGGCTTTAAGCAGCCGTAATATATAGAACGAGAATGACCCCTTTTTTAAGCGAAAACATTATTTTTTCCGGAGAAAAACGCTGTTGAAGGTAGTCTAAATTTTCACCTGAGTGGGTGAGTATTGTCAGTGAAGAGCCTTTTCCAAGGATCAACAATGCGCCGCTCAGAGAGGGAATCGAACGAAGGACCTTCCGATCCGAAAGCGAGTGTCATACCACTAAACCACATAGCGCAAGTGAGAACATGTCACTCAAATGGAGGTCTAAATACAGTAACAAAGAACTGAAGTGCCGTAACTTTTTATTCGAAATCCTCATACCCCCAGTTAGGGACTTGATAAAAGAAATCGAGTTTTATATTGCGCAAATATCCTTTACAAGGTGTCCCCGGCCCCTAGTAACAGAAGTGTAGAAAAAAGACAACGTTGTTAAAAGGGAGGTATCATTTTTCATTGAGACGGTGAGAGAAATGTGAGTAAAAAATTTTACAAAGGCTAATTTGCGCCGGGAGGTGAGGTCGAACCCCGGACCTTCGATCCCAAAATAGTTCATACCAGCCCCGCCAGGGTTTAACGCGGGTTTGTCTAGAAAAAAAATAGATTATCGTAACAGGCGTCATGTTGTTTTATTATGTTAATTGTTGCTGTTGGTCAGGGAGCCCTAGTAAAGCTCCCTGAGCATGTTTAGTGAATATTGCGCTATATAAAAGATCACGATTTTGTTTTTTTGTTTGTTTGTTTGTTTTTGTTGTTGTTATTTTAGTTTTTGTTTTTGTTTTTTCAAAATTTCCCCCCACACATCAAGCAACCCACAGCGGGGTTTGTGTTAGGGGCAGTTTTTTTTCGTTCGTTGTCGTTGTTGTTTTTTTGTTTTTGTTGTTTGTTTTTTTCTTTTTCCCAATAAGCCCTCCCTGCTA
>NC_088371.1:9000031-9012531 GCF_034508935.2 Berghia stephanieae
CAGCCTTGCCCCTTTTCTACTACAGAGGCAGTCGTATAATTTTTATGCACACTTTATATCGGGGCAAATGGTGGTCTGAAACATAACAGATACATAAACAGACAATAAGTTTGTGTGTGAGTCTGTGCGTGTGTGTGTTTATGTGAGTGTGTGTATGTGTGTATATGTGTGTGTGTGTATAGGTGGGTGTTACGTTGACCCGTGTGTGTGAATGGATGTCTATGTAACCTCAAGTATTAAAAATACACAAAATGAAAATATTAGTGTCTGTGTTTTAGTAGCGCGTATAATGTAGTCTGTGTGTGTGTTGGTTTATTTGTGTGTATGTGAGTTTTAATGTGTGTGTGTGTGTGTTTAAACAGAGAATAGGGGAATAATTGAGGGGAGGGAAGAGGGGGGGGGGGGGGGGGGGAGGTGGAGAGGTCTTAAAACTAGCAAGGAAGAGATGGACATAAATTGACGATAAATTTTAGTGTATTTGTTATGTGTGTTTTATGTGAACGCAATGTGTAGTGCGAGCTTTGAAAGTCACCGTGGGCTTGGAGTATGATGTGTGTGTGTGTGTGTGAGTGTGTTAGTATGTGTGTGTATGTGTGTGTATGTGAGTGTGTGTATGTGAGTGTATATATGTGTGTGTATGTGAGTGTGTGTGTGAGTGTGTGTGTATGTGAGTGTGTGTATGTGAGTGTATGTGTGTGTGTATGTGAGTGTGTGTGTGTGAGTGTGTGTGTGTGAGAGTGTGTGTCTTTTACATTTAAAAAATAATAAAATTCACCTACTTCTTGCGTTTAGGTATAATACTCACAACAGCCCGCCAGCCGGATGTGACGTAACAACGCACCTAATTATGTGTATCCTCAACGTTTAGATACAGTCTGATTAAATTACAATAATTTAGTGAGTACTAATCATTACAATGGCTGGCTAATATCAATACAATGCAACCTCAGTTGGTTGTTCAAAAATTGACTAGTCTGAATTTAAACAAGTATATAATTGCTTGGGTGCTCGAATTTCTTACGGAGAGAGCACAATATGTTCAATTAGGACAAAACAAATCTTCTGTATAACTACAAATACTGGTGCTCCTCAGGGTTGTGTATTGTCCCCTGTATTATTCACAATATACACGAATGACTGTAGAAGTCAAACCTGAGTGTACCTTTAATAAAGTTTGCAGATGACACCGCTCTTCAAGGCCTCATAACAAATGGCAACGAAGTGGCTTATAGGCAAGAAATTGATAGATTTGTGTCTTGGTGTGATGCCCACCACCTAGAGCTTAACATAAGCAAGACAAAGGAGCTAGTGATTGACTTTAGGAGAGTGAATGAACCGATAGAACCGTTAAAATTAAAGGACCAATTCGTCCAGCGAGTTCCTCACTACAAATACCTTGGTGTAACGATTGATGACAGGCTCAAGTGGGATGAACACTTGAAAATAATTAGGCATAAGATGTGCAGACGTACATATTTTTTATCAAAACTCTCTCAGTTTAGAATAGATAAAACCCTCTGCACATTATTTTATAGAGCAGTCATCGAAAGTGTTTTGTCATTTTGTATAACAGCTTGGGGAGGCAATTGCTTAGCAGTGGAAAGGAACAAAATAAATTCAAATATTAAAAAATCCATTAAACGCTATATAAATGATGTTGACGATGTAGATCTTTTATACGAGAAATTTTGTATAAATAAAATAACTAAAATATTAAATGACCAGTATCATCCACTAAGACCATCAATTATTATGTCAGAAAGAAGTGGTCGCCCTTTCTCTATTTCAAAGAAAACAGAGAGACACCGAAAATCTTTTCTGCCGTCCAGTATTAGGCTTTATAACAACAAGCAATAATCATTTTATATAATTATTTCTCATTTTTACTTTTAAAAAATATAAATATTAATTTATTAATTTATTTGTTTTGCAATCTTTTCAATTTTCAATTTATAGTGACAGTTTTAACTATTTTACAGTGTTTGAAATTATTCATATTATAAAGCGCAGCTCTGGTTATAGAGCTGCTCCTTTTTTATATATATACATCCTATTTCCATTGTATTTTTATCTTATGTGTAAATTATAACACGTCTGTACAAAAAATTTCCTTTTTGGGATGCAATAAAGTATTATTATTATTATTATTATTATTATTATTATTATTATTATTATTATTATTATTATTATTATTATTATAAGAAGGAGGGCGAGTGACGTCAATTTCGTTCCTTCTATGTTTTTCGTAAGAAGTGATCTTTTGTATAGATAGAATGAAGATGATGTCACTCGGGTCTTTGTTACTGTTTTTCGCCATCCATGTTTATGAGTGATTCTCACTAAACTGTATTAACCAGACTATAGATAGAATGCGCTTGGCAAAGAAGCTCATAACATTGCCATCCGGAAATATAACGGACCAACACACAAAACTGTGTGTATCCATGAACGTTTATATTCAGGTTAATATAGTTCAGTGAGCATTATTCATAAACACGGATGGCAAAAAAACAATAACAAAGACCTGAGTGACGTCAACTTCGAACTATCTATAAACGTTTAATAATACACATAGTATTGTGTGTTGGTCCGTTATACTTCCGGATGGCAATGGTGTGAGTTTCTTAGCCAAGCGCCAAGAATTTTTATAATAGGTTCCAAAAAAGGTATACTTATTTCCAGGTCTGATCACCATATTTGACATGGGCTCATTGTTCCAACACAAAATATTATCCATTACAAAAATGTTAAATCTAGCCCATAATTACCTTCGGTCAGCAGACCTGCAAAATGTACACCTGGGGCTCAAACATAGCTCCCTAGAGTGTTTTGGCCCCAAGCGAGCAGCAACACTGAATGATATTATACAGGCCAAGACATAACGCCTGTAGATAGTTCGAAGATGACGTCACTCAGGTCTTTGTTATTGTTTTTTTGCCATCCGCATTTATGAGTAATGCTCACTGAACTGTATTAACCCGACTATAAACGTTCATGGATACACACAGTTTTGTGTGTTGGTCCGTTATACTTCCGGATGGCAATGTTATGAGCTTCTTAGCCAAGCGCATACTATCTAAAAACTATATATCATCATTTTTTCATATAGATAGAACGAAGTTGACGTCACTCGGGTCTTTGTTATTGTTGTTTTTTTGTTTGTTTGTTTTTTTTTTTTTGTTGTTTTTTTTGCCAGCCACGTTTATGAGTAATTCTCACTAAACTGTATTAACCAGACTATAAACGTTCATGGTTACACATAGATTTGTGTTTTGGTCCGTTATACTTCCGGATGCAATGTTGTGAGCTTCTAAGCCAAGCGCAAACTTTCTATGCCAGGAGATGTTCAACAAATGTCGCTTTGTTTTGTTTTGTTTTTTGATTTGTTTTTGTTTTTGTTTTTTTGTTTTGTTTTGTTTTTTTTTGGGGGGGGGGGGTTGTTGTTTTTTTTTAGGGGGGGGGGGGGTGTTGAGCTTTTTTGTGTTTTTATGTGTTTTTTTTTTTTTTTTTTTTTTTTTTTTTTTTTTTTTTTTTGCGTGCACACCTTTAAACTGTTTGACCATGCAGCAAGAAACAAATGTGCCCTTTCGCCACGTCATCATACGATATCGTCGCCTGGGCATTCCATGAAGGAATATAGATAGAATGCGCTTGGCCAAGGAGTTCACAACATTGCCATCCGGAAGTATAACGGACCAACACACAAACTCTGTGTATCCATGACCTTTTATAGTCTTGTTAATACAGTTTAGTGAGAACAACTCACAAACGCGGATGGCAAAAACAATAACAAAGGCCTGAGTGACGTCATCTGCATACTATCTATCGATAGTTCGAAGATGACGTCACTCAGGTCTTTGTTATTGGTTTTTTTTTTTGCCATCCGCGTTTATGAGTAATGCTCACTGAACTGTATTAACCTGACTATAAACGTTCATGGATACACACAGTTTTGTGTGTTGGTCTGTTATACTTCCGGATGGCAATGTTATGAGCTTCTTAGCCAAGCGCATACTATCAAATACACAAAACTGTGTGTATCCATGAATGTTTATAGTCAGGTTAATACAGTTCAGTGAGCATTACTCATAAACGCGGATGGCAAAAAACAATAACAAAGACATGAGTGACGTCATCTTTGAACTATCTATAGATAATTCATCAAGCAAGACGTCTGATGTCAGCAGGAATCATCCACGTTGTCCACGTGAGCAAATTGGGGGTAAATGAACTTGCCCGTGGAAAAAAAAAACATGTTGTGAACTCCTTGGCCAAGCGCATTCTATCTATAGGACATTTTTTTTTTTATTAAAAATTTATTAACTTGAGATTTTATATAGTGCAATATCCACTAGACGTGCTCAAAACGCTTTACAAGGGTCCCTAGTCAACAACGACACATAACATGCAGAACGAGACATGAACGAGAACATGACGCCTGTTAGGCGATATCACAATTTTTTTTCGGACAGGGACAACGCTGTTAACGGACAGGTACTCATTTTTACACCTGAGCCCGGTAAAAGAATGTGAGTAAAGAGCCTTTTCCAAGGACTCAACTATGCGCCGAGCGAGGCTCGAACCCAGGACCTTCCGATCCGAAAGCGAGTGTCATACCACAAGACCACATAGCCGCACAAAAAGTCGACGGACAGATCTCATCGGAAGTTGACTAGGAATGACTCGCTATTCTTCACGGTTTGTATTGGTCTTTTGCTGCAGTCGTCAGTTACAGTTGTCAGCCCAGTCCAGTTCTTGAACTCGATGTCATCTGGTCTTGACTTTAGAAGACAACTTCTTGGCCCCTTGGCCTCCAACATTTCCTGCAACGTTCGTTATCTAGATTATGTTGTGCTGTTTTGTACGTAGCTATAGATTATTATGTCACCCACAGGGAACGAGGAAGAGAGGGCGGCCTAGAAATAGCTAGAGAGGGGCATTGATGAAGGACCTAAAAATTATCTATTATTATTATTATTATTATTATTATAATTATTATATATTATTGATATATTATTTATTATTTATTATTATTATTATATTATTATTATTTATATTATAATATTTATTATTATTATTATTAGTAGTAGTAGTAGTAGTAGTAGTAGTAGTTAGTAGTAGTATAGTAGTAGTAGTCGTAGTAATAGAAGTAGTAGTAGTAGTAGTAGTAGTAGTAGTAGTAGTAGTAGTAGTAGTAGTAGTAGTAGTAGTAGTAGTAGTAGTATTTAATATAGCGCCAGTAACACAAATAGTGCTGAGATGTACTTTACAATAGTTTTTTTTTTGTTTTGGTATCACAAATGTTCATTCATTCGACTACAAAATCACTACAACAGTCAAACACATCTTGTTTGAAATTTACATAAAATCACGATGAGCAGAATGAAAAAGATTGGTTTTTAGATGCCGTTTGAGACTGGTAGACTTTCACACTGTCGGGTTTTAGGTGGTAAAGAATTCCATACGATTGGAGCCGAAAATGCAAAACCACGCTAAGCAAACTTTGTTCTTGCGATGTTTTTCTCCATTAGCGAAGAACTGTCGGATCACAGAGATTGAGTTGGTTTATATTCCTAAAAACTAAAAACAACTTAAGCTTGACATTGAGAGAAGCTGAGAAGATGGCACAAAGCCGGACAAGATGGAGGGGTTTCCTCGATGGTCAATGGTCCAGCCCGAGTGAAGGGCCTAAATAGGTATGTCTATATTATGTTGGTAACGTCTGGGATGATCGAATGAAAGAGAGCTAGAAGAAGACAGGGAATGACACATATTATTTAAATAACATTTTTTTTAAAACATGAGCTTTTTATATAGAGCAATATCCGCTAAATGTGCTCAAAGCGCTTTACAAGGGGTCCCTGGTCAACAGCAACATTTAACATGTAGGACGGGACATGCCGCCTGTTAGGCGATATTACAGTTTTTCGGACAAAGACAAAGCTGTTAACGGTCAGGTACTCATTTTACACGAGTACGGGAGAAGAATAGTGAGTAAAGAGTCTTTTCAAGGACTCAGACTTGCCCAAGCGAGGCTCGAACCAGGACCTTCCAATCCGAATAGCGAAATGCATAACCACTGAACTACAGCGCACAATAGAATTTGCAAAGTGATTTTAAAAGCACACAGACTTCAGGATCACAGCAGATGATGGTATATGTGAGAACACTAAAACCTGAACGTGCATAGGAAGTACAAGTCACGAAGGGTGGATGAGGTTTCTGTTCAAAGTTCAACAGTGAGTAAATTTGGTATGTATTTGTTGTCAACATTTTGACAATTCGTGAAGATCACGAGGCTAGAGTCAAACAGGAATGAATGAATCAGCTTTTTAATGATTTTTTTTTTTAATTGAGCTTTTATATAGCGCAATATCCACTAAACGTGCTCAAAGCGCTTTACAAGGGGTCCCTGGCTAACAGCAACACTTAACATGTAGGACGAGACATGACGCCTGTAAAGCGATATTACAATTTTTTTTTCGGACAGAGACAACGCTGTTAACGGCCAGGTACTCGTTTTACACATGAGTACGGTGAGTGAATGTGAGTAAAGAGCCTTTTCCAAGGACTCAACTATGGACCTTCAGATCCGAAAGCGAGTGTCATACCACTAGACCACATAGCCGCACAATTAATTAGGTAAATAAATGTATAAAATTTGCTTCTAAATTTGACTTTAAACCAAATTAAATGATTCAATTCCATGCATTGTGCCTCACGTTGAAGCTTGACATTAGCCGAGTAGAATGTTATTTCTCAACATAGTCTCCACCTCTCGCGATAGTCACAGTCATTCCTTTTTGTAAGGCCATGTATACCGTCCTCGAAAAACTGAGTTGACTGAACTTTGAGCCAATTTTTCAATACTAACGAATGAGTGAAATTTGAGAGGCCTCGGATGAGAACAATACAGCACAATGGGCGTTCCGGGTACAAACCCTTCGTCAGCACTACTGACTACCCCCCCCCCCCCCCCACCCCTAAAAAAAAATTCAACAGGAACAACAAACAAACAACCCCCCTCCCCCAAAAATTAAAATTACAACAAAACAAAGAAGAAGGGGTAGAAGGAAGAGGTGGAGGGAGGGGAGGAGGTGGAGGAAGAAGAAGAAGAAGAAGAAGAAGAAGAAGAAGAAGAAGAAGAAGAAGAAGAAGAAGAAGAAGAAGAAGAGGGGGAGGAGGAGGAGGATGAAAAGGATCACCATCAACAACAGCCGCTAAGATGACGATGTCAACAGCCGTTGACACCAATCTCCCCCCCCCCCCCCCCCCCCCAACCCTCTTTCTACCACCTTCCACTACCCCATCTCCCCACCCCCCCCCCCCCCCTCCCCCCCCCCCCCCCTCCCCTCTCCCCTTACCCATCCAACGATAGTTCTTCCTCTTCCAGCAGCCTCCTCCATCCACCCCCCCCCCCCAACCCACCAACCCATCCGTCCAAACACCACACCAGTCCACACATAAAACATCCATAAACTCTCCCCACTAAGGATTATGTCCCGGCCAGGCGTCCACATATATACACTCCCTGCTACCAGCGGACCGCAGGGCCCCTGTAGCGTGCCCTTTGACAGTTTCGGGGACCCGTGAGGGCCCGTGGAGGTCTGCGAAGGTCCGTGACGTGGTCTCATGGGGCTAGCCAAAGATTTCAGGCTCTAAAGATGGTAAAATCTGTCCCTACCTGGAGTGTCTGTCGCTGAACTGGTGACGTCCTGACAGTACAACGACTTGGGTTGGACAGACGGATAGCAGGAAGTGTTTGGTTTGGAGGGACACAGGAAATAGTCTATGAAAGAGAGTTGAGCCAGTTTTAACTCTCTTCTTACAAGCCATTTTCAGGATTTCCCCTAAAACTTCGCATACAACTAACACAAAAATATATTTTTTATTACTCAAACACAATAGGAGGGTAAAGTTCTTGCGATACATAATTTCTTTAGCAAAACATTCTCTACAACACACTGTTCAATTTCTTTAAATTTTATTAGTTATAAGAGAAATTCGAATAAGTAAAATGTTGGTTGTATCGTAACGAATATGACGATTTTCCTGTAGTTTGTAAGGAGATGGTTCAAGAGAAAGGATGTTTAAATACATGTCGATTTGGGATATAATTTGTTGAGATGAGAATATTTCAAAAAATTGAGCTTATATATAGCGCAATATCCACTAAAAGTGCTCAAAGCTCTTTACAAGGGGTCCCTAGCAACATTTAACATGTAGGACGGGATATATGACGCCTGTTAGGCGATAATTTCATTATTATTTTTCGGACAGAGACACCACTGTTAACGGCCAGGTACCTACTCATTTTACACCTGAGGGAGTACGATGAGAGAATATGAGTAAAGAGCCTTTTCCATGGACTCAATAACTATGCGCCGAGCGAGGTTTGATCGAACCCAGGACCTTCCGATCCGAAAGCGAGTCCATGCCACAAGACCACATAGCCGTATACCAATGGGAGCGATCTTTATTTATGTTTTCGTCCAACCAAGTCATTAATCACATGATTTGTTGCTGTCCAACGATTGGATATTTCTTCAGAAATGTAACCACGCTGCTTTGTTTATGAAAGTTGTAGGCATACCAAAATGACCAATCGGGATTTTAGATCTTTCAAAAGCTGTGAACACTTTTCACTATGTGGGTCACTTTGAGCACATATTCCAATGTGACCAATGACCTCGAGCACATGGAAATGTAATATAGATCATGCCCATTCGCCGATTTAAAAATGATAACAAACCGATACCGAATATATGGACTCCATTCTGTTGACATCTTGTTGTATATAATATTATGGCAAATTGGATATTTAGTAACACCACTCCTGTAAAGACTGATAGCCGAAATAAGCTCAGAAGACACCAGCAAAGCATCATCTTTCAACTAAGAACGCAACACATACCGCTCAACAACCATTTAAACAAAATTACAAAAGACACATCCCCTTCCTGCCCCCTATGTCAACACCCCTATGAAACAGTAATACACCACTTGCTTGAATGTCAACCTCTTGAAGACCTGAGATGCACATTCCTCCCACCAAATCCAAGCATCAGTAGCACACTTTACAGTCACTTGGAACAACTACAATAGACGTCTAACTTCTATGTCATGGCACAAGACAGAAGGGCTAGAGCTCAGGTGGTCGCTTGTTCGGATAAGTTAGTAAGATATTTAGTAACACAAAGGCAGACCCGGCCACAACAAGCATGATTAAACTAAGTAATAAACAAAAATGAATATTAATATAACAGCTTCAAAAAGAAGAACAAAATACCAAAACACAGAACGTTTCAGGCTCAGAATCCTTCTTCAGCCAACAACAGCAAAAAACAATAAAGACAGAAATATATTACAGTTCGACCACAGAGATAATTGGAGGGTCTTCTCAAGACTTTCCAATATTATCTTTCTACAAGGGACCCCTTGTAAAGCGCTTTGAGCACTTTTAGTGGATATTGCGCTATATTAAACCTCAATTATTATTTTTTAAGAATGAAAAATAAAAATTTTGAGTGTTCTTAGCGATTCACTGGTCTCTCTCTCTTTCTCTCTCTCTCTCTCTCTCTCTCTCTCTCTCTCTCTCTCGCTCTCTCTCTCTGGCTCAATCAACATCTTGAGCGTGTTCTCCCCATAGAGCCGAGGTCAACAGTCTTAAGGTTGGCCTCCACTTTGAGCGGGTTTCCGAATGTTCCTCCATTGCCCACCTTCTCTTATTTTCCCCTTGTTGGACAGCAATGTTATCCTATCCAAATGGTAGCAAGCAAATTTTACATTTTACATTTAAAACCACAAAACAAAAACCGGGATCATCTCCATTTTAATGAGTCTTATGACTTTGAAAAACTACATTATATATATATGGAGGCCTATGTATAGATAGTATGCGCTTGGCAAAGAAGCTCATAACATTGCCACCCGGAAGTATAACGGACCAACACACAAAACTATGTGTAACCTTGAACGTTTATAGTCTGGTTAATACATTTTAGTGAGAATTACTCATAAACGTGGATGGCAAAAAATAATAACAATGACCAAAGTGACGTCAACTTTGATCTATCTATATGATAGATAACGTGTATACAAGTTCAGGCCAAGGATAAGAAGAAGAAAATCCTTTATTTCTATGCCCTGTATTTTTCGATACTATAAATAGAACGAAGATGACGTCACTCAGGTCTTTGTTATTGTTTTTTGCCATCCACGTTTATGAGTAATTCTCACAAAACTGTATTAACCAGACTATGTAATTAATGTTGTTGCTCGAATCTCGAAGAAATAAATAACAACATGAAATTGAATGTAAGTTTCAATTTAATATAATATGGAAACAGATAAAATGGACGTTTCAGGTTTCCCCTTTATCATTTTTGTTTTTGTTTATTCATGTTATTCACATATATATATATATATATATATATATATATATATATATATATATTATATATATATATATATATATATATCCTGCCCCCCCCCCCCACCCCCACCCAAAGAAAAAATATCTCTGTCTTCCTGTCCCTGTAGCTTCCAATCCGTGCCATCTTACTTACTTAATTACTTCTCTTTGGTGTTTCACAAACACACAAGGTCGACAGACAGTAAGGAGCGCCAGTGACTTCTGTCTTCTGCCAGGTTCCAGACCTCACCCCAGGTTCAACCGAAGGATGTCATAGTCATCTCTCTTTCCACCGATCTTCTCCAAGTTTCCAGTGGTCTTCCCCTATTTGTGCGATTACCCTGCGGTGTCCATCCATCTGATCCCTGTTTTCGGGATTTCGGGATTGCTCCCTCCTTCATCCATCCGACAAACATGGCCGATCCATCTCCATCTTCTTGATAGTGCATAGTGCGGCTATGTGGTCTAGTGGTATGACACTCGCTTTCGGATCGGAAGGCCCTGGGTTCGAGCCTCGCTCTCGGCGCATAGTTGAGTCCTTGGAAAAGGCTCTTTACTCACATTATCTCACTGTACTCAGGTGTAAAATGAGTACCTGGCCGTTAACAGCGTTTTCTTTGTCCGAAAAAAATGTAATATCGCCTAACAGGCGTCATGTCCCGTCCTACATGTTAAATGTTGCTGCTGACCAGGGACCCCTTGTAAAGCGCTTTGAGCACATTTAGTGGATATTGCCCTATATAAAGCTCATTTTAAAAAAAATATTCTTGATTCAACTGTTTCAGGAATGGGGGTCATGTTAGATATCCGTAGAAGATCTTTGGTTGATATTTTGTTGGGCCAAAAAATCACTGACTTCAAATTATAATAAATTAAATAGGTTCTCTGTCTCCCCAAAAAGCTTCTAGAAACATCCATAATATACTCTCTATAACTTCCTATTCCATAACACCCCCCCCCCCCCCCCCAGCCCTTCCTTCCTCCCTAACTCCGTTCACCCTTACTCTACCATTACAAACTCTCCTCACCCCCTCCTCCCACACCCCTCCCCATCGCATTCCCATTACTACTCACCATCCCAGACTTCCAACCCCCCCCCCCCCCCCCCCCCCCCCCCCCCCCACCCCTTCCACGGCCGCCATCGTTCCCCCCGTCATTCGTCATAAAAAGCTTTATCCACTGTCATAAACTTTAATTGGAAACTTCCACTAAAACGCGATATAACTGCGTAATGAAGAACAATGGCAGACACAGGAGCGACCATTCCACGAAGACGACGACGACGACGACTGATACTAATCGATAATGATAATAATGAGAATGATAATAGATAATAATACCAACGATAATAACAATGACCCAGTTGCTGCCTCCTTGTCTACTATGATGATATATTATATCCACTGACAAAATGCATTCAAAACTAAATTGGCCTTTTTTTTTTCTTTCTTCACAAATGTCATCGAACTCACGCAGTTTTTAAAAGCAGCCAGTTTAAAATACTGGTATCATATCAGGAAAATATATAGACAATGTGCAATTGGATTCAATAGTCGGATGTCACGTCGCCCAGCAACGGCGGCCATCGTGGTTCTAAACAAAGAAAATCGGTACTTTTTATTCTTCATGCTGGCTAGAATTTTTCATATGTTTTGTGATCAGAATGTGTAAAAGTCAAAACATGATCAGATTTATAATTATTTTTTTTCCTTTGGATACGCTTTTATGCTCGTCGGAGAAATATTTCATAAGGGCGTCCTCCATTGTTCCGATAGTTTAGAGCCAGTTACTAAGCTACCATGCGTCATTACGAGGGAAGTGACTGTTGAAGCGTATTGGCTAACTCACAGCATTGCCATCCGGAAATACAAAGGACAAACACAAAACTATGTGTAATCTTGGACGTTTATGGTCTGGTTAAATAACAATGTGAAATTGAATGAAAGCTTCAATTTGATATCCCAAAACAGATAAAAAATGGACGTTTCGGGTTTCCACTTTATCAACAAAACGGGATGACTGAAACACTACAGACGAATGAGATAATGTGGTAGTGGCGTTGTTAACATGAATAAACAAAAACAAA
>NC_088371.1:9020031-9022531 GCF_034508935.2 Berghia stephanieae
TCGAGCGCGAGGCTCGAACCCAGGACATTCCTATCCGAAAGCGAGTGTCATACCACTAAACTACATGGCCGTTCCATCATATTATAGTCTTATCAATAAAACTGGTTTAAAACGTAATTGTTATAAAACATACGTTATAGATAGTATGCGCTTTACTAAGAAACTCATAACATTGCCATCCGGAAGTATAACGGACCAACCCACAAATCTGTGTGTATCCATGAACGTTTATAGTCCGGTTAATACAATTTAGTGAGCATTACTCATAAACGCGGATGACAAAAAACAATAACATAGACCTCAGTGTCGTCATCTTCGAACTATCTATAATATTTGTGTCGATGTAAGAAATGTGACGATTTTGATGTAGGTGGTAAGGAGAGGGTTAAACACTTGAGAGTACCAATAAATACCAGTCATATCTATAAATAGTAACACGGATCATCTAATGAGATTTGAAAGTACTTATAAATCAAAGGCACGGATAATGTTTATGGGGGGCGGGCCATAAGAAGGCATGTATTGTAATAATATGTGCTGTTATGTGGTCTAATGGTATGTGACTCGCTTTCGAATCGGAATGTCCTGGGTTCGAGCCTCGCTCGGCGCATAGTTGAGTCCTTGGAAAAGGCCCTTTACTCACATTATCTGAATCTCACCGTACTCGAGTGTAAAATGAGTACTTGGTCGTTAACAACGTGACTCTGTCCGAAAAAAATAATTGTAATATCGCCTAATAGGCGTCATGTCCCATCCTACATGTTAAGTGTTGCTGTTGGCCAGGGAACCCTTGCCTTGTAAAGCGCTTTGAGCACGTTAAGTGGATATTGCTCCATTTAAAAGCTCAATATTTTTTTAAAACCATCAATTCAGACGATTTAAACATTTAAGAGTACCAATAAATACCAGTCATATAATCTATAAATAGTAACACGGATCATCTAATGAGATTTGAAAAGTAGGTACTTATAAATCAAAGGCACGCATAATGTTTATGGGAGCGGGCCATAAGTAGGCATGTAATATATTATGATGTGGTTTGTGCCGAGACAAAAATAAACTGTTATGTCGTGTGGCCTTGTGCTATGGGATACCTTCTTTGGACGGATAGGTCTCTGGTTCGATTCCAACTGTGGGCGGTGCAGAATTTCTCGAGTCCTTGGAAAAGTCTCTTTACAGACAAAGTCTCACCGCACTGAGGTGTACAATGAGTACCTGGTCGGCAACAGCGTTCTGTTTGTCCAAATTTAGTCATCATTGAAAATTTGACTTGATAAAAATACCAATCAAAAAGAAAAAACAAAAGGGGGGGGGGGGGGGATCCTGATAGATCAGTTGGTAGAGCACTCGCTTCACACACAAAGGGAGCGAATCGATCGCCCGGTGCAGTCGAGATTATTTCTATCCACCCAGGAGTGATTGGGCAGCTGGGACCGTTAGATCTGGCGGAAAGTACTTTGCATTAGACTAACGTCCTATCCAAAGAGTAACAAGCAATTGCTATTGTCTGTTTCACGCTATAGAAACCGGGATAAACTCCGACTCAATGGGCCTCATGGCTCTGAAGGAAAAATAATAAATAGATAAACAAATAAATAAATAAATAAATATTTAAATCTATAAATACATGGATGAAAATACCGAAAGGTGCCGAGTTCGACAATTGCCGCGCTGTCACTTCGCCATTCACAGCTCACTTTACTGCTCTGCACTACGGCTGACGCCTGTTTTATTCCAGTTCTCTCCTAGAATAGACCCTAAAGTCAAAGTTCCCCTTGGGAATAAATAAAGTGAATTTTATCGATTTATTTATTCATTACTTTATTTCTGTTTTTATCTATCTATCTCTTTATTTATTTATTTATTCATTTTATTATTTATTTATTTGTCTATTTATTAATCTATTCATGTATCTATTTATTTATATATTTATTTATTTATATATATCTTTATTTATTTATCTTTTATTACTTTTTTAAAACATTAAATTTATTTATCTACTCATTTATCTAATATTTATCTAATTATTTATGACATCGTATCATAACATCAGGGTTATCACACCCTCGTTCAATCGCCCACCACTGAGTTTCAAAAACAGGCCCTTAGAGAACAGCACATTATTTTCATTCTTTTTTTCTTTTTTCTTCTTTTCTATCTTCTACGGCTATGTATTCTAGTGGTATGACACGCTTTCGGATCGGAAGGTCCTGGGTTCGAGCCTCGCTCGGCGCATAGTTGAGTCCTTGGAAAAGAATTTTAACTCACATTCTCTCATCGTATTCTGGTGTAAAATGAGTACCTGGCTGTTAACATCGTTGTCTTTGTCCGAAAAATTATAATATTGCCTAACAGGCGTCATGCCTCGTCCTACATGTTAAATGTTGCTGTTGACTTGACCAGGAACCCCTTTTAAAGCGCGCTGAGCACATTTAGTGGACATTGCGCTATATAAAGCTCAATTTTAATTTTTTGAATTTAATTTTTATCGAAAACAAGT
>NC_088371.1:9030031-9040031 GCF_034508935.2 Berghia stephanieae
TCAGGCCTTTGTTATTGTTTTTGCCATCCGCGTTTGTGAGTTGTTCTCACTAAACTGTCTTAACCAGACTATAAACGTTCATGGTTACACAGAGTTTGTGTGTTGGTCCGTTATACTTCCGGATGGCAATGTTGTGAACTCCTTGGCCAAGCGCATTCTATCTATAGATAGTTCGAAGATGACGTCACTCAGATCTTTGCTATTGTTTTTTGCCATCCGCATTTATGAGTAATGCTCACTAAACTGTATTAACCCAACTATAAACGTTCATGGATACACACAGTTTTGTGTGTTGGTCCGTTATACTTCCGGATGGCAATGTTATGAGCTTCTTAGCCAATTGCATACTATCTATATTCGTAGTATACCCGGGGTTACTTTTACACCATGCCTATTTATTACATTTTTCTGAGACAAATTATAGACGTAGTATCAAAGTTCATGTTTTTAGAGTTTACATTTTAATGGTAGTTGGATAAACGTATCTATGTACATGTTCATTTTGAATACATTTTTTCCAATCTTGAAAAGTGGCAAAAATCTATAGGATAGAGTGATTTAAGATGACCTATTTGTGCACGATCCCATTGAGTGAACGAGATGACCTATTTGTGCTTCAAAGGGCCATAAATCAAATATGATGCCAATAAACATCAACACACCAAAAATAATAATAATAATAATAATAATAATAATAATAATAATAATAATAATAATAATAATACTTTATTGCATCCCAAAAAGGAAATTTTTTGTACAGACGTGTTATAATTTACACATAAGATAAAAATACAATGGAAATAGGATGTATATATATATAAAAAAGGAGCAGCTCTATAACCAGAGCTGCGCTTTATAATATGAATAATTTCAACACTGTAAAATAGTTAAAACTGTCACTATAAATTGAAAATTGAAAAGATTGCAAAACAAATAAATTAATATTTATATTTTTAAAAAGTAAAAATGAGAAATAATTATATAAAATGATTATTGCTTGTTGTTATAAAGCCTAATACTGGACGGCAGAAAAGATTTTCGGTGTCTCTCTGTTTTCGTTGAAATAGAGAAAGGGCGACCACTTCTTTCTGACATAATAATTGATGGTCTTAGTGGATGATACTGGTCATTTAATATTTTAGTTATTTTATTTATACAAAATTTCTCGTATAAAAGATCTACATCGTCAACATCATTTATATAGCGTTTAATGGATTTTTTAATATTTGAATTTATTTTGTTCCTTTCCACTGCTAAGCAATTGCCTCCCCAAGCTGTTATACAAAATGACAAAACAATGACAAAAAAATCTAGACCATCACTATAATGATATTAAATACAATGCAATTCACTGACAAAACGATTTTTTCAAAAGTAATTTGTCAAAATCTTTTAAGCTTTGTGTGGCGATGTTGTCTAATGATGTTATGACACTCATTTTCGGATCGGAAGGTTCTGGGTTCGAGCCTTACTCGCTCGGTGCATAGTTGAGTACTTGAAAAAGGCTCTTTAATCATATTCTCTCATCGTACTCAAGTGTAAAATGAGTACCTGGCCGTTAACAGCGTTGTCTATGTCGGAAAAAAAAATTGTCATATCGCCTAACATGTTACGTGTTGTTGTTGGTCAGGGACCATTTGTAAAGCGCTTTGAGCACGTTTAGTTGATATTGCGCTATATAAAAGCTCAAGTTTTATACTATCGATAAATCCAACTTGTTTTTATATAGCGCAATATTCACTCGAAGTCTCAAATCGCTTTACAAGGGGTCCCAGGCCAAGCAACGCTTAAGATGAGAACGAGACATGGCGCCTATTAGGAGATATTATAATGGATTTTTTTTTCAACAGGGGCAACGCTGTTAATGGCCTGGTATTCATTTTACACCTGGGTACGGTGAGAGAATGTGAGTAAAGAGCCTTTTCCAAGGACTCACTCAACCTTGCGCCCAGCGAGGCTCGAACCCAGGACCTTCCGATCCGAAAGCGAGTGTCATACCACTCGACCACATAGCCGCACAAGACATACAAACTTTGGCTGGGTGTTTTCTTATGTAAGAAATTGTATTTATCCCCTACCATATGGGGTCCCGATAGCTCAGTTGGTAGAGCACTCGCTTTACACGCAAAGGGACCAATCAAGATCGATCCCAGGTGCAGTCGAGATTTTTTCTGCCTTCCCCTCCCCCTGCCTTCCACCCAGCAGTGAATGGGTAGCTGTCTCTGTTTATTTATTTACTTATTTATTAATTTAATAAAAGGTCACATAATATTTGAATTTTTAAAATTCTGAACAAATTTTTTAAAAGCATTTTGTCAGTAAATTACATAGGACAGTTTTGTAAATAAACAGATTGACAAATAGGTGGTAGATTATAATCAAAGATACCATAATGTAGGTGTTAACATCAAACTGTTATATGGCTATATTATATTTCATTGAGTAGTTGACACAAAACCCATATTATATATATATATATATATATATATATATATATATATATATATATATATATATATATATTGTTATATCTCGCTGCTATAATAATAATATATTGTTTATATTATCTCCATTTTTTTACAGGTAACATTAACAAGACAACAACAGACAATAAACAATAACGCAGATGATAACAAAACAGATAACACCATAAACTGGGTCAATCCGACAAACCAACTGACTGATGTACGTAGTTACATTACGTCCCATTCATTCATTGTAAACCCATTCTCTCCGTCAATCCAACAAAAGATGTTTTAAACCCGATCACTATCATAGATAACAAAGTCAAAAGTATAATACGAGTATATAATATTATGTTGACATTAAGGTAACAACAGTGAAATTACCTCTCAGACGACCAGATATATATTTGTGTATACCTCGTATTTATGTTAAAGATGGTCGACATAAGTAGCTAAAATTTAAATAAAATTTTTGTTCCTTAAGGCGACCAAAAACCTGGTCAACCTAAACGCATCCGCATCCTAAAAAAAAAGTTATGGCGACCACTTAAAAATCGATATTTTTAATTTTTTTAGATTTTGTTTCCAAATGTAAAATTTGAACCCTCGTCTCAAAACGGTATTATGTCGGGATGGACCAGATAATAAAAAGTCAAATTATAGTTAAACTGGTCAAAAATATGAAACGTTGGTATTCATCACAGTAAAATATGATATTCCTTCTCCTCTTTAAAGCATATAAACTCAACTTAAGCGTGATATTTTCTGGCTAAACATTCCATTTTCAGCATCTGAATAATCGCGACTTAATACCGTTTTGAGACGAGGGGTCACAAATATGCTTTATTTGAATACTAAATAGTATATACAACCATCATATTACAAAAAAAATTGACCTTAGCTGCTGATATATTTGTGGTCAACTTAACGACCCTTTGTACTGCAGTCGCCCTAATATCAAAAATATCCATATATATATATATATATATATATATATATATATATATATATATATATATATATATATATATATATATATATATATATATATATATATATAATTCATACGTAAAGTCAAACCAAACAAAAGATTTATCCACACCAAATTCCAATCCATGTTTTGATGTGTGACGTCAGTGACCCAACCAAAACAACAATGGCGACTTACACAGCAGGCGCGTTTGTTTCTTTCATCTAACAATCGTACCACGTACAACAACAACGACGACAACAACAATACCGGCAAAAACCGGGACACGCTCCAGTAGGCATTCAGATCTCCGCAGGAGGTCCAGATCCAAACATCTTTTCCTGGTCGCGCATGAATGGAGGGGGTTAGTTTAAGGCCATAAATTTCAATTTCTAACCGTTTTGTTCATGTGGATCTTTATGGTCGTTGTGACACTGGAATGTGGAAAAAAAAACTCGTGTTTTGTTTTGTTTTGTTGCCTCTTAAGGCAACCATTTTTCAAACTATTTTATTAAAGTTTTTTTTTTTCATTTTATAAATCAAAGAACAAAGGATATTTGAAGGATGTTTGACACACACACACACACACACACACACACACACACACACTCAACACACACACATACATACAAACACATACACATATAGACACACATTTTTAAAAAACAACAAACAAGCAAACACATACTATACATTCTACTGTATGTAGGTCAATTAAATGCTTTTAAGTTCTGGGAGGTAAACAAAAAAAAAGATAAATAAAAAAATAAATATATTGTAAATGAATACATTTATAAATAAATAAATATAAAGATAAATATATTGTAAATGAATACATTTATAAATAAATAAATATAAAGATAAATATATTGTAAATGAATACATTTATAAATAAATAAATATAAAGATAAATATATTGTAAATGAATACATTTACAAATATATAAATATAAAGATAAATATATTGTAAATGAATACTTATACAAATAGATAAATATAAAGATAAATATATTGTAAATTAATACATATATAAATAGATAAATATAAAGATAAATATATTAATGTTGTAATGAATACATATACAATTTGATAGATACATTAAAAAATAAATATAATATTGTAATTGATTACATATACAAATAGATAAATACATTTTTAAAATTAATAAATAAAGAGACATATAGATAAATAAATAAAAAGATAATAAATAAATAAATAAATAAATAAATAAATAAATAAATAAATAAATAACAATTCTGCGTACCTTTGATATTTTTTACTGTCTTTCTCGTCACACAATAATGTTTTGGTAACTAGGTCTGTTAGACCTGGCATAAAGTACTTTGCGATACATTAGTATCTTCTTCAAGTGGTATTAACCCTCTCCTTACCAACCATTTTCAGGATTTTCCCCAAAACTTCACACCCAACTAACACAAATATAGATTTTTTATCACTCAAACACAATAGCAGTAAGTTCTTGCCATACATAATTTCTTTAGCAAAACATATTCTCTACAACACACATTTTATAGTGTACAAGAGAAATTTGAATAAGAAAAATGTTGGTTGTATCGTAACGAATGTGACGATTTTCTATAGTTGATATGGAGAGGGTTAAGTAGTTACGTATAGAAAGAATGCGCTTGGCCAAGGAGTTCACAACATTGCCATCCGGAAGTATAACGGACCAACACACAAACTCTGTGTAACCATGAACGTTTATAGATAGAATGCGCTTGGCCAAGGAGTTCACAACATTGCCATCCGGAAGTATAACGGACCAACACACAAACTCTGTGTAACCATGAACTTTTATAGTCTGGTTAATACGGTTTAGTGAGAACAACTCACAAACGCGGATGGCAAAAACAATAACAAAGGCCTGAGTGACGTCATCTGCATACTATCTATAGTCAGGTTAATACAGTTTAGTGAGAACAACTCACAAACGCGGATGGCAAAAACAATAACAAAGGCCTGAGCGACGTCATCTTCGAACTATATATATCCTGTTAGCGCTAAGACACTGGGTTAAGCACTGGTCCTATAGGCTAAATAGTTATTAAGATATTTTGTTTGTTCTTTGTTTGTTTAAACTATATGACCTAAAATATTGACATTTTATAGATGGAACGAATTTAACGTCACTTAGCTCGTTGTTATTGTCTTTAGGCAGCTATTTTAGTGATTAGTTCTCATTAACTTTTTATTCAATCAGAATGTAATTGTGTAAGGTTACATCACAGGTTTTGTGTGTCGGTACGTTATTTCCGGCTGGCAGATGTTTTGAGTATTTACATAAACGCATGGCATCAATAGCTAAGCGGAGAGACGAACGACGAATTACTTGAGCTTTTTGAGCTTTTACATAACGCAATATCCACTAAACGTGCTCAAAGCGCCTTTCAAAGGGTCCCTGACCAACAGCAACACGTAAGATGTGGAACGAGACATGGCGCCTGTTAGGCAATATTACATTTATTTCCGACAAAGACAACGCTGTTAACGGCCAGGTACTCAATTTACACCTGAGTACGGTGACAGAAAGCGAGTAAAGGAACCTTTTCCAAGGACTCAACTATGCGCCGAGCGAGGCTCGAAACCAGGATCGTCCGATCCGAAAGCGAGTGTCATATAACAAGACCACACAAATCAAAAAAAAAAAAATAAATCAAACCAAATAACACTAGTATTCAGCCGAGAGCTGTCGACACTGCAATATATCATCTTTATCCTATTAAAACACGCATGCGCATTGGTCCGCATGTCTTCGTCACTTCCTGTCACGTGACGAATGATGTCCCAGAGTGCCCCGGATGACAACAAATCCCTCCGACTTCCGGAAAAGAACCGTGGGCAATTTCGTCACGATACAGTCAAACGAAGATTGATGAAAATGGGTGCTTATGTGGTGATCTGTACTGTATGATGTAATCATATATGGCCCACCGGCTTGAAACAGTCTTCTTCTTCTTCTTCTTCTTCTTCTTCTTCTTCTTCTTCTTCTTCTTCTTCTTCTTCTTCTTCTTCTTCTTCTTCGTCTTCTTCTTCACCTCCTCCTCCTCCTCCTTATCCTCCTCCTCCTCCTCCTCCTCCTCCTCCTCCTTCTCCTCCTCCTCCTCCTCGTCCTCCTCCTCCTCCTCCTCCTCCTCCTCATTCTTCTTCTCCTCCTCCTCCTTCTTCTTCTTCTTCTTCTTCTTCTTCTTCTTCTTCTTCTTCTTCTTCTTCTTCTTCTTCTTCTTCTTCTTCTTCTTCTTCTTCTTCTTCCTTTCCACCTCATACGGTCTTCATGTTTGAATGTCTAGTTGGTAGTCTTCCTCAGCATTGTCAGTGGCTCATACAGTTTGGTCAACAGAGTTCTGGTACCAGGCCAAAAATCCTCTCTCTCTTGCTGTATAATGTGAGGGCAATGAAGGCGCTCAAATTGAATAATATATTAGACCCTATATTCGATTTTAATTCGTAATGTAACAACAATAAAATCTCATCGTTTCGGTTTTGTCAAGTTCAAGAATGCTCTTTTTAAATACAATAGATAGTATGCGCTTGTCTTAGAAGCTCATAACATTGCCATCCGGAAGTATAACGGACCAACACACAAAACTCTGTGTAACCATGAACTTTTATAGTCGGAGTCATACAATTTAGTGAGTATCACTCACAAACGCGGATGGCAAAATACAATAACAAAGGCTTGAGTGACGTCATCTTTGAACTATCTATAGACACCTAGATAACCACGCCCCTCGGACAGTCGTCATAATGTAAATAATGACAGTGATTGCTTTACTATCGTCTTAGTAAAATACCCACTGTTCTACCTCTTGATCAATAGAATCAACACAGAAAACTATGTGTAAACTTAAACGTTAATAGATAGTTCGAAGATGACGTCACTCAGGCCTTTGTTATTGTTTTTGCCATCCGGGTTTGTGAGTTGTTCTCACTAAACTGTATTAACCAGACTATAAAAGTTCATGGTTACACAGAGTTTGTGTGTTGGTCCGTTATACTTCCGGATGGCAATGTTGTGAACTCCTTGGCCAAGCGCATTCTATCTATAATATGATCGAGAAACGTGTGTGATAACTAGTCACCCATTTTGGCTACATAAACAATAACAATGATGAGAGAGAGGTAGACTTCATTCAAATTATTGTTTATAAACAACCAACTATGTTTGTACGAGCACGTCGTGTGAAGGTGTGTCACAAATCCCAAGTTTTGATTGGTCAAAAATCAACTGGTTAATTGTCTTGGCGGGCGATCCTCTCCTGTTATGTCCAGTCCATCCAGTATTTATAGATAGAATGCGCTTGGCCAAGGAGTTCACAACATTGCCATCCGGAAGTATAACGGACCAACACACAAACTCTGTGTAACCATGAACTTTTATAGTCTGGTTAATACAGTTTAGTGAGAACAACTCACAAACGCGGATGGCAAAAACAATAACAAAGGCCTGAGTGACGTCATCTGCATACTATCTATAGATAGAATGAAGATGACGTGACTCAGGCCTTTCTTATTGTTTTTCTGCCATCCGCGTTTATGAGTAATTCTCACTAAACTGTATTAACCAGACTATAAACGTTAAAGGTTACACATAGTTTTGTGTGTTGGTCCGTTATACTTCCGGATGGCAATGTTATGAGCTTCTTAGCCAAGCGCATACTATCTATAATATATCTAACAATGTCACTGCTGCGGCCGTTGTTATTCTTGCTGTGTTGTTGTTGTTGTTGTTGTTGTTGTTGTTGTTGTTGTTGTTGTTGTTGTTGTTGTTGGGATTTTAAAAATTGTTTTCGTTGTTGTTGTTGCTATTGTTGTTGTTGTTTCTATTGTTGTTGTTGTTGTTGTTGTTGTTGTTGATGCTGCAATAGTACTAGTAGTAGTAGTAATAGTAGTAGTAGTAGTAGTAGTAGTAGTAGTAGTAGTAGTAGTAGTAGTAGTAGTAGTAGTAGTAGGTAGGTAGGTAGGTAGGTAGGTAGGTAGTAGAAGCAGTAGAAGTACTACTACTACTACTACTACTACTACTACTACTACTACTACTACTACTACTACTAGTAGTAGTAGTAGTAGTAGTAGTAGTAGTAGTAGTAGTATTAGTAGTAGTAGTAGTAGTTAGTAAGTATAGTATTAGTAGTAGTAGTAGTAGTAGTAGTAGTAGTAGTAGTAGTAGTAGTAGTAGTAGTAGTAGTAGTAGTATAGTAGTAGTAGTAGTAGTAGTAGTAGTATAGTAGTAGTAGTTAGTAGTAGTAGTAGTAGTAGTAGTAGTAGTGTAGTAGTAGTATTGTGTGTTAGTAGTATATTGTTAGTAGTGTTATTGTTTGTGTGTTGTTGTTTGTTGTTGTTATTGTTGTTGTTATTGTTGTTGTTATTGTTATTGTTGTTGTTGTTATTATTATTGTTGTTGTTATTGCTTCAGTTGTTGTTGTTGTTGTTGTTGCTATTGTTTCTGTTGTTATTGTTGTTTTTAATCAAATTATTCCCGTCTCCTAAGTGCATCCTCATTTTACAAATTCCTCCCACCCTCAAATTCAAACAACAACAACTCGACACGGCGACCGTCCCGTCCATCGCCACCGTCCATTAACCAATCGACCCAACTTCCGGTCTTGGTCACATGGCACTCACTGGGCATCGACGTCCCTGTCGTCACTAAAGGTCACGTGAACGATGACTTTAGTGATCAGCCTTGGATATTTTAGTACACGGCGTGTTTTATGGCCTGGGTTTTTAGTACGGAGTTCCATCTTCTCTCGTCTCGCTCTGGTCAGAGCAGCATTGGAGATTGGCTGAGATGATTGGGAGTTTTTTCTTTCCGGTTTTTTTTTTTTTTGGTTTAATTTGTTGTCTGGTTTTTGTTTTGTTTTGTTTGTTTGTTTTTTTTTTTGTTGTTTTTTTTTTGTTTTTTTTTTTTGCGGGTTTTTTTTTTTTTTTTTTTTGGTGTTTGGTGTTCTGTCATCTATTTCCTTTTCGATTTGTCAGAGTGTCCGTTTGTATTTGTGTGTGTGTGTATTTTTTAAAATGAGATTTAAATATGTGTGAAGGTTGGGCAGAGGATAGGGGGGGGGGGAGGGAGAGAGAGAGAGAGAGAGAGAGAGAGAGAGAGAGAGAGAGAGAGGAGAGGGGAGGGAGGGAGGGAGGGAAAGATATAGAGACATAGAAAGATAGATAGATAGATAGATAGATAGATAGATAGATAGATAGATAGATAGATAGATAGATAGATAGATAGATAGATATAGAAGGAGAGAGAGAGAGAGAGAGAGAGAGAGAGAGGAGGGAGAGAGATGGGGGGAAGGAAAGATAGAGATAGAGAGACATATGGAGAGAAAAAGAGAGGGAGAGGGTGGAGAGAGAGGAGGGGAAGTAATGAGAGAGACAGAGATAGATAGATAGACAGAAAGAGAGAAAGGGAGAGAAACAGAGACAGAGAGAGAGAATGAATGCTGCGAGATAGTCTGATATATAGAAAAAAACTCAACACGTTCGTAGCTTGAACACTGTTTGTGATAGTACAATATATTGTGTAATCTCCCTTTGATTTTAGAAAAAGA
>NC_088371.1:9047531-9050031 GCF_034508935.2 Berghia stephanieae
CTCTGGAAACGCCTATGTGTTCGCCGGAGAAATATTTCATACGGACGTCCGCCATTGTTCCGATAGTTTAGAGCCAGTGTTACTAAGATACCACGAATTATAACGTGAAGTTGAATGTAAGCTTCAATTTAATTATAAAAACAGATCAAATGAAAGTTTCGGGTTTCCCCTTTATCAACAAAACAGGTTGATTGAAACACCACAGATGAATGAGATGATGACATCACGTTAATATTTATTTCTTCGAGCTTCGAGCAGCAACATTTACACTAAGTTACCATGCGTCATTAGGAAGGAAGTGACGTTACGACTGTTGAAGAGTATTATGGTGTAGTACTGTGGGTGGTCAACATCAACATTTAACATATAGGACGTGACATGACGATATTGTTACTCTTTTTGGGACAGTGACAACGCTGTCAACAGCCAGGTACTCATTTTACACCTGAGTACAGTGAGAGAATATGAGTGAAGAACCTTTTTTTTCCAAGGACTCAACTCAACTATGCGCCGAGCGAGCGAGCGAGGCTCGAACCTAGGACCTTCCGATCCAAAAGCGAGTGTCATACGTCAAGACCACAGAATGAGCCGCACTGATGTTTCTCCTCCATCAGTTGTGAGTGAGATTAACTCAGTCAACCCTAACACCGACAATAGATAGTCCGAAGATGACGTCACTCAGGTCTTTGTTATTGTTTTTGCCATCCGCGTTTGTGAGTTGTTCTCACTAAACTGTATTATCCAGACTATAAAAGTTCATGGTTACACAAAGTTTGTGTGTGGGTTCGTTATACTTCCGGATGGCAATGTTATGAGCTTCTTAGCCAAGCGCATACTATCTATATCCGTAGTCTAGATAGTATGCAGTTGACGTCACTCGGGTCTTTGTTATTGTATTTTGCCATCCGCG
This sequence comes from Berghia stephanieae, assembly GCF_034508935.2. NCBI lineage: Eukaryota > Metazoa > Mollusca > Gastropoda > Nudibranchia > Aeolidiidae > Berghia > Berghia stephanieae. The sequence continues at coordinate 9,048,442 of NC_088371.1, forward strand.
TTAGTGAGTAATGCTCACTGAACTGTATTAATCCGACTATAAACGTTAATGGATACACACAGTTTTGTGTGTTGGTCCGTTATACTTCCGGATGGCAATGTTATGAGCTTCTTAGCCAAGCGCATACTATCTATATCCGTAGTATACCCGGGGTTATTTTCACCCCATTCCTATTTATTACATTGTTCTGAGACAAATTATAAGCGTAGTATCAAAGCGAAAGTTTTTGGTTTTTACATGTTAATGATAGTTTAATAAATTTATCTATGTACATGCTCGCTCATTTTAATACATTTTTTTCCCATTTTTAAAAGTAGCCAAAATCTCTAGGATTGAGTAAGTTAAAGATGCATAGTTCGAATTCTTGTTTAGTTTTTTGAGTGGCCTTAAAAGCAAATCACTGGGCCGAAGCTCAATTCGTGGCGCTGCACTGCGGCTGACACATGGGATATAAAATAATAAAATAAATAAAATTAAATTTCTTCATTCATCCCCGATGGGTAAATTTGTCTTAAGGGTCTATTCCAAGGGAAGTCTGGAATAACCCAGGCGTCAGTCGCAGTGCAGCGCCGCAAAGTGAGCTAAGGTGAAACAGCGTGGCGGGTGAGCGAACTCGGTAGCTTTCGGGTTCGAAGCAAAGACCGTACCGCTGACCAACGCTGCTCCATATTATGCCAGTCTTCTTATAGACCGGACCCTCCTTGGGTGAATAAAAAGAATTGATGATGATTTGTAGAAATTTATATTCGCGCTGTATATTAGGGGCAGCGTGGCTCAGCGGTACGGTCTTTGCTTCTTACCCGGAAAGTACCGAGTTCATCACCCATCGCTGCGCTGTGTGGTCTTGAGCAAGTCAGTCACCTCGCCCTAGCTATATTTGCGGCGCTGCACTGCGGCTGACGCCTGAGTTAATCCAGTCTTTGCTAGAGATGATTAAAGGGAATTTTCTTTTTCTTTTTCTTTATGTACATATATTATATATATATATATATATATATATATATATATATATTATATATATATATATATATATATATATATATATATGATATAATCATACTACAATCTTTGTAATATAATTTGCCTTTGATTGTACACACATAAAATAAACAACGATGTATTGATGTATTTCGTTATCCTCATCATCCACCACCACCACCCGTCCCCTACCCCAATCATTATTACTCCCCCTCCTCCTCTTCTTCCCCTTTCCTCTCCTCTTGCTCAACCTCCTTCTCCGTTTCCTCTTCCTCCTACTCATCATCATCATCATCGTTATCATTATCATTACCATCATTATATACATTATCATCATCATCATCATCATCATCATCATCATCATCATCATCATCATCATCATCATCAACAACATCGTCATCGCCATCATCATCATCATCATCATCATCATCATCATCATCATCATCATCATCATCATCATCATCATCATCATCATCATCATCACCATCATCATCATCATCATCATCATCATCATCATAATTAACAGGTAAGCTTACATTCTTCTATTAATCAAAACATCAAAGGGTTTGAAATTGAGGTGTGAAATTCATCTTTAACACAGCAAACCCCAAC
>NC_088371.1:9055031-9065031 GCF_034508935.2 Berghia stephanieae
AATCCTAGAAATTTTTGCTACTTTTCAAAATTGGAAAATATGTATTAAAAATGAGCATTTGCATATCTAGATAGTTTTGTTCAACTACCATTAACGTTTAAAAACTAAGAATATTAGCTTGGATACTAATTTGTCTCAGAAAAATGTAATAGATAGGCATGGAGTAAATGTAACCCCGGGTAAACTACGGATATAGTCGGTGTTAGGGTTGAATGAGTTAACCAAGATGGCAATAATAATAATAATGATAATAATAATAATAATAATAATAATAATAATAATAATAATAATAATAATAATAATAATAATAATAAGCGATGCGACCTGGGCTTCAATGACCCTCAAATCGCATCGCTGGTATTGCTCTTTTAGTAAAAAAAATAATAAATAAATAAATAAATAAATAACAAAAATAAAACAATTTTTAGAAGACAAAAACCTTAATTTGTGACATATCGGGTAAAATCGAACCCAGCCTGTAAAACGTCAACGAGATTCTTTAAGTATTGACACGTCATTGTTAGATCTAATATAATATAATATTAGAATTTCAATACATTTCATGATCACGAGTTATGTCCCCTGAAAAGAGTAAGCTGGGATGTGAGCGCCATAATAAACCCATTCTCTCTACCCATAAAATTCCATAGTATTTAATTTCTGATCGATGTCAAAAAATAAACCCCAAAAAAATGAATATAACATATATATAACAAAATACTAAACACGGAACGTTTCGGGCTCAAAACCCTTCTTCAGCCAACAACAACAAAAAAAAAAAAAAAAAAAAAAAAAAAACAAACATTCCAAACACAAATACATGACTAAATTACAAATACACGACAATAGAAATATTTGACAATTACAGAAGACATTAGAAAGAAACTGGAGGCAGCAGAAATGTGGTTTCTTAGAAGGATGTTAAGATTCTCATGGACAGAGAAGAAAACTAATGAAGAAGTATTAGAGCAAGCTGAAACTAAAAGGTTATTAATTCGTACAATAAGAAAAAGACAAATGCAATTTTTAGGGCATCTAAATCGACATAAATGTATTGAACATCTTGCTCTCACAGGAAAGATAGAAGGTACAAAAGAGTAAAGGTAAACCAAGAAAAACATATTTGAATAGTTTGAACAGCTGGGTGACAAGGAAAGAGAAGAGTAATATTAGTTTTCTGAGGTTGTCTGATCAAAGAGATGAATGGCGTACCATGATCGCCGATGTCTGGCACAGACTTGGTACTTGAAGAAGAAGAAGAGATATTTGCAGCCGGTCCTCTCTGTTTGAAAATTCCAATCTGGATTCCAAGATTTTTCTTCTCTTGAGATTCGATGATCTACCAATTATTATCTCAGTGGTCGATCTGTAATAATATATTTAGTAATGTATATACATCTTCATTGTTTGTTTTGTTGGGGTTTTTTTGTTGTTGTTGTTGGCCGAAGAAGAGTTTTGAACCCGAAACGTTTCGTGTTTTGGTATTTTGTTTTGTTGTGGGGATTGGTGGGGGGTTGTTTTGTTTTGTTTTGTTTTGTTATTTACTAGAAGAGCAATAATCCATTCAGGGTTTTCACCAGCTGTTATATTCTTCTTCTTCTTCTTCGTTCCCGTCACGTCACATGGTCAGTCCGGTCTGGTGAATGAAGCCTACAGTGGTCCTGAGGTCGTCCTCACTGCCGTACAGCTTCTTTGTCTTCTTCGTTCCCGTCACGTCACATGGTCAGTCCGGTCTGGTGAATGAAGCCTACAGTGGTCCTGAGGTCGTCCTCACTGCCGTACAGCTTCTTCTTCTTCTTCGTTCCCGTCACGTCACATGGTCAGTCCGGTCTGGTGAATGAAGCCTACAGTGGTCCTGAGGTCGTCCTCACTGCCGTACAGCTTCTTTGTCTTCTTCGTTCCCGTCACGTCACATGGTCAGTCCGGTCTGGTGAATGAAGCCTACAGTGGTCCTGAGGTCGTCCTCACTGCCGTACAGCTTCTTTGAGTATGTTATATTCAATTTTGTTTATTACTTTTCACAGTCCACAGCTTCTACCAGGCAAGTATTACATAATAATAAATATATTATTCATAGTACTGAGTAAAATTATAGTGTTGAGGACATCAAATATACAATGGTTATATTCTTTTATCACTAGAAATAATATATTATAACAAACCGTTATGAATAAATTTGCTCGGTGTAATTTAATCAAAATGCACTTCGATTCTCCAAATACCATATTGTGACAAAGTTTCTTTTTTAAAAACCCTCTCTCTCTCTCTCTCTCTCTCTCTCTCTCTCTCTCTCTCTCTCTCTCTCTCTCTCTCTTCTCTCTCTCTCTCTCTCTCTCTTCTCTCTCTCTCTCTCTCTATCTCTCTCTCTCTTTCTCTACTCTCTACTTCCTCTATCTATCTATCTATCTATCTTCTCTTCTATCCTTTAACTCCTCTCTCTCTCTCTCTCTCCCTCTCCCTCTCCCTCCCTCTCTCTCTTTCTTTCTTTCTTTCTTCCCCCCTCTATTTCACTTTCTCCCTCTTTCTCTGTCTCTCTTCCCCCTCACTCTATCCAACCATGTATCTATCTCTTCCCTTCCAATCCTCTTTACAAAACCAATCTGTAATCACTACATGTGTCCATCAGCTCATCCCATCCATCCCTTTGACCACTCACCGTCCAACTGACCGTTCCTCCATCCATTATGCAGGCCATCACACGGTCACTTACAAAACACCGGGGCTTTGACTTTGATTTAAAATGTACTCACTCTCAAATCGACCACCACTCACCTACATAATACAACAACCGTTAACGCCATCGGTCACGGGTGAGTGAATAACATGACGAATTTGTGAGCTTGACCAGTGGTCAATAACTCGCTGTGACCATTAAAAAGATTGTCTGTGACCTGATTGACCAATCAAATGTATTGAATTTATCAAAAATCTAAATGAAGTGGATGTCTCTTCGCTCTTTGATAGTTCCAGATTTTACCTGATGGCAAAACAATAAAACGCCCCCAAAACTTTAGCATTTATAAAGATCAACATCCACAGACCTACACAAAATATGACCTGATCCACAGACTGAAACACTCGAAGAAACACACACCTTGTTCACGGCAAGCATCCATAGAGACACCAAAAAGCAAAAATAGTCCTTCAGAGCCTTTGGGCTCTTGGAGCCGGAGTTTATCCCGGTTCTATAGCGTGAAATGGAAGATAGCAATTGCTTGCTACCCTTTATATGGGACACTGACTAGTCTATCGCAAAGTACTTTCCATCAGGTCTAAGAGACCCAGCTACCCATTCACTCCTGGGTGGAAAGGTGGAGGGATTCAGAAGAAAAAAAATCTCGGCTGCACCCGGGATCGATCTTGGTCCCTTTGCGTGTGAAGTGAGTGCTCTACCAACTGACTTATCGGGACCTTCCATAGAAACAGCGCAGTCGTATTCATTCATTCATATCCACAAAACGTGCTCAAATCCCTTTACAATGGGTCCCTAGCTAACAACAAACAGCAACACGTAACATGTAGGACGAGACATGACGCCTTTTAGGTGTTAGGTGATATTACAATTTTTCGTACTGAGACAACGCTGTTAATTATTGGGTACGGTGAGAGAATATGTTTAAAGAGCCCTTTCTTAATTAAGAACTCAATTATGCGCCGCTCTTTCCACCTGTCCAACATGTACCCGATGAGGGATGGAACCCGAAACCACAGAGTGCATCTAGTTGAACGGTGTATTGTGACGCGACGAAGCTTCAGGGCGGGTTTGCGACGGTGCACGAGTGCGGTAAGGAATTTGCTGATTGGGTCGATCTTCATAACATAAAGCTGGGTGTCCATAAAGTCTGGGTACATGTAGTATTTCACTATATATTTTTAATTCATTTTCATTTATGCTATAGATTGTGGAGATTTGGCTGAAAAATACTTTCAGAGGTACTCGTTTTACACCTGAGTACGGTGAGAGAATGTGAGTAAAGAGCCTTCTCCAAGGACTCAACTATGCGCCGAACGCGAGGCTCGAACCCACGACCTTCCGATCAGAAAGCGAGTGTCACACCATACCACTAGACCACATAGCCGCACATTTACATCCCAATTGAATAAGATTCGTTTTTAAAAAGAGGAATTCGTACTCTTACCATGTACCCAGACTTTATGGACACCCTGTAGTGGATCATGTCATATTTTGTGTAGGTCTGTGGATGTTGCTCTTTATAAATGCTAAAGTTTTGGGGGCGTTTTATTGTTTTACCAGCAGGTAAAATCTGGAAATATCAAAGAGCGAAGAGACATCCACCTCATTTAGATTTTTAATAAATTCAATACATTTGATTGGTCAATCAGGTCACAGACAATCTTTTTAATGGTGAGCACCATTAGAAGCTGCTGCCGATGTCCAAGGTTTTAGAGTTTTTGCCAAGATGAGGGTCATTTAAATCGATCGATATTTGAAGGACGAGTTTTCTGACCAAAATCTTAATTATGTGTTTGTCCAGAGTAAGGCAGCACTGACCATCCATCATTTAATTGACCAATGCTTACAACACACACACCACTTGTTTTAACAGCCATTCTCTGATAAATGAAATGGTTTGAATATTTCATCGCTGGACATTGTCCACACCTGGTCAGTGAGAGTGACCATCTCTAGATTAAAGAACTCATCATCAAATAAACACTTAACTCTTCCTTCTCTCTCTCTCTCTCTCTCTCTCTCTCTCTCTCTCTTTCTCTCTCTCTCTGTCTCTCACTCTCTTTCTCTCTCTCTTTCTCTCTCTCTCTCTTTCTCTCTCTCTCTTTCTTTCTCTCTCTCTTTCTCTCTCACTCTCTTTCTCTCTCTCTGTCTCTCACTCTCTCCTCTCTCTCTTCTCTCTCTCTTTTCTCTCTCTCTCTCTTTCTCTTCTCTCTTCTCTTCTCTTCTCTCTCTCTCTTCTCTCTCTCTTCTTCTCTCTCTCTTCTTTCTCTTTCTTTCTCTCTCCCTCTTTCTTTCTCTCTCTCTCTCTCTCTCTCTCTCTCTCTCTCTCTCTTTCTCTTCTCTCTCTCTCTCTCTCTTCTCTCTTCTCTCTCTCTCTTCTTCTCTCTCTCTCTCTCTCTCTCTCTATATATTATTATATATATATATATATATATATATTATATATATATATATATATTGTTTGTTTTTTCCGACAAAGCCAATGCTGTTAACGGCCAGGTACTCATTTTACACCTGAGTACGGTGAGAGAATCGGATTTTGAAAAAGCTTTTTCCAAGGACTGAACTAACTATGCGCTGCTCAGAGCGGGACACGAACCCCTGTACCGTCCGATCTGAAGGCGAGTTTTATACTTTAATTGAGCTTTTATATAGCACAATATCCACTAAATGTGCTCAAAGCGCTTTACAAGGGTTCCATGGCCAACAGCAACACTTAACACTCACGACGGGACATTATGACGCCTGTTAGGCGATATATTACACTTTTTTCGAACAGAGGCAACGCTGTTAACGACCAGCAGGTACTCATTTCACACCTACTGAGTACGGTGAGAGAATGTGAGTTTTGAAAAAAACGCCTTTTATTTCCAAGGACTCAACTATACGCCGAACGAGCGAGCGAGACGAGACTCGAACCCAGGACCTTCCTATCCGAAAGCGAGTGTCATACCACGACAGGACCACATAGCCGTACTCAGTCGACCAAATGATAGGCGGTCTTCAGGCAGGCCCACTGTTTTTTTATAGTTACTATTTTATCGACAGTTAAGTATGTACATACCATTTAATGACAACACTACAGTCATTTACAGATACCTATACTGCCATAATCTTGAAAAAATAAACCATATTTTAAAATTTGGCCAGAAAACTCGTCCTTCAAATATCGATCGATTTAAATGACCCTCGTCTTAGCAAAAACTTTCAAACCTGGGACTTCGCGAAGTCCCAGGTTTGAAAGTTTTTGCTAAGGCGAGGGTAATTTAAATCGATCGATATTGGAAGGACGAGTTTTCTGGCCAAATTTTAAAAAACGTTTTTTTTTTTCCAAGTACGGCAGTATAATCATTAGGTTATTGTATTTATTACTAGTAAGACGTAAAGGTTACAGACTACAAAGGTCAAGGTCACGAAATTGTCTCATATTTATTTGTCTGGCCTGAAAGTCCCCCCCCCCCCCCCTTGCCCCGCCCCTATTCACCCATCCTTATCAACTATCAACCAGGGCAGTCAGATAACCAAGTGTGTGGCCAAATCGTCATCATCATCATCATCATCATCATCATCATCATCATCATCATCATCATCATCATCATCATCATCATCATTGCCTTTTTTTTCTTCCCGGATCAGGATATATAGGCCACAGACAAACAGTTTCCATCTTTCTCTATCCCGAGCTAACTGTTTGTTTATTTTTATCTCGTTCCATGTCTTATCACTTCTCTGTATATTATCTGCTTCTTTAATTGGATTCAATAGTCTGATGTCACGTCGCCCAGCAACGGCGGCCATCGTGGTTCTAAACAAAGAAAATCGGTACTTTTTATTCTTCATGCTTGCTCGAACTTTTCATATGTCTTGTGATCAGAATGTGTAAAAGTCAAAATATGATCAGATTTATAATGTTTTGTTTTTTTCCCTCTGGATACGCTTTTATGCTCATCGGAGAAATATTTCATAAGGGCGGCCGCCATTGTTCCGATAGTTTAGAGCCATTTACTAAGTTACCATGCGTCATTACGAGGGAAGTGACGTTACGACTGTTGAAGCGTATTCTTTTTCATGTTCTCTGTGGCCTTCCCCTTGATTTGGCGAAGACGTCATCGGGTCAGCAGAGTCCTTTAGGCTTTGTCTGTTGTCCTTCATAATAAATTCTGTCATTGCAGAAACTCATCGATCGCCCAAGCTAAAAAAAAAAAAAAAGGATTTGATTTGCCCGCCTGTGTTTCTGTAACAATTTGACTTTTACTGAAGGGATGTTAAACCTTCGACAAGCCCCAACCTGGAGGACCAGGTGACTCAAAACGGGGGAGTCACAAACCATTAGTCTCCTTTTAACGACCCGCTGGCTTGGCGTTGGGCTATTCTTGATGGCCCTCTCAGTTGAGGGACCCCGGACACCGTACTGGAGCTTTAGAAATCAATGATTTGCCCTCAGCATTATCCAAACATGCTCCAAAGTCCTAAAAATAGATTCTAAGGAACTAAACTTTCCTTTTCAATAAGATTTATTGAGTCAAAGAAAACTATACAGTTCTGTAGCTGGAGCAAACAATTCGTATTTCTACGATTTTTCCGTAGTACGAGGCAGGTCTGTAAATGCTCGAGTTATATATTTAAATCTTGGTCAACGTGCATTCATTTGCAGGTTTGAAAACACAATTTATTATTGACCCTTTGTTGTAACGGAAATCTCAAAAGATGACGTACAATATTTTTCCATTACAACAATGTCAAACTAGGCCCATAATTGCTTTCGGTCGATGCAAGACCTGAACTTGTGTACACGTCGGTATTTTGTGCATTCTTCATCGCCCTGTCATGAAAGACTCCCACCAGGTCAAAGGTCACCCCGACCGTACCAAAACACCTTCCAACAACCCAACACCAAAAGTCCCACGACCCGACGACATATCCGGAAAGTACTCTATGACACCTTTTCTACTCGCCCCGCGGCCACTGTTAGCATCCTGAACAGGCGATTAGGACACGATACGTCTGGCTGGGGGACCACATCAAAGTGCTGGCCGACAGGTGTCCCCCCTCATTAACCTCGTGAGTTTATTACACCTGTGCTATTATCATATCTATATAGGTAAACATAGGTAAGCTATAAAACTTGGCCTTAGGTGGGAAAATAGGTGATTTTCTCTCTCTCTCTCTCTCTCTCTCTCTCTCTCTCTCTCTCTCTCTCTCTCTCTCTCTCTCTCTCTCTCTCTCTCTCTTTCTCTCTCTCTCTCTATTTCTGTGTGTGTGTGTGTGTGTGTGTGTGTGTGTGGGTGGGTGGGTGGGTGGGTGGGTGTGTGTGTGCGTATGTGTGTATGCGTATGTGTGTATGTGTGTGGTCGGGAGGGGGGGGGGGGGGGGGGGGGAATAAAGACAAGATGTGTGGTCAGAAGACAGGGAGAATTCCAAACCAAAACTATAGAACCTGAGCTGTTGTGTCCTGGAAACGGGAAACCCGAAACGTCCATTTTATCTGTTTTCGTATATTAAATTGAAGCTTACGTTCAATTTCACATTGTTTTTTATCCTGGGGGGGGGGGGGGGGAAGCACCAAAACAAAAAATGTAAAAACAAACATCTTAAGTTTGGGGCATAATATTCGTCCTTGATTAAGATGACCCTTGTCTTGGCAAAAACTCTCAAACCTGGGACTTCCTTGAATCCCAGATTTGAGACAATTTTGACAAGGACTGCTATGGCGTCCGAATAGCTCAGTTACTAGAGCACTCGCTTTACATACAAAGGGATTGAGATCGATCCCGAGAGAAGTCGAATTTTTTTTTCATGACCCCCCCCCCCCCCCCCCCCATAAATATGGATAGGCCATACACTTAGAAAACCTTCCTGCAACATCACAAAGACAGGCTCTGACATGGAATTCCCAAGGAGGAAGAAGACCAGGAAGGCCAAGAAATAGTTGGCGAGTGACGGTTACATATGGACGGGTATGGGGAAGACAGCCCAAGAATGAATCAAATGGCCAAGCATCATTGATAGCCTAGGTTTCCTCAAATCGCCTCTTAACAGGACATGGCAGAACTGCATCAAATAATATGTGGAGATGGAAACTTGGGAACAAAGATGCCTGCCGGAAATGTCAATCAGCCCCAGAGACCAGCGACCACATCGTCCTCCACTGTCCAGTAACGAAACAGTTCTTAGGGCGGAGGAAAACTTCGGAAGCAAGATTGACGAAATGAATTTGGAGGTGTAGCCATACGCTACTATTACTACTACTATTGATGGCATTTGCTCCGACTGGCGTAAAGAGGTGGATACACATGGAAGCAGGTGGAGAAGACAACCCATGGAAGAGTCAAATGGCGACCGAAGAGTTTCTGCAATGACAGAATTTTTGAACGAGTTTTTAAAAAGTTAGCTCAGGATAGAGAAGGATGGAAACTGTTGGTCTGTGGTCTATACCCTGATCCAGAGTGAAAAAGGCAATGATGATGATGATGATGATGATGATGATGATGATGATGATGATGATGATGATGATTGATGGCCTCTGCTCCGACCGGGCTTAAGGGGTGGATACACATGGAAGAAGGTGGAGAAGACTGGCTTAAGACAAGTAAGTCACAGCTAAAAGAGAAGCATAACTTTTGTTCTAATTCGTGTAAGCTGCAAACATTTGACGATTTTTTCCCCCAAAGTCCCGTCGTGATAGGTCATCAATATTCATTTGATCACGTGACCGGTCCATTAAATCCTTGTCTCCACCCCGTGACCATTACAACCTGGTGGTCATCAATAATACACGAGAGGACATTGGTCACTACCGACACCTCATTGACCATCAATACACTCACCCTGACTAGAGTGGACAATTGACCTGTGTGTTCCGTTTGTCTCTTGGGGACTATAAATAAAACTGTATTGATGCTGCGCGTTTAGGTAAAATGCTTACAACATACGCCAGCCTCATTATTAAACATACCAACACAAACAACTGTGAATAACCTTGAACGTTTATAGTCTGGTTGATGTAATTTCGTGAGAACTAATCCTCTAAATGGATTTTTATTAAAATCTCAGAGAATGTGAGTAAAGAGTTTTTTCAAAGGGACTCGACTATACGCCGAACGAGGCTTGAACACAGGATCTTCCGATCCCAAAGCGAGTGTCATACCACCAGACCACATTATCATAACCGCACCACTCATAAGGACTGATTCTCTGAGGTTTCTCCTCTGAGTTTCAATGTGTTACTTGTTTTAGACTTTTATCTTCTCGGCAGTCATTATCCACCGAGACAACTCTTCAATGTGTTACTTGTTTTAGACTTTT
>NC_088371.1:9070031-9075031 GCF_034508935.2 Berghia stephanieae
TATGTCTGCCCGTCAGTCACAAGGTTAGATCCTCGCGGGAGAGAGAGAGAGGGGGGGGGGGGGGTTCGAAAGGAAAGAGGGATAGTCGAGGAATAACAGATATAATATGAGAGAGTGGAGAAATTGTGAAAGTAAGAATGAGAAGAGAAAGAAAGAACGGGAGAGAGAGAGAGAGAGAGAGAGAGAGAGAGAGAGAGAGAGAGAGAGAGAGAGATGAAGAGAAAGAGAAGAAGGAGTGGGATTAAATAACAGAAAAGAAGGAGATGTAAAGAGGAAGAGTAATAAAAACAATACAATTCAATTCAAATGTTTATTTTAGCCAATTGCCCATATGAACCATGCATTAAATTTACAAATAATTTCAAATCAATACAAATAGAAGGAAACTACCAAATAAATTAAATAAATAAATAAATAGATAAATAAATAAATAAATAAATAAATAAATAAATGAATGAATAAATAAGTAAATAAATAAATAAATAAATAAATACATATGAATATAATCAATGAATAAACATAAAAGAAACAAATTGAAAAATAAGTGAATAAATAAATAAACAACCATAACTTGACCATAATAATATAATATAAACACATGCAAATCACTTTCAGGAAAAAAAATAAATAACATAAAATGAAAATAAGTCAACGGTCACAAACATTGAAAAATACGTCATAGAGCACAAAAACAATGGCAGAAATACATTTCTAGGAAAAGAAATAAAATAAATAAGTAAATAAATACATTAATTATTTAATCCAAAGGCCATGGAAAAAACACAGTGTCTTGAGAAGGAAAAGGGTAAACATTTTTGATGGAAGTAGAGGAACACTAAGTCTTAATGTAAAAAAAAAAAGGTAGAAAAATATAATAGATAGATAGATAGATAGATAGATAGATAGATAGATAGATAGATAGATAGATAGATAGATAGACAGATAGATAGATAGATAGATAGATAGATAGACAGATAGATAGATAGATAGATAGATAGATAGATAGATAGATAGATAGATAGATAGATGAGATAGATAGATAGATAGATAGATAGATAGATGGATAGATAGATAGATATATAGATAGATAGATAGATAGATAGACAGACAGATAGATAGATAGATAGATAGATAGATAGATAGAAGATAGATAGATAGATAGATAGAGAGAGAGATAGATAGATAGATAGATAGATAGATAGATAGATAGATAGATAGATAGATAGATAGATAGATAGATAGATAGATAGATAGATAGACAGATAGATAGATAGATAGATAGATAGATAGACAGATAGATAGATAGATAGATAGATAGATAGATAGATAGATAGATAGATAGATAGATAGATAGATAGATAGATAGATAGATAGATAGATAGATAGATAGATAGATAGATAGATAGATAAAATGAGTGAGTAAGTAGAAAACTATGTCACTAACCCCTTTACGGGTTCGAACTGGGCTCTTTGCCCATATGGCGAATGCTCTACCTACTGTGACGATTTAATTCAGCTTTCCGAACACGCCTTGTGGACGGTTACACCAAATAGAAGTTAAGGTACATGTTACACTGGATATTTCAAAAGCTGTGAACATGTTATATTATCTAGGTCATTTTGAGCTATGTGGTCTCGTGCTATGACACTCGCTGTCGGATCGGAAGGTCCTGGGTTCCAGCCTCGCTCGGAGCGTAGTTGAGTCCTTGGAAAAGGCTCTTTACTCACATGCTCACTCCGTACTCAGGTGTAAATTGAGTACCTGGCCGTTAACAGCGTTGTCTCTGTCTGAAAAAAAAAATTTGCAATATCGCCTAACAGGCGTCATGTCATGTCTTGTTCTACATGTTACGTGCGTGTTGCTGTTGGCCAGGGAGCCCTTCTAAAGCGCTTTGAGCATGTTTTGCGGATACTGCGCTATATATAAAAAAAGATCAATTTAAAAGGTCATTTTGAGCACATGCTGCCATGCCATGTGACCAATGACTCAAGCTCATGGATATATAATAAAAATCGTCTCCATTGACGAGGAAAATCAGAAACAGGCGACAATCCTCTTTTGTTTCTTCTGCTCGTCCAACTGTTTGTTTGTTGTTGTTTTTTTTAACTCAATCAACCCTAACACCGACTATAACCGTAGTTTTCCCGAGTTACTTTTACCCCATGCCTATTTATTACATTTTTTTTCTGAGACAAATGATAGGCGTAGTATCAAAGCTAATGTTTTTAGTTTTTGCATGTTAATGATAGTTGAATAAAGCTATCTATGTACATGCTCATTTTTAACCCTCTCCTTACCAACTATAGGAAAATCGTCACATTCGTTACCAACATTTTTCTTATTCAAATTTCTTTTGTACATCATACAATTAAAAGAAAATGAACAGTGTGTTTTGCAAATTATTCATCGGAAGAACTTTACTGCAATTGTTTTTTTAGTGATAAAAAATATATTTTTGTGTGAGTTGGGTGTGAAGTTTTGGGGAGAATCTTGAAATGGCTGGTAAGGAGAGAGCGTTAAGACATTTGTGACCCCTCGTCTCAAAACGATATTAAGTCGGGATGATTAAGATGCTGAAGATGGAATTTGCAGCCAGAAATATCATGCTGTAGTTTAGTTTATATGCTTTATAGAGGAGAAGGAATATCATATTTTACTGTGCTAAATACCAACGTGTATTTTTTACCAGTTTAACTTAATTTGACTTTTTAGCATCTGGTCCATCCCGACATAATACCGTTTTGAGACGAGGGGTAACATTTTTTTTCCAATTTTGAAAAATAGCAAAAAACTTTAGGATTGAGTGAGTTAAACATGTGCACGCGTTACTAATTAATTCACAGCCGTCTTGAATTGTGGGTAGAGTTGTCTGCCTCATCAATACGTAACCTTCCTTGACACAGAGAGATGCTTTGATAGCAGTGGCGTATCGCATTGCTGTGCCGGAATTCCGGGCCCTCTTAGGTGTCATGTGTACAAAGGCGGTGCGTGGCTTTGGTGACGGGAGGAGCCTTGAAATGGGTGGCATAAACATCACGGAATGACATATAACAGGAGGGGAGAGGGGGGGGGGGGGAGGAGGGAAGGAAGAAGAGTAGAGAGAAGAAAGTGATGAGGATAAGAGAAGGAGAGAAAGAGGGAGGGAGAGAGAGAGAGAGAGAGAGAGAGAGAGAGTGAGTGAAAGAGGGAGAGAGTGAAAGAGGGAGAGATAGAAAGATAGATAGATGGATAGATAGTAGATAGAAAGACAGATGGATAGTTAGATAGATAGATAGATAGACAGATAGATAGATAGATAGATAGATAGATAGATAGATAGATAGATAGATAGATAAATAGATAGATAGTTAGATAGATAGATAGATAGACAGATAGATAGATAGATAGATAGATAGATAGATAGATAGATAGATAGATAGATAAATAGATAGATAGATAGATACATAAATAAAAAGATGAATGGTCAGATAGATAGATAGATAAATAGATAGATAAATAGACAGATAGATAGATAGATAGATAGATAGATAGATAGATAGATAGATAGATAGATAGATAGATAGATAGATAGATAGCTAGATAGATAGACATATAGATAAAAAGATGAGTGAACATATATATTATAAATAAATCGGTGGATAAATATGTAGCTAGATTGATCGATAGATGATCGAATATATATGTAGAAATGTTATATGAACGCTTTATATACATAAACACTATAATTTTACTTCCATACTAACTCCACTCCATGCTTTTGCATGACTCATGTTGGAGAATGTATGTATTAAATGTCTTTCCCAAGAACACATTGATCAAAGTTGGCCTTGTGTGCAGACTTTCCTTTCATCGTATCCCACCTGGTCGTTGACCACGCTCAAAGTAGCTTGATTGTATTACAATCGCAGACAGGTATTGTCGAGGCACTATATTCTAACTTCCATATCTACTCACTCCATGCTTTTGCATGACTCATGTTGGTTCATTTATGTAAAAAGCCTTGACCAAGGACACAATAAATATAGTTGACCCTGTGTACAGACATTCTTTTCATCGCAGCCCATCTGGTCATTTACCACGCTCAAAATAGCTTGATTTTATTACTATCTCAGACAAGGCATCATCGAGACCACTATGAGTAAATCTTGATCACTCGGCCAGATTGCAGGAATTGAAAGGCGAATAGGCTTCAACAGTCCTGACGTCAATTCCCTCGTAATGACGCATAGTAACTTGGCAACTGGTTCTAAACTATCGGAACAACGGCGGATGCCCTTTTGAAATACTTCTCCGACGAGCATAAAAGTGTCTCCCGAGGAGAAAAGCATTATAAATCTGATCAAGTTATGACTTTTATACATTCTGATCACACGACATGTGAAAAACTTATAGCCAGCATGAAGAATAAAAAGTACTGATTTTCTTTGTTTAGAACCATGTTGCTCGTTTGCTGGGCGGACGTGGCATCAGACTGTTGAATCCTATTTTGTGGAAGAGACAGGTTGACTGGAGGATACACATCAACTAGCTGATTGAGGCGACATTCCTTTCATCGTATAGTATCCCATCTGGTCGTTGACCATGCTCAAAATAGCTTGATCTTATTACAATCACAGACAATGAATCATCGAGGCCACTAAAACATAAATCTTGATCACTGGGCTAGATCGCAAGAATTGAAAGGCGATTTTTGTGGAAGAGAGAGGTTGACTGGAGGAGAAACATCACTCAGCTAGTTGAGGTGACATTCATTCCATCGTATCCTATATGGTCATTGACTACACTCAAAGTAGCTTGGTGTTATTTCAATCGCAGACAAGGCCTCATCGAGACCACTATGAGTAAATCTTGATCACTCGGCTAGATCGCAGGAATTGAAAGGCGAGTTTTGTGGAAGAGTCGGGTTTGATTGGAGGGGAGACCCATCGCCTAGCTGATTGAGGCGACTTTCATATCTGGTCGTTGACCACGCTCAAAATAGCTTGATTTTATGACAATC
>NC_088371.1:9097531-9115031 GCF_034508935.2 Berghia stephanieae
CTGTGCGAAGATGACGAATATTAAATTTTTCCATGAAAGCGGCAAATTCAGCACTTGTGAACTGCGTGCCGTTGTCAGACACTATTTGGTCAGGTGCTCCGTATCTAGAGAAGATTTCGGTCAACCATGTGATGATCTTAGATGAAGTGATGGTTGAAGTAAGAAGAACCTCGGGAATTTTGAGTAATAATCCATTAGAAACAACAATGAATTTGGAGGACTGGGGTGCGATGATGAATGGGCCAGAAATGTCGATTGCTAATTTTTTCCATGGTTTGTCTGGCAGCGGAATTGTTGTTTGCGGTACTGAAACTGGAGCCATTGATTTGTCACTGCGCTGACATCCTACGCAGTGCTTTACATAGCGTTCTATGTCAGCGTCCTGGCCTGGCCACCAGTAGGTCTCACGTAGTTTTCTTTTCATGCGCACGATGCCGGGGTGACCTACATGTGCATTTTTTAGAAGTGTTTTGCGAAGGGTGGAGGGCACGATGATGCGGTCATTTCTCATCAAATAACCGTTATCTGTAAGGATTTCGTTGCGAACCATATAGTAAGACATGGCGTTTGCGTCGAGTTGCTTTTTCTGAGGCCAGCCATTCTTAACATAAGTGCAGATTATCTGAAGAACGGGGTCACGATTTGTATACTGAATAATGTTCTGAATTGTTAGATGGTCTGCATTTATTGACCTGATCATCATGTTATATTCAGAGTCGTCTAAAGCAGGTGTTGATGATGGCAGTGATAGACGGCTTAAGGCGTCGGCTACGAAGTTTTGTGAGCCTTTGCGATATTGTAGAGTATAATCAAACGCAGATAGACGTTGCAGCCATCTTTGAAATTTGCTGGACTTGCGTGAATCTGTGGATGAACGAAGAAGAGTTGTGAGAGCGGCGTGGTCCGTTCTGAGTGTGAATGGGCGTCCTAGAAGAAATTTTTCCCATGTTTCGCATGACCAAACACAAGCAAGAGCTTCTTTCTCGTTCACAGCGTAGTTGCGTTCTCGGGGTTGTAATGTATGTGAAGCATGTGCAATGGGAACTTCACGACCATCTTGTAGTTGCGAGAGGACGGCACCAAGCCCGACGTCTGATGCATCCGTTGTAACGAAAGTTGGTGCGTTGGGGTCAAAAATAAAATTTTTAACGTTTCCAGCAATTGCGTTTTTCAAACTGTCGAACGATTTCTCACAACGTTGGGACCAAACAAAGCGAGTGCCTTTCCGTGTTAAGTTACGTAGAGGCTCTGCAAGTGTGGCAAGGTTGCTGATGAACTCTTGGTAATAGTTTACCATGCCGAGGAAACTTTGCACCTGTTTGACTGTGCGAGGAGTTGGTGCGTCGATGATCGGTTTGACATTTTTTGGGTCTGGGGTGATACCATTGGATGAAATGACATGTCCCAAAAAATTAACTGATGTTATGCCGAACTCACATTTTGGCAATTGAAGACGAAAATCTTTGGCTGAAAGGCGCTTTAAGCATTCATCTAAGTTGTGATCGTGCTCATTTTGTGTAGATCCAAACACCAGAATGTCATCCACGTAAGCGATAGTTCCAGGGCAGTCTGAAAGTGTCTGTGATACTAGACGTTGACATACAGAGGCGGCGTCTTTCAGGCCCATTGGAAGTCGTTTATATTGACGTAGACCTTGATGAGTAATCGTTGTGGTGAGATGACGACATTCCTTAGAGAGTTTGATGTGGTAAAAAGCTTTTCTGAGATCAAGCTTAGAAAATATCTTTGCTCCTTTCAGTTCCAAGAAAAGATCTTTTGGATTAGGTAGCGGAAATCTGTCAGGAACGACGTATGTATTTAGAGGTGAGAGATCTGTGGTGACGCGAACGTTGCCATCTGGTTTCATTACTGAGACTAAATGATGGACCCATGTTGATTTGTCGACTGGCTCCCATATGTCAAGGTCTTCCATCACCTTGATTTCGCTGGCAACTTTGTCTCTCCGTGAAAGAGGAAGAGGTCGTAATTTCTGAGCAGTTGCGAAAGCGTCGCTTGTTACGTCAATGACGTGTTCGTAGTCGGGAAGGTGCCCATTTCCTCCGATAGTAATGTAGGGTATTTTAGTAGAAAATCGTTCTTGGAGTCTGTAACAGCACATACCTGAAGGGTGCTTCCATTGATCTGTAGGTCCAAGCCTTGAATAAGGTCTTGTCCTATAACAGCTTTGCATGTTGGTGGTAATACATGAAATTCTGCAGTGGCTCTGCGGCCCTTGTAACCAACGTTAGTTGTAATTCGACCAATAGCGTTGCCTGGAATTATGCTATTGTCGAAATTTCTCAATGGGACTGGAGGGAGTAGAGGGAAGTGCCTAAAATGTTTATGGTACTCATTTTGAGATATTCCTGAAATTTGTGAACCGGTGTCAACTTGAGCCGATATGTTGACATGAGACGTACCGGTTTCCAATTGGATAGAAATGTAGAATGGTTCAGGAGTACTCACATTGTTGATGCGCTGTGAAACGGTGCGCACTTTTGAGTTAACTTTGTTGAACGACATACGTGAGCAAAATGTCCCAATTTCCCACATTGGCGACATGTTTGCTGTAATGCAGGGCACGTAGTATCTTTGGAGCGATGTCCAGGGCGACCACAGTTGTGACAAACTGGGCCGTTTTGAAGATAACTGTTGTGTTTCGTCGTGCTGTGTTGTTGTCGCTGTTGACGTGGCGGGTGTTTCTGATGGTGATGGCTATGTTTACGTATGTTGTAAACATTTGATACTGTGGCGTTGCCAATGGCAGCGGAACTCTGCATTGCCGTTTCATCTGCTTGCATGATGCGGATGACTTCGTCCAGGTTGATGGTGGGAAGCGCCAACAGTTTTTTCTGTGTATCATTGTTGTAGCATCCACACACAAGACGAATAGCGAGGTGATGTTCCTCTCTGCCACCAAAGTCACAATCACCCACTGTAATGAAGTCTTGTGTAGATTCGGTGGCACCTTGTTTCCGTTGTTCCAAGTCATAGTATGCACGGAATGGGTTTACAGGCTGTTGGAATAAGCCTGCGACGGCAGCTTTGAACTCTGTGTGAGGCACAGTGGATATTCTGTCTGCTATAGGATGAGCAGAAAATATCCTTACTCCTTCAAACCCAAGTAGCGTAAATAGATACCGATTTTGTTCCTCATCGCCTAGTTCACGGATAGTGTTTTTCATGAATATGAAGTTTTCGAACACTTTAATCCAATTTTTGTAAGGTAAAACAGGCTCACCAGGATGAGGAAGGTACTCCTTTGGAATGGGAATGTCCGCCATTTGTATGTAGAAACACAGCTATTAAATATTAATGTTATTAAAAACAATAATCCTCGTCGCCAATTGTGGTGTCGTGGTTATAGTGGGTTCTTGGTTAACACAACATTGAAAGTCTGAATGAATTAAAACCGATTGTAGTTATATTGAATATTTATTTATGACGACACACACATAATATAATATATAGAATACAGTAGAAAATAGGCACGTAATAAAGGTTGTATAAAACTAAGTATAGGTTGAGCTAGTGGCTAACGTTCCTCACTAGTCAACGTACAAACACAAACTCAACTACATAGGAAATGCACTTTCATTCAAACTCCTTTCACCCATCCTAGGTTGACAGTGACAGTAATTGATACAGAGTAGAGATTTATCACATTCTTACTCAAGCATTCAAAGACGCTGGTACTAGGTGGGAAAGCCCACGAAGAGTAAGGTTACAGAAAGAGAAGCGAACGCACTAACAGACAGACACAACATATATATATATATCATCTCTCCAATTCTCTATCTCAATCCCTCTCTATCTTTCTCTTTCTCTCTATCTATCTAATACACAAGGATACTCGTACGCACCCACACATATAGATACAAACACACACACACAAACACACACACACACACACACAGAGAAAGAGAGAGAGAGAGAGAGAGAGAGAGAGAGAGAGAGAGAGAGAGAGAGAGAGATACAAACATACGTCACAGAAGCCGCCAACAACAAAACATAAAGTCGTTTACTTTTATTCTACTAAATCTCTCTTCTCTTTGATGTGGTCACGGCTGGTTGATTCCAGCACCACTCACACACACACACACACACACACACACACACTCACACACACAACACTCACAGAGACACACAAACACATACACACTTACTCTTGCAAATACACACAAACACAAACATACACACATACGCAAAAAACGCAGAGACACACAAACACACACATAATCACAAACGCACACAAACACACACATAATCACAAACACACACAAAATAATCACAAACACAAAAACACACACACACACACTTACTCTCACAAAATACACCCAAACACAAACATACACACATACACAAACTCAGAGATACACACACAAACACACACACACACACACACACACAATCAACACACCCCTTGCACCAATCAAACCCCATTAACCCATTAACGGTGAGATTCTACAAATCACGAATAAAATACCTTTTTTTGGAATTTTGGACCAAAAAAAAACAACTTAAAATATCGATGTATCAAACTGATTCACGATTACTTAAAATATCGATGTATCAAACTGATTCACGATTACTTAAAATATCGATGTATCAAACTAATTCACGATTACTTAAAATATCGATCTATCAAACTGATTCACAATTACTTAAAATATCGATCTATTTAACTTGTTCACAATTACTTGAAATATCGATCTGTCAAACTGATTCACGATTACTTATAATATCGATATTTTAAACTGATTCACGATACTTAAAACATAGATCTATTAAACTGATTGATAATTATTTAAAATATCGATCTATTAAACTGATTGAGAATTACTTAAAATATCGATCTATTAAACTTATTCACAACTTTTAAAATCTCCTAAAACTTAAGACTTCCATTAAAAAACTAGAACTTTTATATAGCGCAATATCCACTAAACGTACTCAAAACGCTTTACAAGGGGTCCCTGACCAACAGCAACAATTAACATGTAGAACGAGAGATGACGCCTGTTAAGCGTTAATGCATTATTCTCCCCGACATAGACAACGGTATTAACCGCCAGGTACCTATTTTTCACCTGAGTACGGTAAGAGAATGTGAGTAAAGAGCCTTTTCCAAAGACTCAACTATGCGCCCAAACGAGGCTCGAACCCAGGACCTTCCGATCCGAAAGCGAGTGTCATACCACAAGACCGCACAGCCTCACATTATTTATATATCTTTCAAGGGGTCCCGATAGCTCAGTTGGTAGAGCACTCGCTTCAAAACCAAAGGGACCGAGATCGATCCCGGGTGCGGTCGAGATTCTTTTTTCTGACAGCCCCCCCCCCCCCCGCCCATCCCCCCCCCCCCCCCAGGCCCACCCCCCCCCCCCCCCGCCCATCCCCCCCCCCTTCCAGACGATCATCAGATCATGGGATGAAAGAATGAATGAATGAATGTGTGACATTGAACAAGTCACCTAGCCTTAGCTCTCATTTTGCGGTGCTGCGCTGCGGCTGACGCCTGAATTATTCCAGTCTTCCCTTGGAATAGATCCTAAAGAAAAGACAAAATTCTCCTTAGAAATGAATAAATGGAATTTATCTTATTCATTATTTATAATATAAAAGTTCAATTTTTTCTTATTTCTTTTATTTTTGTGGGTTTTTTTTGTTTTTTTTTGTTTTTTTTTTTTTTGTTTGTTTTTTTGTTGTTTTTTTTTGTATGTTTGTTTTTTTAATCTGAGGGGTGTGGATTTGTGTGTTTGTTTGTGTTTTTTCTCCTCCATTTTACTTTCTACTTTGTCTGTCTGTACCGCACACACACACCAAACATCCTCGGCTCTTATTGGAACTGTTAGAACAGGAAGTAAGAAGAAAGGACATAAGGGCAAGGGGGAGATAATTACCAAAAAAAAAAAATTATTATTATTATCATTAGTATACAAAACGCAATGCAGGTTTTGACCTCTTTTGTATTCTTGCACTCTACCACACATCACCCCGTGCCAATGCCCTGTGCAGTACTCATTTACTCCCGAGTCGAGAGACGGGCACCCCATTACCGATTTCCGTTGCATTGAATGTGAGGACAATGTCCTTTGTCCCTTAATTATGGGAACACCTCGTCCCACCAGCAAGAGCTATGACTAAATCTCTATATCATTATTTAATCCTTTAACAATAAGAACAATATAGTTCAAGATCAAAGTTTATTCAAGTTCAAAGTTTATTCAATCTTAGGCTTTCGCCAATAAATCACACAATTTGATGACGTCATACATGAAAGTGGAAAAAATGGTAAATGGAACGAAGAAATAATTATAAAATAATTTCCAATATTATAATTTTATTGATTATATTATAAGTATTCTTTCTTAGGCTCTTGGAGCCGAAGTTTATCCCAGGGTCTTTATCGTGAAACCGACAATAGCAATTGCTTGCTACCCAATGGATAAGACGCTAGTCTATCGCAAAGTACTTTCCCCCCGATCTAACAGATCCAGCTACCAATTCATTGTTGGGTAACAAGGGGGATCAGTAAAAAAAAAAAAAAAAAAAAAGATTTCGACTACACTCGGGATCGATCTCGGTCCTTGTGTGTGTGAAGCGAGTGCTCTACCAACTGAGCTATTTGTTTGTTTGTTTGTTTTTTTTTGTTGTTTTTTTTTGTAGTCCTTCAGAAATCCATCATTAGGCCCATGGAGCCGGAGCTTTTCCCGGTTTCTATAGCTTGAAACAAAAAATAGCAATTGCTTGCTATCCTTTGTATAGGACGCTAGTCTATCACAAAGTATTTTCTGCTAGATCTAATAGACTCATCTACCGGGTAGACAGGGGGATCAGTAAAAAAAAAAATCTCGACTACACCCGGGATCGATCTCGGCCCCCTTGATTGTGAAGCGAGTGCTCTACCAACTGAGTTAATGGGACCCCCTTGCAATGAATTGCCTACAGGAAACTGTTTTGTCTGTCTAGAAGAAATAAAATGTAATATAATATGAATAAATAAATAAATAAATGAGCTTCTATATAGCGCAATATCCACTAAAGGTACTCAAAGCGCTTTACAAGGGTCCCTGACCAACAGCAACACGAAACACGTAGAACAGGACATGACGAGAATGTGAGTAAAGAATCTTTTCCAAGGAATCAACTGCGCGCCGAGCGAGACTCGAACCCCGGTATAAAATGAATACCTTATCGTTAACAGCGTGGTCCCTGTCGGAAAAAAAGATTGTATTATCGCTTAACAGGCGTCATTTCTTGTTCTACATGATATTTCTTGCTGTTGGTCAGGGCGGACCCTACTTTGTAAAGCGCTTTGAGCGTTTGTAGTGGATATTGCCCTATATAAAACTCAAGCTTTAAAAAATCAATTTATGTATTTGAAGGACTGGTTTTCTGGCCCAAATTTTTAAATACGTGTTTTTATTTTATTTTTTCAAAAAACGGCTCGACTCCGGCAAACGTGAATACATTTCAATACCTTTTCTTAAAAATAGAATTCATCTTTCTTTCATTTCTTGTTCTTTCTTCTTCTCTTTGAGTTTGTAAAATTCCTTTTGAAGTCTAGCGGGCGATTATACGAGCCATTTAACACCCTTTGATCAAGCTTAGGTTCGGTCCTCGGTAATTGGCCACGGGTGTACAGGATATCGTCAGAAAATCTATTTGAAATCAATGGAGAAGAAGGATAATGATGATACTGTTATAAGGGGTACATTGGCAGAGATCCTGATAGCTCATTTGCGGTGAGAGTTTTTCCCAAGATGAGAGTCATTGCGGCTATGAGGTATTGTGGTATGACACTCGCTTTCCGATCGGACGGTCCTGGGTTCAAGCCTCGCTCGGCGCATCGTTGAGTCATTGGAAAAGGCTCTTTACTCACATTCTCTCATTGTACTCAGGTAGAGCACTCGCTTTACACCCAAAGGAACCAATAAGATCGATCCCGGTGTAGTCGAGATTTTCATGGACCTACCGACTAAATCACTCATTCACCAACTAACTGACTCAATCAATTCATAACTCAATAACTCACCCACCAACACTCGAACACTTACCTACTCGCTCACCCATTCATTCACTCACTCACTCACTCACTCACTCACTCACTCACTCACTCACTCAGTTATTCAACCAACAATACTCACGTATTCACTCACTCACTCATTCATTCTGTCATCATTCCATCATCAACCGGAAGTTCCACGATCTTAGATCAAATCAAAACTTCCGTTGTTTTAACCGCCATATTTGACAACACTTCACTTTCTTGGTTCTTTCTTTCTGTTGTGCGGCCATGTGTTCTAGTGGTATGACACACGCTTTAGGATCGGAAGGTGCTGGGTTCGAGCCTCGCTCGCAGCACTGTTGAGTCCTCGGAAAGGCTCTTTACTCACATTCTCTCACTGTACTCGGGTTTAAAATGAGTACCTGGTCGTCTCGGTCGGAAAAAAATTGTAACAACGCCTATCAGACGTCATGTCCTGTCTTACATGTTAATTGTTGCTGTCGGCCAGGAACCCCTTGTAAAACGCTTTGAGCACGTTTAGTGGTTATGCGCTATATTAAAACCTCAAATTTATTTAATTATTTATGACTTTAAATTCAAAATGACAACAATGCTACAGTATTTCCTTCCGACCCATTCGACCAATTTAGATTCTCCGATAACGTACAAGATGGTTTCTTTCTTTCTTCTTTTCTTTCTTTCTTTCTTCTTTCTTTCTTTCTTTCTTTTTTCATTGAACATCAATAACCAAAAGTTCCTTCTGCCTCGCCAAGTCTATCACGTATTAAAAAAGAAAAAATCTGCTTCTTGTCGTGCTTTTCAAATTGAAGCCGTTTAACTCCACGCAGACACCTCAACACACACACACACACACACACACACACACACACACATACACCTACACCTACACTCGGCGACGACGAAGAAGACGATCTATTTTCCTTTGATCTTTGGTCCATGTTCAAAGAAAACATATCCATCCACTCCCAAACTCCTACGAAAACCCACACAAATCCACACGAGTTCCATTGTAATCTCATTCCACTCCAAAATGGCCGGCAATTTCCAAAGAAAAGACGATCTCCATACGACATTCCCGCTCTCACCCGATCCCAATGAAAAAAAAAAGCCAGTATCAATACTTAGAATATCCAACTAAAAATACTTAGTATCGATTCCGTCGGTATCGCGCCCCGCTCTAATCGCCCCCTGCTGGCTGGAAGAAAAGCTTGTTTGCAGACGGACAAAGTCGAAACGCGTGACGGGTAAACGGAACATGCCGGGACTATGTCGGTATTTAGATAGTCGCGGCACACACGCCGACTACTACGTACGATACGACACCCATACACAACCACAAAACAACATTCCCCATTGTACAACAACAACAACAACAACAAGAGAGCTGAATAATTACCAGACGATCACAGTAAAGTCACGATACTGAAGTATAGTGTCTTTTAGAAGTCGAAAAGTCAGTTTGTTTCTATTGAAGAGCGGTTTTCAGTTTTCTGGCGTACGATACTTAGCCAAAACCAATTATTCCGAAAATTATTTTGGCTAGAAAACTTAAACTTCAAATATTGATGGATTACAGTGACACGAAAGTCTCAAAGCGTACCAAACCTGAAACTGCCACTAAGTTTTTAAAAGACTCTTATTGATTCAACAGTTTTGGGGATTATCTTAATTTAATTTGACTGAAATTTGCAATAATATTTTTTTTTTTCAGGCCAAACTAAAAAAAAAAGAAGAAAAAAAAAGTATTTAGCCAGTGTAGGATTGTATAGTGAGTGCCGTTTAGTAAATAATTGTAGTTGATTTGGGGTTGGACGTATGCGTGTGTGTGTGTGTGTGTGTGTGTGTGTGTGTGTGTGTGTGTGTATTGTTGACAATTACCTGTAGAGTCTTTGATCTTTATGAAAGGAATTGCGGGGGTTTCTTGTATTGGTAAATATACGCCATTCAATGGACCACATTGGTCTTCTATTCACCTCTTTGGTGGGTGCCCGGTAGCTCAATTG
Source organism: Berghia stephanieae (assembly GCF_034508935.2). NCBI lineage: Eukaryota > Metazoa > Mollusca > Gastropoda > Nudibranchia > Aeolidiidae > Berghia > Berghia stephanieae. The sequence continues at coordinate 9,107,567 of NC_088371.1, forward strand.
ATAGAGCACTTACTTCACACGCAAAGGAACAGATACAGATGATCCCGAAAATGAAACAGAGATCTTTTTTTTTTCGGATCGCTCTGCCCAGACAAGCAGGGCTTGGGTAGCTGGGTCTGGTAAATCTGGCAGAAAGTATTTTGCGATTGACCAACATCCCATCCAAAGGGAAACAGACAATTGTATTTGTTCATTTCACGCTATAGGAACCGGGATACGCTCTGGCTCCATGATCTCATCCTCTTCTGTTGTTGGTCAGTCCTCATCCCTCAGTGGGTATGTGGACCACCGATGAAACTTTTCCACCCTTTTCTGTCGTGGGCCAGTCCTCATCCCACAGTGGGTATGTGGACCACCGATGAAACTTTTCCATCCTCCTCTGTCTTTGGCCAGTCTTTCCATCTCCTGCCACACATCCCAGACCTCTCCATCCAGCTCTACCAGAAGGTCTCTCCTCCAGGTTGACCTTGAACTTCCTTTTTTCCTCTTTCTGGATGTATTCCATTGCAGGGGTGTCCTTGTGTGATATTGTCGAGGCCCTTTCTCTCTCTATCTCTCTGTCTCTCTCTCTCTCTCTCTGTCTCTCTCTCTCTCTCTTTCTCTCTCTCTCTATCTACCTATCTATGTATCTATCTATCTACCTTCAGTCCTCATCCCACAGTGGGTATGTGGACCACCGATGAAACTTTTCAATCCTCTTCTGTCTTTGGCCAGTCAGTCGTTTCATCTCCTGCCAGCGCATCCCAGACCTCTCCATCCAGCTCGACCAGAATGTCTCTCCTCCAGGTTGACCTTGGTCTTCCTTTTTTTCCCCATCTTTCCGGATGAATTCCATTACAGGGCTGTCCTTGTGTGATATTGTCCTTTGGTCCTCAGAGTGTGTGTCCTATCCATCTCCGTTTTCTTTTCTATAATTGATAAAGATCTGAACAAGTCAGTGTGAAAGGTGCCAGACAAAGCAAGAAAGAAAAATGATGATGATGATGATGATGATGACGATGATAATGATGATGATGATGATGATTGATGATGATGACGACGACGATGATGATGATGATAATGATTGTGATGATGGTGATGATGATGATGATGATGATGATGATGATGATGCTGATGATGATGATGATGATGATGATGATGATGATGATGATGATGATGATGATGATGATGATTGTGATGATGGTGATGATGATGATGACGACGACGATGATGATGATAATGATTGTGATGATGAAGATGATGATGATGATGATTATGATGTGATGATGATGACGATGATGATAATGATGATAATGATGATGATGATGATGATGATGACGACGATGATGCTAATGATGACGATGATGACGACGTCGACGACAATATCTATACAATTTAAATGAAAAGTGAAGAATAAAGGACAGGTGACCCCCCCTGCCCCCCCCCCCCCCAAAAAAAAAAGAAAAAAAAAACACAAAAAAAGAAAAAAAAAACAACAAAAAAAACAATCAAACTTTAACACATTAACATAACAAAAATGAGATTGTGTGCCCAAGATTTAATGTGTCGTCGCTTTCCCTTGGTCTACTACACCAGCATTACAAGCTGCCCTGGCCTGGGATGAGGACACTTTTGGAATACGTGAAAATGTTTGACAGGAAAATCAACAAAAGATGAGATGAGAGGAGGGGGAGAGAGATAGAATAGGGCATAAAAATTGACGGGGAAAGATGGAGGGAAGAAGAAGTAAGGGAAGAAGAAAAGCTGGTTGCTGGGAATTAAAGAAAAGAATGAGAAGATGATTTTAAAGACAAAATGACTTGGTCTGGGATGGGGAGGGGGGGGGGGAGATGGGGGGGGGGTGGAAGAGAGTGGGGGGGGGTGTTGTAGGGGATGAAGATCAGCAGAAGACAGGCAGATAAATCCGGCAGGCAAGCAAAAAGGGGCCATAAAATGTCGGAAGGCGGCCAAATGAGACCGGGTGGAAATGGCTCTTTTACGACCGGCACGCCGAGGGCCAGATGATGTTATTAGGAAGTTAACGATTACGCTCCCCGAACCTAAACGATCGACAAACGACGAGAAAGAAAACCAGAATCTGTCCTCAGACGTCCACCGAACGACGCCCGGTGCATCGCTCGGTGGACGTCTGAGGACAGATTCTGGCTTTCTTTCTCGTCGTTTGTCGATCGTTTAGGTTCGGGGAACGTAATCGTTAACTACTTATTTGGGAAGGGGGGAGGGGGTGAATTGGACGCTGGTTGGGTTGTCGGGCGTGAGGAAAAGAAACAGGCAATGGAAGGAATTTGTAGTTGTTACCAGCAAAGATCAAGATACTGATTGGGCTGAATGAAATGTGTCGTATCTAGCCAGCTTCGTCTTGTTGTCTCTTTGGTTGGAAGGATGGACTGACTGCTGATGGTGAACGCGAATCTCTCACTAGATTGCTCTTTCTGGATTGCTTTGACGTGAGTAGAGGGGAGATTGAGTCGTGGACGCCTGCTTATGGATTGTTCACGGTTGTGGTAGGGGGTTATCATAAGAATGAGGATTTGGAGGAAGGGAGGTAGTGAGGGGGGGGGGGGATGCAATAGATGGGAGGGTAGGGTAGGGGTGGGGTGGGGTGGGGATGTTCGGGCGTTTTAAAGAGATCATCTGACAAATATGAATGATCTATGAAATCAGACTGTCGTACACTCTGTGAAAACACTTTTTAAATATTTTGGCCAGCAAAATCGTCCCTCAAATTTTTATATTGTATCGATCGATTAAAATGATCCTCATCTTGTCAAAAACTCTCACACTTGTCAGAGACTTCTTTGGATGTCTCCTGTGGAGTCCCAGGTTTGGTTTGAGACATTTTGCCAAGGTGAAGGTCGTTTTAATCGATCTAAAGTTTTGAAGGATGAGTTTTCTGGCCAAATTTTTTAAAATGTGTTTTGGTTTCTTATATCATGTAGTACGGCATCAGCATATCAGTGGATCTTTCTGAATCACGTGATTGTTGCCTCCGAGACTCGTGCTGGATCCAAGCTGGGTACATAATTGGTTGTCTATAGTATGAATATCTTGAGTCCTGATGGAATGGTGGACGAAATAAAAATGAACTCACCTAAAGATTTTCATTTGATGTCACTTGTGACATACTCTCTCTTCTCTCTCTCTCTCTCTCTCTCTCCTCTCTCTCTCTCTCCTCTCTATTTCTCTTTCCTCTCTCTCTCTCTTCTCTCCCTCTATCTATCTATCTATCTATCTATCTATCTCTCTTTATCTATATATATAATATAATATATATAATATATATATATATATATATATATATTTCCTTCTCTCTCTCTCTCTCCTCTCTCACTTCTCCTCTCTCTCTCTCTCTCTATATATAATATATATATATATATATATATATATATATATATATATATATATATATATATATATATATAATATATATATATATAAATATGTATCCATCCATCCATCCATCCATCCATCTATCTATCCTCATCTCTATCTCTTTCTTTATGTGTCTTCGATCGGCTGTCAGACCTGTATATATGATACACTTGTCCCAGCATCCCGTCCTGATGTGACCCTATTATAATGACAGAAGGCCTTCAATAAATTCTGTTTTATAACTCTCAAATCCGTGACAGAAAACGGATACCTTTCAACTTGTCTTTTTAAAGTGTCTACAAGTTTCACCTATAGTTCACGAGTCCCTGGCCAGTAAATATGATTACTATAGTAGTTCTAGGAGGTCCCGATAGCTCAGTTGGTAGAGCACTCGCTTCACACGCAAATGGACCAAGATAAATCCCAGGAGGCAGTCGAGAATTTTTCTGAACCCCCCCCCCCCCCCTTCCCTTGTCCACCCAGCAGTGAATGGGTAGCTGAGTCTGCTAGATTTGGCGGTAAGTGCTTTGCGATCGACTAGCGTCCTATCTAAAGGATAGCAAGCAATTGCTATTGTCCGTTTCACGTTATAGAGGCCGGGATAATCTCCGTCTCCATAGGCCTAATGGCTCTGAAGGACTACTCTGTGTCATTGCACATAAGACATTATCACTCTCATATTACACAATGCCTTACTCTAAAGCTTGCTCTTTATCATCTCTCAGGAAACGGGCTCTTAAACGGAGACTACTGTCGTAAATTGATTTAAAATTTCGCGTATACTATTAGTATTATCATCATCATCATCATCATCATATCATCATCATCATCATCACATCATCATCATCATCATCATCATCAATCATATCTATTATTATATAATTATTATTATATTATTATTATTATTATTATTTTTTACTATTATTATGATGAGATGATTATTATTAATATTATTATTATCATTATTATTATTATTATATTATTATTATTATTATTATTATTATTATTATTATTATTATATTTATTATAGTTAGTTCCAATGGGAAAGTAGGACAAGTCAGCGTCCGATCCAAATGGTAACAAGCAGAAACCTCTAATCAATAGATGTCGGGGGGGGGGGGGTGAGGGGGTGGCAAGTCATTGCTTCAACCCGTTTAACGCTCCAGTAACTGAGATAGATCCCGACTCCATTGATCTCCTTGCTTTGAGGGGTCTACATAGTACAACTGCTCTGCCTTACTCTGGAAAAACCCCATATTTAAAAATTTGGCCAGAAAACTCGTCCTTCAAATTAAATATCGATCGATTTAAATGACCCTTCATCTTGGCCAAAAACTCTCAAACCTGGGACTTCGCGAAGTGTTTTATCTTGGCAAAAACTCTCAAACCTGGGACTTCGCGACGTGTTTTAGGGGTATCGGGTGTACTGTATTTTGTTCTAAATTCTTTTTTTTTTTTTAATGTTTCATGTTTTGTAGTTGATTTACTAAACTACTTACTGTACTGATAAACAAAAAAGAATATAACAGATTTTATTTTAAAGAACAAAATACCAGACAAGGAACGTTTCTGGCTCAAAACCCTTCTTCAGGCAACAACAACAACAAAAAAAAAACACTAAAGACATAAATACATTACTAAATTCCAGATTGACGACAGAGATATTTTGTAGATCCCCTCTCTCTCTCTCTCTCTCTCTCTCTCTCTCTCTCTCTCTCCCTCCCTCTCTCTCTCTCTCTCTCTCTCTCTCTCTCTCTCTCTCTGTAGAAAAATCTTAGTTACATATCGAACGCATTTTTAAATATTTTTTTTTGGTTTACTTTTCAAAATTTTTCCATAATAGAGAGGACCTACAAAAATATCTCTGTTTACAATCTGGAATTTAGTAATGTATTTGTGTCTTTATTGGTTTGTTTTGTTTGGGCCGGGGGGGGGGGGGGGGGGGGGTAGCTGAAGAAGGGTTTTGAGCCCAAAAGGTTCCGTGTTTTTGTTCTTTTTTTTTTTTTTTTTTTAAATCTGTTATATTCTTTTTTGTTTACCACCTAGTACAGTAAGTAGTTTAGTAAATCACCTACAAAACATGAAACATAAAAAACAAAAAACAAAAAAGGAATCTAGAACAAAATACATTACACCCGATACCCCTAAAACACTCCCCCCCCCCCCCCCCCATCCCCACACACACACACACACACTTATTTTACTTTTTTGAGTGAGGGGAGAGGCGTGAATATTCTTTATCTTCCCTTTGATAGGAATCGTAGCGTGAAAACGTATCCCTTTGATCTTTTTCACGATGCCGCCACCACCGACAACAGACAGTCAAGATGGCGATAGAAAACCCAAAAATGAATTCTTGTCGTTTCTTTCAAGCTGGAATTTAAACGAGAAGACAAACGGCTCGCCTGGCAGACGTCATAGAAAGCTGTAAACATCAACTGCTGCTGCTGAAGCTTTCATACATAATGTATATAATATATATAGACATGTGAATGGAAGTGTGTATGACGTCCGTTTGTGGAGCGGTCTTATCCTGGATATATCCTTCTACTTTCATACATAATGTATATAATATATAATATTTATATATATATATATATATATATATATATATATATAAATGATATATAATAATACTAATGATAATAATACTAATAATGTATTAATAATAATAATAATAATAAAATAATTAATAATAATAAGAAATTTAAATAAGAAATAAATACATAAATAAATAGAAAATTAATTTATTGATCCATTATTAAATTATGACAAACGATTAAAAATTTGAATTTAAAAATTTAAAAAAGAAATAAGTAACTAATAAAAAATTTAAAAAAATTAACAAATTACATAAATATACTAATAAATAAAAAAAAAAAACTAATAAAAAAAAAAAAAATAAATAAACAAATAAAAACAAAAATAGTTTAAAGAACAAAAAAATGAAAATAATAAATAACTAAATAAATAAAAAATAGTATAAAAATTTAATAAAAATAAATAAATTTATGTTTTAATTAATTTTTTAATTTAATTAATTAAATAAATTCCAGATTTTCTTTGACTATAAACTACTTACATACATAATACTTTGGATTCTATTCGCTGAATTTACAATTATATTTATAGGGTTTATTCAAACAAATACAAAAACTGGAATATGTAAAAATTGGAGGTTCGTGAACAAAAAAATGTTCACCTCTCCATCTTTTTAAAGAATCTATAACAAAATACATTACACCCTCAACCCTTAAAACACACCCATAACCCAACCCCCCCCCCCCCCCCCCCTCAACCCTACCTCCCATCCCCCACACCCCAAATCCCCACTCTGTCATTGTACATTGTCACATCCCAAGACCTATTAGAGGCCATTCAGTGTCTGTTTTATCCGTATCCCGGGACCACCGGGATGTACCCCATATAAATCACTCCCGACAATCGCTTCCAACCCCCCCCCCCCCCCCCCCCCCCCCCCCGCTTTAACACTGCGTCTGAAGACTACTAGATCAAATTTTTTACAAACGGGGTGATAAATATCCATTACCCCCTTTTGGGCCCGGGAAGAACCACCGATGTTTTAAAAAAACATTCTTTTTGGTTATTGGGAGGAGAGAGAAGAGAGAGAGAAGAAGAAGAGAGAGAAGGAGAGAAGAGAGAAGATCCAACAGGTCCCCCTTCTGGGAAGATCTTAGAACAATGTAAAACGGATTAGGAAGGTAAGTTTCCGTTGCGGGCGCCATCTTGGATTGCGACCACCGCCTTTCTTTTCCCTTTTCAATAGTTTCGAATGGGAAAAAAACCTAATACTCAATTGACTTTAGCTTATATATTATATAAAATAATATTAATAATATTAATATATAATATATATATTATATAAAGAGGGGAAGAGAGAGAAGAGAGAGAGAATAGAAAAAGAGGAAGAAAGAGGGAATGAGAGAGAAAAGAGAGAGAGTGAGAGAAGAGAGAGGGGAAGAGAAGAGGGGATAAACAGGGGTGGGGTATGGACACGATGGTTGGGCACTGTTTAACAAAAAACGATCCAAATTATTTTCCTACAGGTGTCTCATAGAACAATGACCCAATG
>NC_088371.1:9120031-9125031 GCF_034508935.2 Berghia stephanieae
TTAAAAAATTATTTATTTACTCATTTTTATTTTTTTAAATTATAAATGAATTTTTAAAGAGAGAGTACGTGGGAGAGTGGGTGAGAGGGGGAGAGAGAGAGAAAGAAAAAAAAAGTGAGCAAGAGATATATATATAACAAAGGGACACGGAGAGAAAGAGAGTGATAGACAGCGACAGATAGACAGAGGCAGAGAGAGAGAGAGAGAGAGAGAGAGAGAGAGAGAGAGAGAGAGAGAGAAAAGATAAGTATTAGTATAAATAAAGATCGAGGGATGTTCATCATCATAGCCCACGTGAAGACACGACCTGAATAATGAATAGCAGCTGGGACTGTTATCGTCCCAGGCTCAATCCCCATTGGTGTCAGTAGTTGGTACACTGTTTACATTCTATCAATAGACTCCTACTACGATCTATCAGAACCATCGTCTACTAACAGTCGCTGATCAGAACCCATTACCTGGTCCAACTCCCCCCCCCCCCCCCCCCCCCCCCCCCCCCCCCCCCACACACACACACTCTTCTTTTTTCCTCCCATCGGACAAAACTACGCATTATAATTCATTAAAATATTATGATATAAAGTTGAGGTTTGATATAGCGCAATATCTACTAAACGTGCACAAAGCGCTATACTGCGGGATGAGTGCGAATGCTCGAAACAATATTATAGAGGTTTATCATAGTTATTTATCATAAAGTTGAGCACTTCATGGTTTTTTCCTTTTATAATTGTTATATATATATATATATATATATATATATATATAATATATATATATATTCTCTTGTTTCTCTCCTCTCTCTCTCTCTCTCTCTCTATATATATATATATATATAATTATATATATATATATATATATATATATATATATATATATATCACCCTCCCCTCCACCCCCTTCCCACCGTATATATATATATATATATATATATATATATAATATATATATTATATATATATATAATATACATATATCAATTAATTTATTTTTTCTTCTCTTGTTTCTCTATCTATTTTACCTCCATCGAAGCTTGGGGAATTCCTGTCCTGACCGCACATTGAAGTCTATCCCACCCAGTCTAGCGGTGTGTACGTTACAAGACTACAAAACTACAACCCTAGCTCTATCTTCCACCATTGGGTGGGGAGGGGGGGGGGATGAGGAGGGAGGGGCGGGGGCGTGGCTTGTGAAGCAGAAATGAAGACAAAGCAATCTTCTCCTGCTCTCGCAAACGCCTCGCCTCGCCCGTTATCGAACCAAATCTCTCCCGTCCCAACCCCCGCTTGGTAAGAAATCCCACAGCCAACCCGAAGCCCCGCCCACTTGAAATCCATCCCGTGACGTGATTGGCTGACACAGATTTCCACGCTACGTCCGTCACGCAAACACAACCTAGCGAGAAGGGGAATCAAAACACGCATACGTCACGTCAAGTCACGTCGCACCGCGCCGAGCGAAAACAAACGAGGGCAGACAAATCTCCTTCTCAACGGAAAAGGACGAGGTAGAACGAGCGAGTTAGCAGCTAAGGCTGTTCTACTTACTCTCCCCACCCCCTCCCCTCCTTCTCCTTCCGTTTACAACCCCCCCCCCCCTTCCCCAGAAACCTTCCCCCATACCCTACCCAGCCTTATTCTATTCTATTCTATCTCCCCTCCTCCCCACCACCACCTCCCCTCCTCACATCCTCCATTCCGAATGTAAGCCGAGTCATGAATTGCTTAGCAGCCTCCACAAAACACCAATAACCCGGTTTTAGGTGCACATCACAGCCAGCCCGGTCTTCAGCCCCGGAGTAAAATGATACGCACTTTATGTTGCCTAACCCGTGTCGTCTAAATTGACTCATAATAACTTCCACAGTTTGTTCTAGATTTCTAACACAACAACAGCCCGACCGGTTGTTCAGTGTTGTTTTTTATTTTAATGATGACTACTACTCGCCACGGTTTACCGTCTTCTTCATCGCCTCGTCCTAAACCACGACGCTGTTTTCATCGTCCATAATAATAATTCCAGGAGATATATTATTTGGTGTGTAGTTAGTTATAGTTATAGTTAGTTAGTTGTTAAGCCTGAACTCAGTGAGTTGTTAAACCCTGGTTCGCCATAGCCATTCGACACATAACTTTAAACTTTTTTTTACGATCCACACAATAACATTCATTGAGATCTATCTATCTAGTCTAGGTACCGAAAAATTTTCACCCATCTTCGCCTACCTCGCACGGCGGCGGGGCGAGTGAGCTTTCTGGAAAGATATATAATATTATGGTTGTTTGATGAGTTATAAATGTGATATAATTTTATATTTTATTATATAATATTATTATTATTGTTATTACATAAAACATCATCTACCATTTCCACCCCGATCATCATCATCATTACTATTATTATTATTATCATCATTTCTACAACGTTACAATAAATCAACGTGCTATTTTTACTATTATTACTACGACTATTACCACAACTACTATAACACACATTGTACTCTCACTACTACTACTACTACTACTACTACTACTACTACTACTACTACCACTATTATTATTATTATTATTATTATTATTATTATTATTATTATTATTATTACTATTATTATCATTACAACTACTACTTCTACTAAAATTATCACCACTTCCCGCTTTCATGATCAGCAGCGAGTATTTTTGTGAATGTTTGCGATAATAACAACTTTATGACGAGCATAAAAATGAAATAATAATAATATTAATATTATCATTTAAATTTTATTTATTGTAATAGTCTATAATGTTAGATTCTCATGCCATTCTTGTGATGGTAGAATTATAGCGGTCATCATCATCATATTTATTATCATCATCATCATTGCCATTATTATTATTATCTTTATTCTTCTTTTACAATTCCATTTAATTTTTTACAGTGTTGTGCTTCCAATTACAAGAGAAAAGGAAAAGAAAAAGGAGAAGAAGAAGGAATAACTTCAACAACAACAACAACAACAACAAATACTGCAACAACATCTTCAACATTTAAGAGGAACTCAAAATCGTGTTTTGTGTTGTGTGTTGATATTTCATTGAAGTACAAAATATATTTAAAAAGATACATTCATCTGACACGTGAAATAGATAAAAAATAAATAAATAAATAAATAAAATATCCATAAAATATTACAACTACTACTACAACTACTACTACAACTACTACAACAACTACTACTAGTAGTAAAATTATCTACTAAAGTATTAGTAGTTACTGGAGTTCCTTATATATTATTACTACCACTAGTACTACTACTACTACTACTACTACTACTACTACTACTACTACTACTACTACTACTACTATTACTACTACTACTACTACTACTACTAGTAAAATTATCTACTAAAGTGTGAGTAATTACCGGAATTCCTTATAATATTTCCTGACAATTCTGGAGCTGTGATTTGTTTGTTTATTTTTATCTGTGTGGCCGGCATCAGCATCAGCATCAGCAGACCATTATCATCATCATCATCATCATCATCATCACCATCATCATCATCACCGCCCAGACTGGAATAATAATATTGTTATTATTGCTGTTATTATTATCATCGTTATTATATTTCTGCTCGGACGGACCATCATCAAAACTGTATACTATTTATTTCTGTCTCGTCCTCTGGCCGACATCCTGACCAGGTAAGTCTGATAATAAAGTTTATGGGTGAATTTATGACTGGTGGTTTATTAGTGGTAGATGGGTGGGTGGTTGGATGTTTGGGTGGGTGGGTAGGTGAGTGGGGGGTTTGAACATCTCATGAAAGCAGATGAATGTGATAAATATATTTATGAAGACACGAGTAATAATTATTGTAATTCTACTACTACTACTACTACTACTACTACTACTACTACTACTACTACTACTACTACTACTACTACTACTACTACTACTACTACTACTACTACTACTACTACTACTACTACTACTACTATAAACTGACCTGGGTTGTAACTTTGACCATAACTATAATTGTGACTATAACTACTGCTGTAACTCAATCATAACAAAGTTATAACTTCTGTTGCAGAAACTAAATAAAACATGGGCTATGAAGGGAATAGCTATGTGAATAGATGGATGGATGGATGGATGGAAAAATAGATAGATATATGGATGGATTGATAGATTGATAGATTGGTGGATGGATGGATAGGTGGATGGATGGATGGATGGATGGATGGATGGATGGATGGATTGATTGATTGATAGATTGATGGATGGATGGATAGATGGATGGATGGATTGATTGATAGATGGATGGATGGATGGATGGATGGATGGATGGATAGATGGATGGATGGATTGATGGATGGATGTGGAAATGTCTGGATTACACTACACTGCCCTAATATGAATGTTTTTATCATAAAGAGAAGGGAATTTGATTTAATAGCGATGATAAAGATGATGAAAATGATGGCATCAATAACAAGAAGTAGAACAATACAGAAATAAAAATAACAAAAATTATAATGATAATGATTATGAAAATAATATTGTTGATAGTATTTAGTATTGGTTTAATAATAATAAATAATAATAATAATAATAATAATAATAATAATAATAATAATAATAATAAATAATAATAATAATAATAATAATAATAATAATGAAATAATAATAATGATAATAATAATAATAATATAATAATAAAATAATAATAATAATATAATAATAATAATAATAATAATATAATAATAATAATAATAATAATAATAATAATAATAATAACAATAATATTAATAATAATAATAATATAATAATAATAATAATAATAATAATAATAATAATAATAATAATAATAATAATAATAATAATAATAATAATAATAATAATAATAATAATAATAATAAAAATGTTTTCTTTCAAAATGAGAGCAGCAGCTGAGAAATTGTCTGACCTGTGGAGATTATTTATTTATTTATTTATTTATTTATTTATTTAT
>NC_088371.1:9131090-9138590 GCF_034508935.2 Berghia stephanieae
AAGGAAGAGAGACGGAAAAAAAAGATTATATTATATATATATATATATATATATAGATAGATAGATAGATAGATAGAGAGAGAGAGAGAGAGAGAGAGAGAGAGAGAGAGAAAAGAGAGAGTATGTCACAAGTGACATCAAATGAAAATCGTAGGTGAGTTCATTATTATTTCGTCCACCATTCCGATCAGGACTCAAGATATTCATACTATAGACAACCAATCATGAACCCAGCTTGGATCCAGCACGAGTCTCGGAGGCAACAATCACGTGATTCAGAAAGATCCACTGATATGCTGATGCCGTACAACATGATATAAGACAAACCAAAACACATTTTAAAAAATTTGGCCAGAAAACTCATCTTCAAAACTTTAGATCGATTAAAACGACCTTCACCTTGGCAAAATGTCTCAAACCAAACCTGGGACTCCACAGGAGACATCCAAAGAAGTCTCTGACAAGTGTGAGAGTTTTTGACAAGATGAGGATCATTTTAATCGTCGATACAATATAAAAATTTGAGGGACGATTTGCTGGCCAAAATATTTAAAAAGTGTTTTCACAGAGTGTACGACAGTCTGATTTCATAGATCATTCATATTTGTCAGATGATCTCTTTAAAACGCCCGAACATCCCCACCCCACCCCACCTCACCCCTACCCTACCCTCCCATCTATTACACCCCCCCCCCCCCCCCCCACTACCTCCCTTCCTCCAAATCCTCATTCTTATGATAACCCCCTACCACAACCGTGAACAATCCATAAGCAGGCGTCCACGACTCAAACTCCCCTCTACTCACGTCAAAGCAATCCAGAAAGAGCAATCTAGTGAGAGATTCACGTTCACCATCAGCAGTCAGTCCATCCTTCCAACCAAAGAGACAACAAGACGAAGCTGGCTAGACACGACACATTTCATTCAGCAAGATATGAAGTGAATAGAAAAGTGCCAGAAGACAATAGAGAATGAACATTTTTCGCGGCGGTGGTGGGGTTTGAACCTGCGACCTTATTGGTACGACAACTCCGCCTGGCAGGTGAGAGCGTGGCTCTACCGTGTGAGCTATCAACGAACACAAAAATATTCGTTTCAAACTCAAAGTCATTACTAGATCCCTCTCTCACCCACTTCTTGAGACCGCCGATTCGTTCGTACACCATCGCGAAATAATTTTGACCAGCAGTTAAGCTTAATAGCCAATATTCAGCCCAATCAGTATCTTGATCTCTGCTGGTAACAACTACAAATTCCTTCCATTGCCTGGTTCTTTTCCTCCACGCCCAACCACCCAACCAGCGTCCAATTCACCCCCTCCCCCCTTCCCAAATAAGTAGTTAACGATTACGCTCCCCGAACCTAAACGATCGACAAACGACGAGAAAGAAAACCAGAATCTGTCCTCAGACGTCCACCGAACGACGTCCGGTTAACTTCCTAATAACATCATCTGGCCCTCGGCGTGCCGGTCGTAAAAGAGCCATTTCCACCCGGTCTCATTTGGCCGCCTTCAGACATTTTATGGCCCCTTTTTGCTTGCCTGCCGGATTTATCTGCCTGTCTTCTGCTGATCTTCATCCCCTACAACACCCCCCCCCACTCTCTTCCACCCCCCCCCCCCCCATCCTCCCCCCCCCCCCCCCATCCCATCAGACCAAGTCATTTTGTCTTTAAAATCATCTTCTCATTCTTTTCTTTAATTCCAGCAACCAGCTTTTCTTCTTCCCTTACTTCTTCTTCCCTCCATCTTTCCCCGTCAATTTTTATGCCCTATTCTATCTCTCTCCCCCTCCTCTCATCTCATCTTTTGTTGATTTTCCTGTCAAACATTTTCACGTATTCCAAAAGTGTCCTCATCCCAGGCCAGGGCAGCTTGCAATGCTGGTGTAGTAGACCAAGGGAAAGCGACGACACATTAAATCTTGGGCACACAATCTCATTTTTGTTATGTTAATGTGTTAAAGTTTGATTGTTTTTTTTTTCTTTTTTTTTTTTCTTTTTTTTTTGTGTTTTTTTTTGGGGGGGGGGGGGCCAGGGGGGTCACCCTGTCCTTTATTCTTCACTTTTCATTTAATTGTATAGATATTGTCGTGGACGTCGTCATCATCGTCATCATTAGCATCATCGTCGTCATCATCATCATCATCATTATCATCATTATTATCATCGTCATCATCATCACATCATAATCATCATCATCATCTTCATCATCACAATCATTATCATCATCATCGTCGTCGTCGTCATCATCATCATCACCATCATCACAATCATCATCATCATCATCATCATCATCATCATCATCAGCATCATCATCATCATCATCATCATCATCATCATCATCATCATCATCATCATCATCACCATCATCACAATCATTATCATCATCATCATCGTCGTCGTCATCATCATCATCATCATCATCATCATCATCATCATCGTCATCATCATCATCATCATCATCATCATTTTTCTTTCTTGCTTTGTCTGGCACCTTTCACACTGACTTGTTCAGATCTTTATCAATTATAGAAAAGAAAACGGAGATGGATAGGACACACACTCTGAGGACCAAAGGACAATATCACACAAGGACAGCCCTGCATGGTATTCATCCGGAAAGATGGGAAAAAAAGGAAGACCAAGGTCAACCTGGAAGAGAGACATTCTGGTAGAGCTGGATGGAGAGGTCTGGGATGTGCTGGCAGGAGAGGGAAAGACTGGCTGGCCAAAGACAGACCAGAAGAGGATGGAAAAGTTTCATCGGTGGTCCATACCCACTGTGGGAAAAGGACTGAAGGTAGATAGATAGATACATAGACAGGTAGATAGATAGATAGATAGATAGATAGATAGATAGATAGAGAGAGAGAAAGAGAGAGAGAGAGACAGAGAGAGAGAGAGAGATAGAGAGAGAAAGGGCCTCGACAATATCACACAAGGACACCCCTGCAATGGAATACATCCAGAAAGAGGAAAAAAGGAAGTTCAAGGTCAACCTGGAGGAGAGACCTTCTGGTAGAGCTGGATGGAGAGGTCTGGGATGTGTGGCAGGAGATGGAAAGACTGGCCAAAGACAGAGGAGGATGGAAAAGTTTCATCGTTGGTCCACATACCCACTGTGGGATGAGGACTGGCCCACGACAGAAAAGGGTGGAAAAGTTTCATCGGTGGTCCACATACCCACTGAGGGATGTGGACTGACCAACAACAGAAGAGGATGAGATCATGGAGCCAGAGCGTATCCCGGTTCCTATAGCGTGAAATGAACAAACACAATTGTCTGTTTCCCTTTGGATGGGATGTTGGTCAATCGCAAAATACTTTCTGCCAGATTTACCAGACCCAGCTACCCAAGCCCTGCTTGTCTGGGCAGAGCGATCCGAAAAAAAAAGATCCCTGTTTCATTTTCGGGATCATCTGTATCTGTTCCTTTGCGTGTGAAGTAAGTGCTCTATCAATTGAGCTACCGGGCACCCCCCGAAGAGGTGAATAGAAGACCAATGTGGTCCATTGAATGGCGTACATTTACCAATACAAGAAACCTCCGCAATTCCTTTCATAAAGATCAAAGACTCTACAGGTAATTGTCAACAATACACACACACACACACACACACACACACACACACACACACACACACGCATACGTCCAACCCCAAATCAACTACAATTATTTACTAAACGGCACTCACTGGACAATCCTACACTGGCTAAATACTTTTTTTTTCTCCTTTTTTTTAGTTTGGCCTGAAAAAAAATATTATTGCAAATTTCAGTCGAATTAAATTAAGATAATCCCCAAAACTGTTGAATCAATAAGAGTCTTCTAAAAACTTAGTGGCAGTTTCAGGTTTGGTACACTTTGAGACGTTCGTGTCACTGTAATCCATCAATATTTGAAGTTTAAGTTTTCTAGCCAAAATAATTTTCGGAATAATTGGTTTTGGCTAAGTATCGTACGCCAGAAAACTGAAAACCGCTCTTCAATAGAAACAAACTGACTTTTCGACTTCTAAAAGACACTCTACTTCAGTATCGTGACTTTTCTGTGATCGTCTGGTAATTATTCAGCTCTCTTGTTGTTGTTGTTGTTGATGTACAATGGGGAATGTTGTTTTGTGGTTGTGTATGGGTGTCGTATGGAGAGTATCCGAAGCCTGGACCAGGCATGGAACCTAGAAGAAGAAGATGGGTGTCGTATCGTACTTAGTAGTCGGCGTGTGTGCCGCGACTATCTAAATACCGACATAGTCCCGGCATGTTCCGTTTACCCGTCACGCGTTTCGACTTTGTCCGTCTGCAAACAAGCTTTTCTTCCAGCCAGCAGGGGGCGATTAGAGCGGGGCGCGATACCGACGGAATCGATACTAAGTATTTTTAGTTGGATATTCTAAGTATTGATACTGGCTTTTTTTTTTTCATTGGGGTCGGGTGAGAGCGGGAATGTCGTATGGAGATCGTCTTTTCTTTGGAAATTGCCGGCCATTTTGGAGTGGAATGAGATTACAATGGAACTCGTGTGGATTTCTGTGGGTTTTCGTAGGAGTTTGGGAGTGGATGGATATGTTTTCTTTGAACATGGACCAAAGATCAAAGGGAAATAGATCGTCTTCTTCGTCGTCGCCGAGTGTAGGTGTAGGTGTATGTGTGTGTGTGTGTGTGTGTGTGTGTGTGTTGAGGTGTCTGCGTGGAGTTAAACGGCTTCAATTTGAAAAGCACGACAAGAAGCAGATTTTTTCTTTTTCAATACGTGATAGACTTGGCGAGGCAGAAGGAGCTTTTGGTTATTGATGTTCAATGAAAGAAAGAAAGAAAGAAACCATCTTGTACGTTATCGGAGAATCTAAATTGGTCGAATGGGTCGGATGGAAATACTGTAGCATTGTTGTCATTTTGAATTTAAAGTCATAAATAAATAAATAATATTGAGGTTTTTATATAGCGCAATATCCACTAAACGTGCTCAAAGCGCTTTACAAGAGGTTCCTGGCCAACAGCAATATTTAACATGTAAGACAGGAAATGACGTCTGATAGGCGCTGTTACAATTTTTTCCGACAGAGACGGCTAGGTACTCATTTTACACCCGAGTACAGTGAGAGAATGTGAGTAAAGAGTCTTTCCAAGGACTCAACAATGCGGCGAGCGAGGCTCGAACCCAGGACCTTCCGATCGGAAAGCTTGTGTCATATCACTAGACCACATGGCCGCACAACAGAAAGAAAGAACTAAGAAAGTGAAGTGTTGTCAACTATGGCGGTTAAAACAATGGCAGTTTTGATTTGATCTAAGATCGTGGAACTTCCGGTTGATGATGGAATGATGACAGAGTGAGTGAGTGAGTGAGTGAGTGAATACGTGAGTATTGTTGGTTGAATAACTGAGTGAGTGAGTGAGTGAGTGAGTGAGTGAATAGGTGAGTGAGTAGGTGAGTCTTCGAGTGTTGGTGGGTGAGTTATTGAGTTATGAATTGAGTGAGTCAGTTGGTGAATGAGTGATTTAGTCGGTAGGTCCATGAAAATCTCGACTGCACCCGGATCGATCTTATTGGTTCCTTCGCGTGTGAAGCGAGTGCTCTACCCGAGTACAATGAGAGAATGTGAGTAAAGAGCCTTTTCCAAGGACTCAACGATGCGCCGAGCGAGGCTTGAACCCAGGACCGTCCGATCGGAAAGCGAGTGTCATACCACAATACCTCATAGCCGCAATGACTCTCATTTTGGGAAAAAAACTCTCACCGCAAATGAGCTATCAGGATCTCTGCCAATGTACCCCTTATAACAGTATCATCATTATCCTTCTTCTCCATTGATTTCAAATAGATTTTCTGACGATATCCTGTACACCCGTGGCCAATTACCGAGGACCGAACCTAAGCTTGATCAAAGGGTGTTAAATGGCTCGTATAATCGCCCGCTAGACTTCAAAAGGAATTTTACAAACTCAAAGAGAAGAAGAAAGAACAAGAAATGAAAGAAAGAAAGAAAAAAGATGAATTCTATTTTTAAGAAAAGGTATTGAAATGTATTCACGTTTGCCGGAGTCGAGCCGTTTTTTGAAAAAATAAAAATAAAACACGTATTTAAAAATTTGGGCCAGAAAACCAGTCCTTCAAATACATAAATTGATTTTTTAAAGCTTGAGTTTTATATAGGGCAATATCCACTACATACGCTCAAAGCGCTTTACAAAGTAGGGTCCGCCCTGACCAACAGCAAGAAATATCATGTAGAACAAGAAATGACACCTGTTAAGCGATAATACAATCTTTTTTCCGACAGGGACAAGGCTGTTAACGGTAAGGTATTCATTTTATACCGGGTTTCGAGTCTCGCTCGGCGCGCAGTTGATTCCTTGGAAAAGATTTTTTACTCACATTCTCGTCATGTCCTGTTCTACATGTTTCGTATTGCTGTTGGTCAGGTACCCTTGTAAAGCGCTTTGAGTACCTTTAGTGGATATTGCGCTATATAGAAGCTCATTTATTTATTTATTTATTTATTCATATTATATTACATTTTATTTCTTCTAGACAGACAAAACAGTTTCCTGTAGGCAATTCATTGCAAGGGGGTCCCGATAGTTCAGTTGGTAGAGCACTCGCTTCACAATCAAAGGGACCTAGATCGATCCCGGGTGCAGTCGAGATTTGTTTTTTTTTTTACTGATCCCCCCTGTCTACCCGGTAGCTGAGTCTATTAGATCTAGCAGAAAGTACTTTGTGATAGACTAGCTTCCTGTCCAAATGGTAGCAAGTAATTGCTATTGTTTGTTTCACGCTATAGAAACCGGGATAAATCCGTCTCCATGGGCCTAATGATGGCTCTGAAGGACTACAATAAAAAACGAAAACAAAAACAGAAAGAAAACAAACAACAGACAAAAGCAAAAAACGCATTGTATATATGTAGGTACTCATTTTAAACATAATTACGGCGATGAAAATCGAGCAAATAAAATGCCTTTTTCAGTGGCTGAACCTTGCGCCGCTCACTGCGGGGGACTCGAGATCCACAGGTCATACATAACAAGTCAAGTAGTGGATAATTATCAGATCACGATGCTCTTTGCTGTGACTGCTCTCTTGGTGAAAACAATTTGTCTAAAATTAAAAACTGAGCGAATACAATGGGGTGGGGTGGGGTGGGGGGGGGGGGGGGGGGGGTCCCCCGATAGCTCAGTTGGTAGAGCACTCGCTTCACACACAAAAGGAACGAGATCGATCCCGGGATGCAGTCGAAATCCTTTTTTTTTTTTTTTTTACTGATCGCCCCTTGTTACCCAGCAGTGGGTAGCTGGATCTGTTAGATCGGGGGGAAAGTACTTTGTGATAGACTAGCGTCTTATCCAAAGGGTATCGAGCAATTGCTATTGTTTGTTTCACGATAAAGACACTGGGATAAACTCCGGCTCCAAGAGCCTAATGGTTCAGAAAGACTACTTATAATATAATCATTAAAATTATAATATTGGAAATTATTTTATAATTATTT
>NC_088371.1:9153207-9158207 GCF_034508935.2 Berghia stephanieae
CAACATTGCCATCCTGAAGTATAACGGACCAACACACAAACTCTGTGTAACCATGAACTTTTATAGTCTGGTTAATACAGTTAGGGAGAACAACTCACAAACGCGGATGGCAAAAACAATAACAAAGGCCTGAGTGACGTCATCTGCATACTATCTATAGATCGCTCCTATTTACTGATTATTTTCCCGTATCAATATGTATTCTTTGTCTCACTAACGAGGATTTTGTGTCTGAAACGTCCATTCCTGAAAATCTATATATTTATCTATTTTTGTCATTTATTAGATTTTTCGTTTATTTATTTATTTATTTATTTATTTATTTATTTATTTATTTATTATATTATTTATTTTATTTAATTTATCTTATTTATTTTGTTAAGATTGTGTAGTGTGTATTGTAACGTATGTGTGTAGTGTGCCGTGTTTACACACCGTCACGCCATAATGATGTCTTTGACACGCTCGGGCTCCCGTGCCATTGCAATATTGATTACCCGATAAACTGATCAGAGCGGGAGGACGGAGGTGAACGGGGTGATGGAGGAGGCAAAGGGTAAGGGGAGTGGGGGGGTGAGAGGGGAGGGGGGGGGGGGTGAGAGGGGATGTGGAGGAGAAGTGTCGGCGGCACGGATGGTTGGATGCTTTGATGTTCTGTGTGACGAGATACGTGAGGTGAGGTATAGTCCTGTCGGTACCATTCGAATGTCCCCTTATCGACAGCCATTCATTCCATTAGGCATAAGGTTTACCTGTATAGAAGAGGGAACGAAATCGACGTCACTCAGCTCTTTGTTATTTATTTATTTTTTTTAGCCAACCATTTTAAATATTAATTCTCACTAAATTATATCACTCAAGACTATAATCGTTTCAAGTTACAAATAGTTTTGTGGGGTCGTATGTATAGATAGTATGCGCTTGGCTAAGAAGCTCACAACATTGCCATCCTGAAGTATAACGGACCAACACCAAAACTATGTGTAACCATGAACTTTTATAGTCTGGTTAATACATACTCATAAACTAGATGGCAAAAAAACAAAAAACAAACAAAAAACAAACAATACCAAAGACTTTACTGACGTCATCTTCGTTCTATCTATAATCTGGCTTGATGATGTTGTGAGTATTATATCTAAACGCATAGTATCAATCCCATCGCCACCAAGACAGAATGCTAAGCTCGCAGTTGTGTTTAACCCAAAACCAAAGACTACGAGATGTACATTCTAGTTGTCCTTGCCCGCCCAATAGATAGTTCGAAGACGAGGTAACTCAAGCCTTTGTTATTGTATTTTGCCATCCGCGTTTATGAGTAATGCTCACTGAACTGTATTAACCTGACAATAAACGTTCATGGATACACACAGTTTTGTGTGTTGATCCGTTATACTTCCGGATGGCAATGTTGTGAGCTTCTTAGCCAAGCGCATACTATCTATACACAACAATGATTTTTTTTCTAAAATTCGCCTGCGGCCCGTGGAATGCTATTTTACTTTAACCACACATCACATCTTAACATTTTTTCTGGATGCCATGCGTTCAGGTAAAATATTTACAACATCCGCCAACAGGATATAACTAACAAATACACAAAACGATGAGAAACCTTTTAACGTTTCTAGTCTGATTGATGCTTATGTTGGTAACAACAAGATATGAAGTGAATAGAAAAGTGCCAGAAGACAATAGAGAATAAAAACCTTTCGCGGCGGTGGTGGGGTTTGAACCTGCGACCTTATTGGTACGACAACTCCGCCTGGCAGGTGAGAGCGTGGCTCCACCGTGTGAGCTATCCACGAACACAAAAATATTCGTTTCAAACTCAAAGTCATTACTAGATCCCTCTCCCACCCACTTCTTGAGACCGCCGATTCGTTCGCACACCACCATCGCGAATAATTTTGACCAGCAGTAAAGCCCAACAGCCAACATTCTCAACACAAACACATAACACAGAAAACGATTGAGACACCGAGTATGCTCCGGTGTATGGGGTGAATTTTTAATTCAGAAAAGTGAGTGGAGCAGGCACTTATGTTGGTAACAACAAGATATGAAGTGAATAGAAAAGTGCCAGAAGACAATAGAGAATAAAACCTTTCGCGGCGGTGGTGGGGTTTGAACCTGCGACCTTATTGGTACGACAACTCCGCCTGGCAGGTGAGAGCGTGGCTCCACCGTGTGAGCTATCCACGAACACAAAAATATTCGTTTCAAACTCAAAGTCATTACTAGATCCCTCTCCCACCCACTTCTTGAGACCGCCGATTCGTTCGCACACCACCATCGCGAATAATTTTGACCAGCAGTTAAGCCCAACAGCCAACATTCTCAACACAAACACATAACACAGAAACGATTGAGACACCGAGTATGCTCCGGTGTATGGGGTGAATTTTTAATTCAGAAAAGTGAGTGGAGCAGGCACTTATGTTGGTAACAACAAGATATGAAGTGAATAGAAAAGTGCCAGAAGACAATAGAGAATAAAAACCTTTCGCGGCGGTGGTGGGGTTTGAACCTGCGACCTTATTGGTACGACAACTCCGCCTGGCAGGTGAGAGCGTGGCTCCACCGTGTGAGCTATCCACGAACACAAAAATATTCGTTTCAAACTCAAAGTCATTACTAGATCCCTCTCCCACCCACTTCTTGAGACCGCCGATTCGTTCGCACACCACCATCGCGAATAATTTTGACCTGAGAGGGATCTAGTAATGACTTTGAGTTTGAAACGAATATTTTTGTGTTCGTGGATAGCTCACACGGTGGAGCCACGCTCTCACCTGCCAGGCGGAGTTGTCGTACCAATAAGGTCGCAGGTTCAAACCCCACCACCGCCGCGAAAGGTTTTTATTCTCTATTGTCTTCTGGCACTTTTCTATTCACTTCATATCTTGTTGTTACCAACATAAGTGCCTGCTCCACTCACTTTTCTGAATTAAAAATTCACCCCATACACCGGAGCATACTCGGTGTCTCAATCGTTTCTGTGTTATGTGTTTGTGTTGAGAATGTTGGCTGTTGGGCTTAACTGCTGGTCAAAATTATTCGCGATGGTGGTGTGCGAACGAATCGGCGGTCTCAAGAAGTGGGTGGGAGAGGGATCTAGTAATGACTTTGAGTTTGAAACGAATATTTTTGTGTTCGTGGATAGCTCACACGGTGGAGCCACGCTCTCACCTGCCAGGCGGAGTTGTCGTACCAATAAGGTCGCAGGTTCAAACCCCACCACCGCCGCGAAAGGTTTTTATTCTCTATTGTCTTCTGGCACTTTTCTATTCACTTCATATCTAGTCTGATTGATAGAATTTAGTGAGAAGTAATCATTAAAATCGCTGTCTAAAAACCATAACAAAGAGCTGAGTCTCGTCAATTTCGTTCCATCTATATAGTTTCAATTGATGCTATGGGTTTAGGCAAAATACTCGCAACAATTAAGCATATCAACTCACAAAACGGTGTGTAAACTTTTATGTTTATAGTATAATTGATATAAATTTAGTGAGAACTAATAACTAACCTCCTCAATGAAAACAAAGAGCCGAGTGACGTCAGCTTCGTTCCTTCCACAGATAGTACGATTTGACGTCACTCAGGTCTTTGTTATTGTTTTATGCCATCCACGTTTATGAGTAATTCTCACTAAACTTTATTAATCAGACTATAAACGTTCATGGTTACACATAGTTTTGTGTGTTGGTCCGTTATAGTTCCGGATGGCAATGTTGTGAGCTTCTTAGCCAAGCGCATAATATTATCTATAGACGACAATTAATGCCAGAAAGTTGTCGCCCCTTACCCAGTTGAAATCTGTTCAATTCTCACCAGACATCAGAACTTCGAATATTTTTATATAAAGGCTAAATGTGTCCAATTGAGCCAGTTAATATTTCATGAAAATATCCGAGTATTTTATATCGCTCATGCGATGAAATGATACAAAATTACGACGTTCCGGTCCTTGCCCTTCGACAGGGGAGATTTAGAACAGGCAGAAAATGATGATGATGATGATGATGTTGATGATGATGATGATGTTGATGATGATGATGATGATGATGATGATGATGATGATGATGATGATGATGATAATACTGGTGATGAGAGAAAAAAGAGAGAGAGAATGATGAAAGAGAGAGAGAGAGAGATAGAGAGAGAGAGAGAGACAGAGAGAGAGTGAGAGAGAGAGACAGAGAGAGAGAGAGAGAGAGAGAGAGAGAGAGAGAGAGAGAGAGAGAGAGAGTATTTAACTCTTTGATCTTGTCAATGAAGTAAATGCGTGACTTCCACCCATCATTACTATCGGCCTGTACATTTACTATACATCCGAATGTACTCGTAGCCATCGTTAACATATAGATAGTTCAAAGATGACGTCACTCAGGTCTTTGTTATGGTTTTTTGCCATCCGCGTTTATGAGTAACTCTCACTAAACTGTATTGACCAGACTATAGATAGTTCGAAGTTGATGTCACTCAGGTCTTTGTTAATGTTTTTTGCCATCCGCGTTTATGAGTAATTCTCACTAAACTGTATTAACCTGACTATAAACGATCATGGTTACACACAGTTTTGCGTGTTGGTCCGTTATACTTCCGGATGGCAATGTTATGAGCTTCTTAGCCAAGCGCATACTATCTATAGCCTGACACAAGAACCCTCTAGGACTGGAAGTTTGACGTCATTTTTTAAAATGTTTTTACTCCGCCTAGTGAGTTGTCGTTAGTAGAGCTCAAGGAAACAAGTCATTTCATTGGTTGAACTATTGAATACAACTCACGATTTGTTTTCTTTTGTGGCAAAAGACTGGCATTTTGACGTCATGTTTTCGTCAGTGTCAGGCCATAAGTTAACGATGGCTACGATTTACTACGATACGATACAATACAATACAATACTACTATTACATTACTAGTAGATCGTGGAACTCAATGTGACGTTTGCTTACAGAGGGAATACATGCTGTGCGGATGGCTAAAAAAACTGA
>NC_088371.1:9181414-9199076 GCF_034508935.2 Berghia stephanieae
TATTATTATGAACAATAAAAACAATGATAATAATAATAACAACAACAAGAATAATAATAAAAATAATAGCAATATTATATAATAATAATAATAATAATAATAATAATAATAATAATAATAATAATAATAATAATAATAATAATAATCATAATAATAATAATCATAATCATAATCATAATCATATAATAATAATAATAATAATAATAATAATAATAATAATAATAATAATAATAATAATAATAATAATAATAATAATAATAATAATAATAATAATATAATAATAATAATAATAATAATAATCATAATCATAATCATAAACATAATAATAATAATAATAATAATAATAATAATAATAATAATAATAATAATAATAATAATAATAATAATAACAATAATAATAATAATAATAATAATAATAATAATAATAATAATAATAATATAATATAATAATAATAATAATAATAATAATAATACACATTTATATAGCGCTCATTCTCGTGTAAAACACAAGCTCTGGGCACTTTACAATATAAATATCAATTTTAAGTGAAAAAATAAAAAAATAAAATAATAACAACAATAACAATTCATAGCCAAATCAAGGATTCATATAGAGTCAAGAAAAACAAATACAGTAAAAATGTGTCTTGAGATTCTTTTTAAAAGTAGGTAAAGACTTGCACTCCCTCAGACCACGTGGTAGTTCATTCCAAATCTTGGGGCCGAAACAAGCAAACGATCTATCACCAAATTTTGTTCTTGATCTTTTTTCCGAAATTTTCGTTTGGTCATTACATGATCTTAAAGTGTAATTTTCAAATTTACACATGACCACGTGATCTGTGAGATATGCCGGTGCTATACCAGCCAAACACTTATAAACAAGACACGCTGCTTTGTAATATGTGCGCTTTTCAATGGGCAACCAGTGGAGAGAGGCCAACAAAGGGGTTGCATGATCAAATTTTTTTTTGCCAAAAACTAATCTTGCAGCACTGTTTTGCAGTAGTTGCAATTGTTTAATAGAAGCCTGAGGCAAGTTGACAAGCAGCGAGTTACAATAGTCTAGTTTCGAAAAAATGAGGGAAACAACCAATGTTTTACATGTTCCAATTGCAATATACTGACGGATCGAACTGATTTTCTTCAATTGAAAGTATAAAGATTTACAGAGAGCAGAAATGTGAGCTGACATTTTCATTTCTGAATCAAAATAGACACCCAAATTTTTCACAGTCTTTGAAACTTTGATCTTTTCACCCCCAATCAACACCTCAAGACCATCATTCACCTACAACTGCCCTCTATTTCCCACAATCATCACTTCTGTTTTTGACTCATTCATTTTCAACTTGTTTGCATCCATCCACTCTTTCACATCCGTCACACATTCTTCCACACGTTTCACAATATTTTCGAGATTTTTAGTTTTATCAGT
This sequence comes from Berghia stephanieae, assembly GCF_034508935.2. Lineage (NCBI taxonomy): Eukaryota > Metazoa > Mollusca > Gastropoda > Nudibranchia > Aeolidiidae > Berghia > Berghia stephanieae. The sequence continues at coordinate 9,182,853 of NC_088371.1, forward strand.
AGCATAAAGTTGCGTATCATCTGCATAGAGATGATAGCGCAGCCCATGACCAGTGATGACATTAGATAATGGAGAAGTATACAAAACAAAAAGAATTGGACCCAAAACAGAGCCTTGAGGAACACCAAAAGACAATGTATGTTGACGAGAAAGTTTATCTAAAATCATAACCTGTTGCTTTCTGCCATCTAAATAAGATTCAAACCACTGCAAGACAGTCCCAGACAAGCCAAAGGTTATATTAAGTCGTTTAATGAGAATACCGTGATCAATAGTATCAAACGCCGCCGAAAGGTCTAACAATGTCAGAAGAGAAACAGAACCTTTATCTAAAACATCAAGCAAATCACTCGCAACACAGCACAGAGCAGTTTCTGTGCTGTGGTAAGAACGATAAGCTGACTGAAATTTTTCCCATAGATTGTTTTCATGGAGATGTTGTGAAAGACGTCTGAGTACAACTTTTTCAAGGATTTTAGAAAGAAATGGCAGATTTGAGACGGGACGGTAGTTACTAAGGTCATTTACATTGAGATTTTGCTTTTTTATGAGAGGCTTTACAATTGCATGTTTATAGATATCTGGGACTTGTCCTGAGATAAGTGACTGATTTATAATATAAGTTATGCAAGGTAACAATTCAGGAAGACATAATTTCAAAATATTAGTTGGTAAAGGATCTAAATCACATGACTTCGAGGAAGATGAAAAAATTATTTTAGAAATTTCTTCTTCAGTTGTTTCTTTAAAACAAGAGAATCCCTGTGAACCCGAAAAAGGGTGGAAATTTATATCTTCATTTTGCACGAGGTCCAAATTGTTCCGAATTTTCGATATTTTTCCCGAAAAGAAATCTGAAAATGCATCCGGCTGCTTTTCTACCGGGATATTAGTGGGTAGACACATGCCCTTTTCTTCCCCTAAAAGTTCCTTTGAAACAGAGAAAAATTCCTTAGTGTCCCTCACTGATGACAGTTTTGTGTTATAATAGTTTCTTTTTTGCTCTTTTGCAGGTGGTTTTATACTTATGCTTTTTTGCTATATATATCAGCCGGTCAATCTCAAGGCCCGATTTTCTCCACGATGCCTCTGCATTCCTTTTTTCCCTTTTGGCAGTTTTTTCACTCTGGTTAAACCACGGAGACGGTTTCCTGGAATTTATTATTCTAGTTGTCTTTGGCGCATGCCTGTCGATGACGTTGCGCAGTACCTCGTCTGTTTTCTGTGCTGATGGTATATCCATTCTTCCTAGTTCCTCTGACAGATTGTTTTTGAAGGAACTAATGTCTATTTTTTTGGTATCCCTAGACACTATCTTGACTTTCTCTGCTTTCTCTTTGATGCATTTGAGAGTTGCCAGAATCAGATTGTGGTCTGAAATTTCTTTTTTGATATTTTTAATTGATTCAACAAGCGAGGGTGTGTCAATGATGAACCAGTCCAAGATGTGCCCCAATCTTTGAGTTGGAGAGGTCACTAACTGAGTGAGGCCATGTTCATTCAGCATATTTTTTATAATTTTAACGAGACTATTTTGATCAACATCAAACTGAATATTAAAATCGCCGATATAAATTTTTCGCTTATTTGATGTGTCTTTTGATACAAAATCTGAAAATTCGTCAGCAAAATCATTCTGTCTCAGTTTGTTCTTTTTTGCTTGGGGGTGGTCTGTAGATACAAGTGATTAAAAATGAAATTTGAGGTAGGTCAATGTGGTTTGGACACACTCGAAACTTTTGAACGAAATTGGCCTGTTTTGTATTTTAGACGAAAGAGCGTGTTTGTATATGATGGCGATCCCCCCTCCTGATCGTCCATTTCTTGGGAACGATTCCATCTTGTAGCCGGGAGGTGTCATTTCTTTCATTATAGGTTCATCACCGAACTGACGCAACCATGATTCAGTATGAATATCGATATCGTGTTGATCTATGACATAGATTATATCGTTGTGCGTTAATATGGCCAATACAAAGGTTATGATTTCCATGACTTGGTCTTGTGTCATTTGTCAATATTTTTGTTAACGTCTGTGGTGGTCGAGTTGAACGATGACAGTTCACTGGACGTCGCGGGACTGTTGTTTCAATTACATGTTGTTTACGTCGACCACCACGTTTACAGACAATCTTTTGTTGATTGTAATGGTGTTCACGTTTTGAGGTCGGAATGTGTGTTTTCAATTTGTAAACAATAAAAGCGCAGGGTGAATAAAAGTCCAACGACAGCCGACAGTAAAAATTGGTTATGAGAACGAGTAAAAATGGCGGGGTCTTGGTGAAACATTGTAAAATAGTCCGAAACAATTTCGATAAAAATGATGTCAAAACCGTATAAAATATAATTAAAGCAATATCACAATGGTATCTTACGTGTTGTACAAAAATCCTTGAATAAAAATTGAATTGAAATAAGACGTGTAAATCCTTGAAATCGGTAAAAATTGAAGAGAAATGTCACAACAACAAAAACACGTCTTGCCTGTTAGGCAACTACACACACTACTAATAATAATTTAACTTAAGAAAAATAGGAAAATTTCATTTTTCATTTCATTTCTGTAATTAATTGTTTACTGTCAATGAATGAGGACAGATTTATTGCAAATCACGACATTGTCTATGAAACACGGTCGATCCTCTGATACATTCTCCGTATGGCCCAGCAAGGAATTTAAGACACTGTAGCTTCCATAGATAACACAGTAGGTAGTCTGTGGTAGCTTCTAACGAAAGTCTGTCAACAAACCGATTCTTCCGATTGGACAGATAAAATGTTATGAGCTTAACTCTCTCCTTACCAGCCATTTTCAGGATTTCCCCAAAACTTCACACACACCCAACACAAAAATATATTTTTTTTATCTCTCAAACACAATAGCAGTAAAGTTCTTGCCATAAGTAATTTTTTAAAGCTATAATATACTCTACAACACACTGTTCATTTTCTTAAAATTTTATGATGTACAAACGAAATTTGAATAAGAAAATTATTGGTTGTATCGTAAGGAATGTGACACTTTTCCTACAGTTGGTACGAGAGGGTTAACCATGACCTAAATCATGTTTTTTTGTTTTTGTTTTTTTCTGTTAACAAACGTGTGCGTTTTGTTTTTTTCGATTTGAGAGATGAGATAAATAAATAAATGAGTTCACCCAGCATTTGTGAGACTGGCTGAGAAAGCCCGGGAAGATGCGGCAAGCTTCGATTCGAGATATGAGCCAAAATTGAATATAAAGTGATTCCCATAGCAACAAATTTCATTCTGAAAAATATTCATAACTTGGGTTCTAAAAGACATAGAAAGAAAATTTAAAGTGCTAAATGATCAAAAGATGTGGTCTACACGACTGCATACATTACAAACTCATTCTATGAAATTTACGCATCTTTCCGAGTTTTCTCAGCCAGCCACACAGACTTTATAAATTATTAGTGGAGAACCCGTGATATTTGCGGAGTAATACAGACTATGAGGAACAAGCAGTCATCTATTATACTTATGATACCACTAATGTATTGTAGAGATAAACATAGATCAGAAAAAAAAGTCCTTTGAGACATCATCCATAAATATAGTTAAAAATATAGTTTTATAATTTTTAGATGTGCCAGTAATTTCTGTGCTTGACGATAAAGATTTAACATTGGCTGGAGGGAATAGTATTGCCCACCCCCACCCTCAAACCTATTTTTTTTAAAGAACAGATAAATTACAATAATTTGATATTATCAAGAGAGATTTAAAATTACGTCAATATCTTTAAATTGTGTTGTGGATGTGCTAGAATTGTGTAGAATAAATAATACTCTCAATGATAGCCAAAAGTCAATATAGGACTGAGTATTACGAATAAGCAGGTTTTTAAAGTATTAATTTGAGTCAACGGATGATAGAATTAGCCTGAAATAAATAAGAAGGTTTGCAAGTTACTTGTATATCTCAGTCTGTTAAATAATAGTTTTATAATTTTTAGATTTGCCAGTAATTCTGTTCTGGGTGATAAAAAAATTAACACTGGCAGTACCGTACAATGTTGATCTCCAACCCTATTTTTTGTAAATTTTTTTAGAGAATGGGTTATAATTCAAGAAGAAATAACTTACAAACCTGAAACTATGCCCGCTTTCAAGTTTACAATAATTGTCATCAAAGTCATTTTTCATCACCGAAGTCGTAATTTTTGTCCGATTTTTACCAACCAAAATGCAATGTCAATGATTCCCCCCCCCCCCCCCCCCCCCCCCCGCAAATAAAACAGGATCCAAATCGCAATTTCTATCCAACATATTTTATTTTCTGTCGGCAAATTTATAAAAAAAATCAAAGCTGAAAACACCCTGCGGCAGTGACAGGGCCCGGCATTTCCTTCACAACGATTGGATTTTACTTACTGAGGCCAGTCTTGACTACCCCGTCCATGAATATTTGGCCGTTGTCGGTTTTTGTCGGGTTGAATCTTAAAGATTCAAGCTGTATGAATACATTATTTTACTATGCTAGTAATAGATATCCTTTTTCGGACACATAGTAAGGAAAGATAAGAATGAATACCTGGCAAGTTGTGGAAAAATACCTGGTAAACGCGCCCGGGGGAGACAAAGAAAAACACTCATAGACCAACTGAAGGGCTTCACCAGCCTAACAATCCAAGAGCTGTTTGAAAAGGCAAGAGACAGGGAGGAATGGAGAGAGATAATTCATGCAGTATCCGAAGCCTGGACCAGGCATGGAACCTAGAAGAAGAAGTAATAGATAGAATGCGCTTGGCCAAGGAGTTCACAACATTGCCACCCGGAAGTATAACGGACCAACACACAAACTCTGTGTAACCATGAACTTTTATAGTCTGGTTAATACAGTTTAGTGAGAACAACTCACAAACGCGGATGGCAAAATCAATAACAAAGGCCTGAGTGACGTCATCTGCATACTATCTATAGATAGTTCGAAGATGACGTCACTCAGGTCTTTGTTATTGTTTGTGTTTTTTTTTTTTTTTTGCCATCCACGTTTATGAGTTGTTCTCACTAAACTGTATTAACCAGGCTATAAACGTTCATGGTTACACAGAGTTTGTGTGTTGGTCCGTTATACTTCCGGATGGCAATGTTGTGAACTCCTTGGCCAAGCGCATTCTATCTATATAGTTCGAAGATGACGTCACTCAGGTCTTTGTTATTGTTTTTTGCCATCCGCGTTTATGAGTAATGCTCACTGAACTGTATTAACCCGACTATAAACGTTCATGGACACACACAGTTTTGTGTGTTGGTTCGTTATACTTCCGGATGGCAATGTTATGAGCTTCTTAGCCAAGCGCATACTATCTATATGTTCTTTGTCAAATGACTGATTATTATGCCCTAATTTATAATGTATATTTTTGCTGCGTAATTCTATGCATTGTCCATGATGATAATAATTGCTTCCAATCTGGAAGGCCAGCTCATGAATCTGGAAGGCCTAGTAATTTAATGTGATGAACAAAAAAGCTACTGACGAGATTATAAAAACGTATCTACTTTCAATAATGTTCATGTATTTTGATTGTTGTCTTTGTGAGTATTGTTCATCGGCATTTCGCTTTCTTAAAACGTATGAATAAATGAATAAATAAATAAATTAATTAATTGATTAAATGAATAAATAAATAGATAAAATTAAGTTAATAAATGAATAACTAGAAAAACAAATAAATAAATTATAAATATATTAAATAATTGATAAATAATTCAATAATTAATTAATTGAATAAATAAATTTATAAACTAAACAACCTAATGGCTAAAAACAAATACCGATACTGAATACAACGATGAATAAATAAACGGATAAATTATGAATATCGATATGAATAAGAATGATTGAATAATATATAATGATATTTAATAGGTGCAAAGATAAATAGAATTTTGAATAAGAAGGAAAAATAATATATAAAGATGAAAAATATATAAATAAATAAACAAAATAATGAGTAAATAAATAAGTAAGTAAATGATTCGTATAATTAGTTGATAAATAAATAAATAAATAAATAAATAAATACATAAATAAATGAATAAATAAATAAATAAATAAATAAATAAATAAATAAATAAGTAAAAATGTATTTAATTAATTGATAAATAAATAAATGAATAAATAAATAAATAAATAAATAAATAAATTAATTAATTAATTGATAAATAAAAAATTAAATAATAAATATAGTATAACAGTTTTTCACTTCTTACTTTGCTTACAGTAATAATATTGTTTACGCAACAGTTTTGGTCACTTCACTCCATCATCAGGGCAAAATAGAATAACTAATTTATTTCATTTTACCCTGATTATAATCTCATGAAATAAGTCAATAAATAATAAATAAATTACATAAATAGATAACTGATTACGGGCATTGAAATTTTTTAAATAATAGAAAGATATAGATGTTGTATCAAAATCATGCAAAAGCAATTCATGACAAAATAAAGAGGGAAATTAACAAACAAACAGATAATCAGATATAACGATAAACAGCATTTGATGAATTATTGGAATTTAAAAAATAATCGAAACCAAATGATATAAAGTTAATAGATGAATAAATGAAGGAAATGCATGAATAAATGAAGGAAATGCATGAATAAATGAAGGAAATGCATGAATAAATGAAGGAAATTCATGAATAAATGAAGGAAATGCATGAATAAATGAAGGAAATGCATGAATAAATGAAAGAAATGCATGAATAAATGAAGGAAATGCATGAATAAATGAAGGAAATGCATGAATAAATGAAGGAAATGCATGAATAAATGAAGGAAATGCATGAATAAATGAAGGAAATGCATGAATAAATGAAGGAAATGCATGAATAAATGAAGGAAATGCATGAATAAATGAAGGAAATGCATGAATAAATTAATTAATTTTATTAAATTTAATCAATCAGGAATAAATAGATTTTTAAATTAAAATTTGATTTATAAAAACAGTGTAAACTGGTTATTGTAAAACAATTTATCTACGTATTTCATGAATCAAAATTTCAAAAAATATCAAATGTATTTAGAACGGAGGAACTGATTTCAACAGCACAAGGAAGCATCCAATTGCCTCAGCACCTTAACACACATGATGGCATTCAAAAAGCAAAGAAAATTAACACTGGACAAAGATTTATGGAAACAAAGTACTAACTGGATAATAGAAACAGACTGACACACTCGAAGTAACACATACACACATTCACGGCAAGCGTCCAAAGAGACAGCACAGCCATATTTATTCATTCATTTATTGAATCAAAAATGCCCCATTAACTCTCTCGTTGCCAGCCATTTTCAGGATTTTCCCCCAAACCTCACACCCAACTAACACAAAAATATAGATAGTATGCGCTTGGCTCAGGAGTTCACAACATTGCCATCCGGAAGTATAATAACGGATTAACAGAAAACTCTGTGTAACCATGATCGTTTATAATAGTCAGGTTAATACAGTTTAGTGAGAAGTACTCATAAACGAGGATGGCAAAAACAATAACAAAGACTCGAATGACGTCAACTTCATTCTATCTATATTTTTTATCACTCAAACACAATAGCAGTAAGTTCTGGCGATAAATAATTTCTTTAGCAAAACACGCTCTACCCCACACACTGTTCATTTTTTTTTTAATTTTATGATGTACAAAAGAAATTTGAATAAGAAAAATGTTGGTTGTATCGTAACGAATGTGACGATTTGTCCTATAGTTGGCACGGAGAGGGTTAATGTCAATGCATCAATTTGCTATTTTCTTTCGTTTATTTTAACTATTATAAATTCATATTTTCAAATACAACATGGCATTGAAATGTCTTTTGACGTCTGTAACCCTTAATGATTGTTATAATATGGTATGATTAAATATGAAATGATTGATGTGTTACGATCTGCCAGTGATAAATCTCTGTGACCTCTTGTTGCTATGCCTGTCAAGCTATTGACACGGATGCCTTTTTAACTCTATTATCTTATAGTATGAATCTTCAGTTCTTCAATCAACATACAGTAGGCCTACATACACTTTTGAAAATTACGCCAATGATCGTATATTTTATTTAAATCAAAACAAGTCGAATAAACATTTAAGTTCTTTTATTTTTGACATGAAATTTTAAAACAAAGTATATAGATAGAATGCGCTTGGCCAAGGAGTTCACAACATTGCCATCCGGAAGTATCAACAAGATATGAAGTGAGTAGAAAAGTGCCAGAAGACAATAGAGAATAAACATTTTTTTCGCGGCGGTGGTGGGGTTTGAACCTGCGACCTTATTGGTACGACAACTCCGCCTGGCAGGTGAGAGCGTGGCTCTACCGTGTGAGCTATCCACGAACACAAAAATATTCGTTTCAAACCCAAAGTCATTTCTAGATCCCTCTCTCACCCACTTCTTGAGATCGCCGATTCGTTCGCCACCATCACGAAGTAATTTTGACCAGCAGTTAAGCTTAATAGCCAATATTCTCATCACAAACATATAACATAGAAACGATTGAGACATTGAGTATGCTCCGGTGTATGGGGTGAATTTTTAATTCAGAAAAGTGAGTGGAGCAGGCACTTATGTTGGTAACAACAAGATATGAAGTGAGTAGAAAAGTGCCAGAAGACAATAGAGAATAAAAATTTTTTTCGCGGCGGTGGTGGGGTTTGAACCTGCGACCTTATTGGTACGACAACTCCGCCTGGCAGGTGAGAGCGTGGCCCTACCGTGTGAGCTATCCACGAACACAAAAATATTCGTTTCAAACCCAAAGTCATTTCTAGATCCCTCTCTCACCCACTTCTTGAGATCGCCGATTCGTTCGCCACCATCACGAAGTAATTTTGACCAGCAGTTAAGCTTAATAGCCAATATTCTCATCACAAACATATAACATAGAAACGATTGAGACATTGAGTATGCTCCGCTGTATGGGGTGAATTTTTAATTCAGAAAAGTGAGTGGAGCAGGCACTTATGTTGGTAACATGATGACGTCACTCAGGCCTTTGTTATTGTTTTTGCCATCCGCGTTTGTGAGTTGTTCTCACTAAACTGTATTAACCAGACTATAAAAGTTCATGGTTACACAGAGTTTGTGTGTTGGTCCGTTATACTTCTGGATGGCAATGTTGTGAACTCCTTGGCCAAGCGCATTCTATCTATAGGGTTGGGTTTTCAACATTTGTTACGTTCTGCCAGTGATAAAATTTTATCATCGAGCACAGAATTACAGTTAAATCTAAAAATACAATACAGTAGTAATAAAGTATAATAGATGACAGCCTATTCATGATATCCTTTATTTCTCGGCAATGGGCATGATCTATATTAACTTTCCATGTGCTCGAGAATAAATACAAGGAAATGAAAGAATACGTTTATTCCATCCCTCCAAGTAAGATTATTAGACATTTTGTAACCAAATGGTATGGTATTAGTACTTCTATTCACCATAATATGTATCTTTCTCCTTCTGCTTGAATGACAATTTGACCCAAAACTAAAAACATTGGATTTGTATTCATGCGCACCAAAAGATTATTTCTATCTGCCAATCAGCTGTCTTTTACACCTAATTTCACACCAGTAAAATGTGTGCAAATATTCTGCTATCGTGGAATAAAACAGTTATTCAACGCGTTCAAAGCATTTTTACTCAACGATTACGTATTTACTAAGAAATCATAGGGTTTTCCAATGAGAGGGCAGGGGTGGAATAAAATTTGTGACAGTAACTAAATATGCCTATGTTCAAATTTGAAAATTCGTAGTTATTAGGAGACAGAAGTAGTTGTAGTCACTATAGAGTTAACTTTATAGATCAAGAATTGTCCCTTACAAGCATTAAATAATTCTTCAAAATTCTAACAAGTAAAAAATGAAGTGAGTAGGAAAATGCCGGAAGACAATTAAATAGAGAATTTAAAAATTTCGCGGCGGTGATGGGGGGCTCGAACTTTACTGGTACGACAACTCCGCCTTGAAGGGGAGGCGTGACTCTACCGTATGAGATATCCACAACTCCCCCCAAAAGAAGTAGTTTCAAACTCTACGTCTATCTTTGCTGTCAGGCCGCGTCAACGTTCATTTTCAATAAGTTTAAATGACTTAGAGACGCTCATAGAGTTCTAAAATTAAGGCCAAAATTTCTTAAGATGGAGAGAAAGATAAAGTGAGTAAATGTGACTCATATAATATAAAGGAACAACACAAAACAAACTACGTTTCGGCATTTGGCCTTCTTCAAGGAAACTAAAAGTACCATTTGGTTACAAAATATCTAATAATCTTAATGGAGGAGTGGAATAAACGTATTCTTTCATTTCTTTGTATTTATTAAACTCGTTATATTTTTTTATCGTGCAATAACACATACTTGCAAGCTCGTTGTGTTATTGGGCGAGATAAAAAATAATTCGTTTAATAAATACAAAGAAATGAAAGAATCGTATTTTAATAGATTATTAGTTGTACATTCCAGAACGTTCCAGATATAATGTTCTGATTTTGCTCTACTAGCCGTTTTTAATGATAGTTTGTATGCAGGGAGGGGGATGGGGTGGATGTGTGGATTTGTGTGTGTGTGTGTGTGTGTGTGTGTGTGTGTGTGTAAAGGGGGATGGGGGAGGGGGGGGGAGGGGTGTGAGGTGTGTGGGGTAGGCAGGAGAAGATAAGTCTATTTCATATTTCATAAACTGGCGTTTGAAGTCGTGGGTTATGGCTTGGAGATGTCTTTGATGTGGATGGGTTGGAATTGCAGTGGATGGTGGTGTGAGAGGGTTGGGGTGTGGGGGGGGGGGGGTGGTGGTGGTGATGATGATGATGATGATGATGATGATGATAATGATGACGGAGAAGCTGGTGGTGGTGATGGTGCTGATAATGGTATTATTATTTTTATTTTTATTATCATTATTATTATTATTATATTATTATTATTATTATTATTATTATTATTATTATTATTATTATTATTATTATTATTATTATTATTATTATTATTATTATTTTTTTTTTTTTTTTTTTTTTTATTAGTTCTATTATCATCAACCTAAAAACAGGCCCAAATGGCGTTCTGTTATCAGACCTGCAAATATGTGCCTGCCTATCAGTCAGGACACTTTATCACGTTGAGAGAAAATAATCAATTTACAAAATTAGCCAAGGTGACAACTACAAGATTTTGTCCCATATATTTCAATTTAATGTGGATTAATTCATTAATCAATTCAAGTAGGTGGGAAAGCGTTTGAAAATCAGACATGCCAACTTCAAAATTTTAAAAATCGAAATTTTTAGGCTATAAAAATTTGTAGTCGCTATAGTTAAATTTAAAAGTCAATAATTTTACCAACACAAATATTAAATAAAACTCCAAAATCCTTAAAATGATGTAGCCTGGCATCAACTTTCAATAAGTTTTAATGACTTAGAGATGATCATAAAGGTCTAAAATTGGAGCCAAAATTTCGTAATTCTACGAATATTTCGTAATAGTTGGCAGGCCTGTTGTTTGATATCATCAACCTATTTTATATGACTTGTCTGACATTTGACCTCACTACAGGTGGAGGGAATATTGAAACGAAATGTAATTAATTAATTAATTAAGTAAATAATTAATCAATTTGTGGAATATAATTTATAAGATATTCTCGAGTGGGTTTTTTTTTAAAGGTTTGTAGATGTGTATGTGTGTGTATGTGTGTGTGTGTGTGCGTGTATGTGTGTGTGAGTGTGTTTGTGTATGCTTAAGCGTGTGTGAATGTGTGTGTAAAAGTGCAGGTATCCAATTTGTTCGTGAAATTAACACGTAGAATTAATGTTAATTAATGTCAATGACATAATGTGTCAATTTGACTCCAGTATATTTTAGTTTCGTATCTGATCTAGTGCGAGTTTCGTTTGATATAATAGTACATATAGACAGAATGAAGTTGACGTCCCTCGGGTCTTTGTTTTTGCCTTAACACCGCCAATTGTCTGATTAATAGTTCTCACCAAAACCGATTATCAAACTATTGATGTTGTGGCTTTAGGTGAAATACCCACAGCATCCGCCTGCCGGATAAAACGTACTACCCACAAAACTGTGTATAATCTTGAACTGGTTGATTTAATTTAGTGAGAACTAATCCCCAAAATGGCTGTTTAAAAGCAATAACAAGTTGCTGAGTGACGTCAATTGTGTTCCGTCTATACACGTTTACGGTTACAAAAATTTCATCTGTTGACACATTTCATCTGGCCTCTGATGTTGCGAGTATTGTACTGAAGCCCATGGCATCACCAGACATTTTTTCGGATAAGGTAATTATAGTAATGAGGGAGCGAACCAAGGTCTTTGCGTCTCCGTCAAGCACTCTATCAACCGAACTGTCGTTTGACGCTTAACCCGACCATAGGATAAATCATTTATCGTAGATTGGATTGAAAATGGAGAAAATGGCTCGATGATGAATTAATTAATTGGATCGCATCCACTCATTAATGACATATTAATGGATCAATTAATTGCCCGTTAGAATCCAATAGAATCCACTGACCAATCGGATGCAGGAAATCTTGACCGCTTGTTATTGTTGTTGTTGTTGTTGTTGTTTTTCTTGCTGTTGTTGACATTTGAAAGAGGTTGAGGAGAGAGGAGGAGGGGAAAGAGGAGGAGGAAAGGGGGGGGGGGAGGCGGAGCGATGTTATGTTTTAAGTAAAAAAGAAATGAAGTGAGTAGGAAAGTGCCAGAAGACAATAATAGAGAATAAATATTTCGCGGCGGCGATGGAGGCTCGAACCCGCGACCTTACTGGTACGACAACTCCGCCTGGCCGCGGAGATCATGACTCTACCGTATGAGCTATCCACGATCCCAAAAAAAAGATCGCTTCTAACCCTCGTCTTATTAGAGCCTTCTCTCCTTGACATCTTGAGGTCACGGGTTCAACACACACAAACGCCGTGAAGTTAGTTGTTTAAGTCAGCAATGCAGATTGTCACAGAGCTGTAGTGTTATGATGAGATTTCTACAACGATAATGATGAATAGGGAATGAGATTAGCGGAAGAGTAGCGTCCCTTGATTGGACGTCACTATACAGAGAGAACGTCAATTTGTTTTGAAGTGTCTCAAGCCGCTTTCACCGGAAGCGAGGACGAGAGACGCATGAGCACAACCAACATGACGTTCTCTCTCTAATAACTTGTCCGCCGGTGACGTCACAGACTATGGGTGACGTCCAATCAAGGGACGCTACTCTTCCGCTAATCTCATTCCCTATCAACAAATGAAAAGTAGATATAACTGAAGGATAAGTTAATAAATTGATTAATAACTAATTGGATATAAAAATGAATAGTCAACTAATCTAAAGATAAGAATTTCTATAGATATATAAAGGAATAAATAAATAGATAAATAAATGAATAAATCAATCAATCAATAGATAGATAAGTAGATACATAAATAAATCAATAATTAAACAAATAAATAAATTAAAATTAATAAATTAAATAATTGATGACTAAAGTTATACAAAAATAAACAATTAATAAAATCAAAAGCATTAATATCAATAAATGAATAAATTCATTTTTTTAAACCAAAAAATAAAACAAACAAACATTTTTTCTTCTCCCATCTGAATCTGTCGATTGAAATAACCCAACTTTCGACTAAAAGTTCCAGCTTTGAGAGTTTTTGCTAAGATGAGGATAATGATTTTTATAATCGAGCAAAATTTGAAGGACTGATTTTCTGGCCTAAATTCTGAATAAATTTACTTATTTATTTATGTATTTATATATTTATTTATTTGTTTATTTATTCTTTTATATATTTATGTATTCATTTATTCATTTATTTATTTATTTATCTATTTATTTATCTATTTATTTATCTTCAGTATTGAATTACCATCTACATTAAAAATATTTTTTAAAACACCAAAACAAAAAACGACGGACTATTTAGTCTTAGCGGAAGCACATTATTAGTTATCCATTAGTTATCCATGACATAGTGCGGACGTTATATCCTATCCAAACGCCAAGAACACGTCATCGTCTTGTGTCAGCCGTCATCATTTTTTCAGGTCGCCGTGTCCAAAAGGGCGCCTTGGTCAAATAGTATTATGACCTCGTCAGGACATTGTCTTACACACACACACACACACACACACATATATATATATAATATATATATATATATATATATATATATATATATATATATATATATATATATATATGTGTGTGTGTGTGTGTGTGTGTATGTATATATACGATGACTTACCTAACTCCCCACCCTCACATTCCACGATTCAACCCCCCCCCCCCCCCCCCCCCACACACACACACACACACAAACATTTTGTAAAACAGAACAGGTCAGGCGATTGTCTTATGGAAAAAGACCGATCACCAGCAGTAGCAGCATGTTCAGATCAAGTCATTTTGTCATCACGACAGAAATTGGTTCATATATCAAATCATGACATCAAAATAAATAAATAAATAAGACGTCCATCAAATCATGACATCAAAATAAATAAATAAATAAATACATAAATAAATAAATAAATAAATAAATAAATAAATAAATAAATAAATAGATACATAAATCTGTAAAACGCTTTGAGTATATTGAGTTGATAAATCTGCGCTATATAAAAGCTTGTTATTGTATGCAAACCTATGGACAGGTCTAATAGCCGAATGCAATTAAGGGTCGATTTAACATTGTTTTATTGGTCAATGTTTTGCATAAAAGCGCACATAGATTTATATCACAGCAACAAAGGGATGAATAATTTTCAGGTGAAAAATGCCAAAAATCCGGAAAAGAGCAAAATATGACTCAACAGATAAGATTTGAACCTTGGTCAGTGCAAGGTCGATGTTTGAGTGATGTCCGGGGCATGGAGGTACATGGTTGGGTTGACAGCCTTGATCTGGTGACATCAATGGGGATTGAACCCGGGATTAACGGGGGGGGGGGATTATTGGAACCATGTAGAGAAGGAGGACAGGTGATGGATGGCACGAGAGGGGGCTGGAAGTGGAAGGTGATGAAGGGGGGAGGGTGGGGTATAGAAAGAGAGAGGGGGGGGGGGGAGTGAGACATAGACGGAAGAAAAAAGATGTTGAACGATAGATAGATAGATAGATAGATAGATAGATAGATGATAGATGGATGGATAAAGAAAGAGAGAGAGAGAGAGAGAGAGAGAGAGAGACAGAGAGAGACAAAAAAGAGATAGAGAGAGATACAGTGATCGAGAGACAAAAAGAGATAAAGAGAGAGAAAACAGAAAGAGAGGGAGACAGAGAGATACAGAAAGATAGATAGAGAGATATAACAGCAGAAAGAGAGACAGACAGACACAGAGAGAGAGAGAGAGAGAGAGAGAGAGAGAGAAAGAGAGAGAGAGAGAGAGATGAACTTTGATGAGATCTGGTTTTGTATTATTGGTTTCAACCAGCATCTTGTATCGATCCGCACGAATACAAATCGATCACGTAACAAGTCAATCGAGAAACGAGCCGATAAACCGATCACTTCAAAACATTGTCAATCAATCAATCAATTCATCAATCAAGGACTTAACCAATCACTCAATCAATTCATCAATCAATGACTGATCCAATCACTCAATCAATCCATAAATAAATCACCCAACCAATCATTCAAGCAATTCATTAATCAATCACTCTATCAATCACACAACCTATCACTCAATCAATCACTTAATCAATAACCAATCACTCAATCAATCGACCAATCACTCAACCAATCCCTCAACCAATCAATTGACTGTTCAATCAATTAATCAATTCAGCAGTCAATCACTCAATCAATCAATTAATCAATAAATATATAAAGTAATCAATCAATCGATCGTTCAATCAAGCAATCAATTAATCAATCAATGGACACCAACCAATCAATCAACCAATCAATCAATCAATCAATGGACACCAACCAATCAATCAAGCAATCAATTAATCAATCAATGGACACCAACCAATCAATCAACCAATCAATTAATCAATCAAAGGACACCAACCAATCAATCAAGCAATCAATTAATCAATCAATGGACACCAACCAATCAATCAAGCAATCAATTAATCAATCAATGGACACCAACCAATCAATCAACGAATCAATTTTAAACAATCAATGGACACCAACCAATCAA
>NC_088371.1:9204176-9216676 GCF_034508935.2 Berghia stephanieae
CCACACAGACTTGATTTTAAAAACAAACAAGAAAATAATGCAGAATACGAATGTTGGAATCGTCAACAAGCTTGATTATATAATAGTTGGAGAATTTAATTGAGATTAACAACAACAACGACAACGACAACGACAACAACAACAACAACAACGATAACAAAAAACAAAAAAAACAACAACAACAACAACAACGACAACGACAACAAAACAACAACAACAACGACAACGACAACAAAACAACAAACAAAAATCACATCCAAGGAAGAAAGCGATTTCTCACCAAGAAAGGTAACTCGATCATCATCTGTGATTCAATCAAAGGGAATTAACCTACATCAACTTGTCCTTCGGAAGAACGACAACTGCTGATCGGGGATTCTCGAGTTTTTTTTTGGTTTTGTTTATTTTATTTATTTATTTTTTTTTTTTTGCTTACTTGTTTTTTGTTTTTGTTTTTAATTCAACGGTCTTCATTTTTCTCGCACATTTCAAATTCCCAGAATTCTAAAGAACGATTCGTTTGGAGAAAGAAAGGGGAATAAATCTGTTGAATTCTTTTGCAAACGTCTTCAACACTTCGAAAAACCACAAACATAAAACAAACAAACAAATACACGTTTTAGAAAGAAATTAAAATAATTAAAAAAATAAATAGATAAAGAAGATTTATCAAAAAATACAATCTATATCGTGAATACATAAAAACGAGAAAAAAATTATAATAGAATAAATAAACAGGCGCTATGACAATATCCAGAAAAAAATGGATCATAATATTGTTGAATTAAAATTGATTCGTAAATTTCAGTGATTTTTTACTTCTTGTTTTTAACATGGCAAAGTTGTAACCACCAACAGTTTATTCCCTCGTAGAGAAAGCAAATTACCAATACTCAACGGACACAATTTTCCATCAAGTCCATTTCCTCACCCAACCCATATATAAAAATGGAGCCTCCCGCTAACTTCCTGTCCCACTCAGCCGGCCTCTCCCTCTACCCGTCCATCTCTACCTCCAGCATCTTGCCCCCATCCCCGGGCGCCCAAGACTCGGCCAGTGCCGCCGTCGGAGCAGCAGCGGCGGCCAGGAGCGCCCTATCCGCCTCTGGCCAGAACGGATGGTCCAGCTACGGCACGGAGAGCCTCGTGTCCCCCCACAACTCCTGCTCCATGTCTTCGTACTCCAACCTCCAACTGGGCGCCTCTTTTCCCTCTATGAATTCCAAGGCAGCGGCCTACAACGCCTTTGCCAACGGGGACTACCTCAACAACTGTCGACAGATGCAGATTAGCTCCCTTGGAGGCCTGAACGGAATGGGCCGGTACCACACTAGCCTCTACGGGACATGTACCAGGCTGGCCATCCGCCTACCTACCCGAACGGCGGGTTCTACCCAGATATGGGCGCTGGATTGCCCCCTTTACCAGGCAGGGAACTGAACTGCTCTAGCGGACACTCGGACTCCTCGTCCTCTGGTGAGTAAACCTAGCTCGACATTTATTATCGATGCTAACAATGTATTTATCACTAATTC
This sequence comes from Berghia stephanieae, assembly GCF_034508935.2. Lineage (NCBI taxonomy): Eukaryota > Metazoa > Mollusca > Gastropoda > Nudibranchia > Aeolidiidae > Berghia > Berghia stephanieae. The sequence continues at coordinate 9,205,712 of NC_088371.1, forward strand.
CGAGTTACACTTGAAAAGTGTTTTCCAAAACTCCCTAACTCCGTTGTTCCCATTTTGAGATATTGAGGATTATCTCCCCTACAATTTCTCATTCGGTTTGTTATTTTATCATATTTAATCTTCAAATTCATACAAATCTTGGAAAATTATTGTAATCAATGATGCTTAAAATAAAGTTTACCTTTCAATTTATCTCATGGAGGAAAAATCTCAAATAGTAGAAATATCGACTTTACGAGTTTTGAAAAACCAGCCTTTACTTGCATTCCCACTTTTCATAAGTTTATTTTCTCCTTGAACTGGTCATAATTTATACATCAGTGGGACCCGATAGCTTAGTTGGTAGAGCACTCGCCTTACACGCAAAGGGACCAAGATTGATCCCGGGTGCAGCCGAGATTTTATCTGACCCGCGTCGTAAAAATAATAATGTAGATCTACAACTAAATCTAGAAATTGTAGCTTCTATCAGAATTATTAGGTCTTTCATGCTAGGATTCATTCTTGATCTAGAAAAATGACCTGGAATCTATCAGATTGGAATATAGACTTTGTAAAAATAATAATGTCTTTAGCCTCCATACTTACATTTTTTTACGCTTTAAATTTTACGCGTTTAATTGTGTAAATGTTGCTGCTCGAAGCTCGAGGAAATAAATAATAATGTGAAATTGAATGTAAGCTTCAATTTAATTACAAAAACAGATCAAATTAACGTTTCGGGTTTCCGCTTTATCAACAAAACAGGATGAATGAAACACTTCAGGTGAATGAGATAATGTGGTAGTGGCGTTGTCAAGATCAAAGGGGAGACCCGAAACGTTAATTTGATCTGTTTTTGTAATTAAATTGAAGCTTACATTCAATTTCACATTGTTATTTATTACGCGTTTAATTGTAGTGCAACAGCCGATCGAAGGGATTTTAAAATCGCCGGAAGTAGAGGAAGTCGTCGTTTTGGTGATGGCGACTATCAAATTTTCGTCATTTTCCTTCACACTTTAGTGTGGGTTTCTTTTTATTCGAATTGTGCGTGAAGAAACCAAACATTATTTTTAATCATATTATTTGCTACCGCTCCCAGTGTTTTGTCGTTCCCCATCAACAATCCAAATTTCAGTTTTCTTGGTCTCTTAGTGTTTAAATCTATAGAGATACAGTGTCTGGGGCTTAGCTCCATTGTGATTAGATTGTTATTATTATATTATTATTATCATTATTATCATCATTATCATTGTTATCATTTTTATTATTATTATTACTTTTATTATTATTATGAACAATAAAAACAATGATAATAATAATAACAACAACAAGAATAATAATAAAAATAATAGTAATATTAATAATAATAATAATAATAATAATAATAATAATAATAATCATAATAATAATAATAATCATAATCATAATCATAATCATAATCATATAATAATAATAATAATAATAATAATAATAATAATAATAATAATAATAATAATAATAATAATAATAATAATAATAATAATAATAATAATAATCATCATCATCATAATCATAATCATAAACTAATAATAATAATAATAATAATAATAATAATAATAATAATAATAATAATAATAATAATAATAATAATAATAATAATAATAATAATAATAATTTAACTTAAGAAAAATAGGAAAATTTCATTTTTCATTTCATTTCTGTAATTAATTGTTTACTGTCAATGAATGAGGACAGATTTATTGCAAATCACGACATTGTCTATGAAACACGGTCGATCCTCTGATACATTCTCCGTATGGCCCAGCAAGGAATTTAAGACACTGTAGCTTCCATAGATAACACAGTAGGTAGTCTGTGGTAGCTTCTAACGAAAGTCTGTCGACAAACCGATTCTTCCGATTGGACAGATAAAATGTTATGAGCTTAACTCTCTCCTTACCAGCCCTTTTCAGGATTTTCCCCAAAACTTCACACTCAACTAACACAAAAATATATTCTTTTTATCTCTCAAACACAATAGCAGTAAAGTTCTTGCCATAAGTAATTTTTTAAAGCTATAATATACTCTACAACACACTGTTCATTTTCTTAAAATTTTATGATGTACAAACGAAATTTGAATAAGAAAATTATTGGTTGTATCGTAAGGAATGTGACACTTTTCCTACAGTTGGTACGGAGAGGGTTAACCATGACCTAAATCATGTTTTTTTGTTTTTGTTTTTTTTCTGTTAACAAACGTGTGCGTTTTGTTTTTTTCGATTTGAGAGATGAGATAAATAAATAAATGAGTTCACCCAGCATTTGTGAGACTGGCTGAGAAAGCCCGGGAAGATGCGGCAAGCTTCGATTCGAGATATGAGCCAAAATTGAATATAAAGTGATTCCCATAGCAACAAATTTCATTCTGAAAAATATTCATAACTTGGGTTCTAAAAGACATAGAAAGAAAATTTAAAGTGCTAAATGATCAAAAGATGTGGTCTACACGACTGCATACATTACAAACTCATTCTATGAAATTTACGCATCTTTCCGAGTTTTCTCAGCCAGCCACACAGACTTTATAAATTATTAGTGGAGAACCCGTGATATTTGCGGAGTAATACAGACTATGAGGAACAAGCAGTCATCTATTATACTTATGATACCACTAATGTATTGTAGAGATAAACATAGATCGAGAAAAAAAAGTCCTTTGAGACATCATCCATAAATATAGTTAAAAATATAGTTTTATAATTTTTAGATGTGCCAGTAATTTCTGTGCTTGACGATAAAGATTTAACATTGGCTGGAGGGAATAGTATTGCCCACCCCCACCCTCAAACCTATTTTTTTTTAAAGAACAGATAAATTACAATAATTTGATATTATCAAGAGAGATTTAAAATTACGTCAATATCTTTAAATTGTGTTGTGGATGTGCTAGAATTGTGTAGAATAAATAATACTCTCAATGATAGCCAAAAGTCAATATAGGACTGAGTATTACGAATAAGCAGGTTTTTAAAGTATTAATTTGAGTCAACGGATGATAGAATTAGCCTGAAATAAATAAGAAGGTTTGCAAGTTACTTGTATATCTCAGTCTGTTAAATAATAGTTTTATAATTTTTAGATTTGCCAGTAATTCTGTTCTGGGTGATAAAAAAATTAACACTGGCAGTACCGTACAATGTTGATCTCCAACCCTATTTTTTGTAAATTTTTTTAGAGAATGGGTTATAATTCAAGAAGAAATAACTTACAAACCTGAAACTATGCCCGCTTTCAAGTTTACAATAATTGTCATCAAAGTCATTTTTCATCACCGAAGTCGTAATTTTTGTCCGATTTTTACCAACCAAAATGCAATGTCAATTATTCCCCCCCCCCCCCCCCCCCCCCCCCCGCAAATAAAACAGGATCCAAATCGCAATTTCTATCCAACATATTTTATTTTCTGTCGGCAAATTTATAAAAAAAATCAAAGCTGAAAACACCCTGCGGCAGTGACAGGGCCCGGCATTTCCTTCACAACGATTGGATTTTACTTACTGAGGCCAGTCTTGACTACCCCGTCCATGAATATTTGGCCGTTGTCGGTTTTTGTCGGGTTGAATCTTAAAGATTCAAGCTGTATGAATACATTATTTTACTATGCTAGTAATAGATATCCTTTTTCGGACACATAGTAAGGAAAGATAAGAATGAATACCTGGCAAGTTGTGGAAAAATACCTGGTAAACGCGCCCGGGGGAGACAAAGAAAAACACTCATAGACCAACTGAAGGGCTTCACCAGCCTAACAATCCAAGAGCTGTTTGAAAAGGCAAGAGACAGGGAGGAATGGAGAGAGATAATTCATGCAGTATCCGAAGCCTGGACCAGGCATGGAACCTAGAAGAAGAAGTAATAGATAGAATGCGCTTGGCCAAGGAGTTCACAACATTGCCACCCGGAAGTATAACGGACCAACACACAAACTCTGTGTAACCATGAACTTTTATAGTCTGGTTAATACAGTTTAGTGAGAACAACTCACAAACGCGGATGGCAAAATCAATAACAAAGGCCTGAGTGACGTCATCTGCATACTATCTATAGATAGTTCGAAGATGACGTCACTCAGGTCTTTGTTATTGTTTTGTTTTTTGTTTTTTTTTGCCATCCACGTTTATGAGTTGTTCTCACTAAACTGTATTAACCAGGCTATAAACGTTCATGGTTACACAGAGTTTGTGTGTTGGTCCGTTATACTTCCGGATGGCAATGTTGTGAACTCCTTGGCCAAGCGCATTCTATCTATATAGTTCGAAGATGACGTCACTCAGGTCTTTGTTATTGTTTTTTGCCATCCGCGTTTATGAGTAATGCTCACTGAACTGTATTAACCCGACTATAAACGTTCATGGACACACACAGTTTTGTGTGTTGGTTCGTTATACTTCCGGATGGCAATGTTATGAGCTTCTTAGCCAAGCGCATACTATCTATATGTTCTTTGTCAAATGACTGATTATTATGCCCTAATTTATAATGTATATTTTTGCTGCGTAATTCTATGCATTGTCCATGATGATAATAATTGCTTCCAATCTGGAAGGCCAGCTCATGAATCTGGAAGGCCTAGTAATTTAATGTGATGAACAAAAAAGCTACTGACGAGATTATAAAAACGTATCTACTTTCAATAATGTTCATGTATTTTGATTGTTGTCTTTGTGAGTATTGTTCATCGGCATTTCGCTTTCTTAAAACGTATGAATAAATGAATAAATAAATAAATTAATTAATTGATTAAATGAATAAATAAATAGATAAAATTAAGTTAATAAATGAATAACTAGAAAAACAAATAAATAATTTATAAATATATTAAATAATTGATAAATAATTCAATAATTAATTAATTGAATAAATAAATTTATAAACTAAACAACCTAATGGCTAAAAACAAATACCGATACTGAATACAACGATGAATAAATAAACGGATAAATTATGAATATCGATATGAATAAGAATGATTGAATAATATAATGATGATTTAATAGGTGCAAAGATAAATAGAATTTTGAATAAGAAGGAAAAATAATATATAAAGATGAAAAATATATAAATAAATAAACAAAATAATGAGTAAATAAATAAGTAAGTAAATGATTCGTATAATTAGTTGATAAATAAATAAATAAATAAATAAATAAATACATAAATAAATGAATAAATAAATAAATAAATAAATAAATAAATAAATAAATAAGTAAAAATGTATTTAATTAATTGATAAATAAATAAATGAATAAATAAATAAATAAATAAATAAATAAATTAATTAATTAATTGATAAATAAAAAATTAAATAATAAATATAGTATAACAGTTTTTCACTTCTTACTTTGCTTACAGTAATAATATTGTTTACGCAACAGTTTTGGTCACTTCACTCCATCATCAGGGCAAAATAGAATAACTAATTTATTTCATTTTACCCTGATTATAATCTCATGAAATAAGTCAATAAATAATAAATAAATTACATAAATAGATAACTGATTACGGGCATTGAAATTTTTTAAATAATAGAAAGATATAGATGTTGTATCAAAATCATGCAAAAGCAATTCATGACAAAATAAAGAGGGAAATTAACAAACAAACAGATAATCAGATATAACGATAAACAGCATTTGATGAATTATTGGAATTTAAAAAATAATCGAAACCAAATGATATAAAGTTAATAGATGAATAAATGAAGGAAATGCATGAATAAATGAAGGAAATTCATGAATAAATGAAGGAAATGCATGAATAAATGAAGGAAATGCATGAATAAATGAAAGAAATGCATGAATAAATGAAGGAAATGCATGAATAAATGAAGGAAATGCATGAATAAATGAAGGAAATGCATGAATAAATGAAGGAAATGCATGAATAAATGAAGGAAATGCATGAATAAATGAAGGAAATGCATGAATAAATGAAGGAAATGCATGAATAAATGAAGGAAATGCATGAATAAATTAATTAATTTTATTAAATTTAATCAATCAGGAATAAATAGATTTTTAAATTAAAATTTGATTTATAAAAACAGTGTAAACTGGTTATTGTAAAACAATTTATCTACGTATTTCATGAATCAAAATTTCAAAAAATATCAAATGTATTTAGAACGGAGGAACTGATTTCAACAGCACAAGGAAGCATCCAATTGCCTCAGCACCTTAACACACATGATGGCATTCAAAAAGCAAAGAAAATTAACACTGGACAAAGATTTATGGAAACAAAGTACTAACTGGATAATAGAAACAGACTGACACACTCGAAGTAACACATACACACATTCACGGCAAGCGTCCAAAGAGACAGCACAGCCATATTTATTCATTCATTTATTGAATCAAAAATGCCCCATTAACTCTCTCGTTGCCAGCCATTTTCAGGATTTTCCCCCAAACCTCACACCCAACTAACACAAAAATATAGATAGTATGCGCTTGGCTCAGGAGTTCACAACATTGCCATCCGGAAGTATAATAACGGATTAACAGAAAACTCTGTGTAACCATGATCGTTTATAATAGTCAGGTTAATACAGTTTAGTGAGAAGTACTCATAAACGAGGATGGCAAAAACAATAACAAAGACTCGAATGACGTCAACTTCATTCTATCTATATTTTTTATCACTCAAACACAATAGCAGTAAGTTCTGGCGATAAATAATTTCTTTAGCAAAACACGCTCTACCCCACACACTGTTCATTTTTTTTTAATTTTATGATGTACAAAAGAAATTTGAATAAGAAAAATGTTGGTTGTATCGTAACGAATGTGACGATTTGTCCTATAGTTGGCACGGAGAGGGTTAATGTCAATGCATCAATTTGCTATTTTCTTTCGTTTATTTTAACTATTATAAATTCATATTTTCAAATACAACATGGCATTGAAATGTCTTTTGACGTCTGTAACCCTTAATGATTGTTATAATATGGTATGATTAAATATGAAATGATTGATGTGTTACGATCTGCCAGTGATAAATCTCTGTGACCTCTTGTTGCTATGCCTGTCAAGCTATTGACACGGATGCCTTTTTAACTCTATTATCTTATAGTATGAATCTTCAGTTCTTCAATCAACATACAGTAGGCCTACATACACTTTTGAAAATTACGCCAATGATCGTATATTTTATTTAAATCAAAACAAGTCGAATAAACATTTAAGTTCTTTTATTTTTGACATGAAATTTTAAAACAAAGTATATAGATAGAATGCGCTTGGCCAAGGAGTTCACAACATTGCCATCCGGAAGTATCAACAAGATATGAAGTGAGTAGAAAAGTGCCAGAAGACAATAGAGAATAAACATTTTTTTCGCGGGGGTGGTGGGGTTTGAACCTGCGACCTTATTGGTACGACAACTCCGCCTGGCAGGTGAGAGCGTGGCCCTACCGTGTGAGCTATCCACGAACACAAAAATATTCGTTTCAAACCCAAAGTCATTTCTAGATCCCTCTCTCACCCACTTCTTGAGATCGCCGATTCGTTCGCCACCATCACGAAGTAATTTTGACCAGCAGTTAAGCTTAATAGCCAATATTCTCATCACAAACATATAACATAGAAACGATTGAGACATTGAGTATGCTCCGCTGTATGGGGTGAATTTTTAATTCAGAAAAGTGAGTGGAGCAGGCACTTATGTTGGTAACATGATGACGTCACTCAGGCCTTTGTTATTGTTTTTGCCATCCGCGTTTGTGAGTTGTTCTCACTAAACTGTATTAACCAGACTATAAAAGTTCATGGTTACACAGAGTTTGTGTGTTGGTCCGTTATACTTCTGGATGGCAATGTTGTGAACTCCTTGGCCAAGCGCATTCTATCTATAGGGTTGGGTTTTCAACATTTGTTACGTTCTGCCAGTGATAAAATTTTATCATCGAGCACAGAATTACAGTTAAATCTAAAAATACAATACAGTAGTAATAAAGTATAATAGATGACAGCCTATTCATGATATCCTTTATTTCTCGGCAATGGGCATGATCTATATTAACTTTCCATGTGCTCGAGAATAAATACAAGGAAATGAAAGAATACGTTTATTCCATCCCTCCAAGTAAGATTATTAGACATTTTGTAACCAAATGGTATGGTATTAGTACTTCTTTCACCATAATATGTATCTTTCTCCTTCTGCTTGAATGACAATTTGACCCAAAACTAAAAACATTGGATTTGTATTCATGCGCACCAAAAGATTATTTATATCTGCCAATCAGCTGTCTTTTACACCTAATTTCACACCAGTAAAATGTGTGCAAATATTCTGCTATCGTGGAATAAAACAGTTATTCAACGCGTTCAAAGCATTTTTACTCAACGATTACGTATTTACTAAGAAATCATAGGGTTTTCCAATGAGAGGGCAGGGGTGGAATAAAATTTGTGACAGTAACTAAATATGCCTATGTTCAAATTTGAAAATTCGTAGTTATTAGGAGACAGAAGTAGTTGTAGTCACTATAGAGTTAACTTTATAGATCAAGAATTGTCCCTTACAAGCATTAAATAATTCTTCAAAATTCTAACAAGTAAAAAATGAAGTGAGTAGGAAAATGCCGGAAGACAATTAAATAGAGAATTTAAAAATTTCGCGGCGGTGATGGGGGGCTCGAACTTTACTGGTACGACAACTCCGCCTTGAAGGGGAGGCGTGACTCTACCGTATGAGATATCCACAACTCCCCCCAAAAGAAGTAGTTTCAAACTCTACGTCTATCTTTGCTGTCAGGCCGCGTCAACGTTCATTTTCAATAAGTTTAAATGACTTAGAGACGCTCATAGAGTTCTAAAATTAAGGCCAAAATTTCTTAAGATGGAGAGAAAGATAAAGTGAGTAAATGTGACTCATATAATATAAAGGAACAACACAAAACAAACTACGTTTCGGCATTTGGCCTTCTTCAAGGAAACTAAAAGTACCATTTGGTTACAAAAATCTAATAATCTTAATGGAGGAGTGGAATAAACGTATTCTTTCATTTCTTTGTATTTATTAAACTCGTTATATTTTTTTATCGTGCAATAACACATACTTGCAAGCTCGTTGTGTTATTGGGCGAGATAAAAAATAATTCGTTTAATAAATACAAAGAAATGAAAGAATCGTATTTTAATAGATTATTAGTTGTACATTCCAGAACGTTCCAGATATAATGTTCTGTTTTTGCTCTACTAGCCGTTTTTAATGATAGTTTGTATGCAGGGAGGGGGATGGGGTGGATGTGTGGATTTGTGTGTGTGTGTGTGTGTGTGTGTGTGTGTGTGTGTGTGTAAAGGGGGATGGGGGAGGGGGGGGGGGGGAGGGGTGTGAGGTGTGTGGGGTAGGCAGGAGAAGATAAGTCTATTTCATATTTCATAAACTGGCGTTTGAAGTCGTGGGTTATGGCTTGGAGATGTCTTTGATGTGGATGGGTTGGAATTGCAGTGGATGGTGGTGTGAGAGGGTTGGGGTGTGGGGGGGGGGGGGGTGGTGGTGGTGATGATGATGATGATGATGATGATGATGATAATGATGACGGAGAAGCTGGTGGTGGTGATGGTGCTGATAATGGTATTATTATTTTTATTTTTATTATCATATATTATTATTATTATTATTATTATTATTATTATTTATTATTATTATTTATTATTATTATTATTATTATTATTATTATTATATATTATTTTTTTTTTTTTTTTTTTTATTAGTTCTATTATCATCAACCTAAAAACAGGCCCAAATGGCGTTCTGTTATCAGACCTGCAAATATGTGCCTGCCTATCAGTCAGGACACTTTATCACGTTGAGAGAAAATAATCAATTTACAAAATTAGCCAAGGTGACAACTACAAGATTTTGTCCCATATATTTCAATTTAATGTGGATTAATTCATTAATCAATTCAAGTAGGTGGGAAAGCGTTTGAAAATCAGACATGCCAACTTCAAAATTTTAAAAATCGAAATTTTTAGGCTATAAAAATTTGTAGTCGCTATAGTTAAATTTAAAAGTCAATAATTTTACCAACACAAATATTAAATAAAACTCCAAAATCCTTAAAATGATGTAGCCTGGCATCAACTTTCAATAAGTTTTAATGACTTAGAGATGATCATAAAGGTCTAAAATTGGAGCCAAAATTTCGTAATTCTACGAATATTTCGTAATAGTTGGCAGGCCTGTTGTTTGATATCATCAACCTATTTTATATGACTTGTCTGACATTTGACCTCACTACAGGTGGAGGGAATATTGAAACGAAATGTAATTAATTAATTAATTAAGTAAATAATTAATCAATTTGTGGAATATAATTTATAAGATATTCTCGAGTGGGTTTTTTTTTAAAGGTTTGTAGATGTGTATGTGTGTGTATGTGTGTGTGTGTGTGTGCGTGTATGTGTGTGTGAGTGTGTTTGTGTATGCTTAAGCGTGTGTGAATGTGTGTGTAAAAGTGCAGGTATCCAATTTGTTCGTGAAATTAACACGTAGAATTAATGTTAATTAATGTCAATGACATAATGTGTCAATTTGACTCCAGTATATTTTAGTTTCGTATCTGATCTAGTGCGAGTTTCGTTTGATATAATAGTACATATAGACAGAATGAAGTTGACGTCCCTCGGGTCTTTGTTTTTGCCTTAACACCGCCAATTGTCTGATTAATAGTTCTCACCAAAACCGATTATCAAACTATTGATGTTGTGGCTTTAGGTGAAATACCCACAGCATCCGCCTGCCGGATAAAACGTACTACCCACAAAACTGTGTATAATCTTGAACTGGTTGATTTAATTTAGTGAGAACTAATCCCCAAAATGGCTGTTTAAAAGCAATAACAAGTTGCTGAGTGACGTCAATTGTGTTCCGTCTATACACGTTTACGGTTACAAAAATTTCATCTGTTGACACATTTCATCTGGC